>NC_133775.1:53561705-53732130 GCF_003597395.2 Chelonoidis abingdonii | reverse complement strand
ATGTCTGCCCCCTTAATTAAATCCTGAATTTCAAACCAGGTTACAAGAATGAATAAGTCTCCTATGAAATAACAGCGCAAGATGAACAACGATGTTTCTTTGAAACCAGCAATCACCAGGAGCTTACGCAGCTGTGCTTTGTCAGCCATATACGGAATTACTTGTACATGCATGGCGTGGAAAAGTGTCTTTACAATGGAGATCCCAATAAGGCTGCCTTCCCAGAAATTCTTCTCCAAAGCTTTGGTATCTCCAAAGAGCGATTCATGGAGATTCTATGGAGGATTTTTGCTCCATCCCCAGACATTGTTTAACAACTTTCCTAGTAACTTTACTGGTTGCGAATGCATCTCAAGCCCTAGATGGCAAATCATCATTAAAAAAATGCTTGTTTAAACCATGTTTGGAAGTACAAAGGTACACTCGCCAGAGGTCGCTTTCCATGGCTTCACTGTCTGGCGCTAGTGGCTTGGGAGGGCATGGAGGGGTAATTCCGTTGGTTCATAAAAAGCTCCTGGCTGTTGTGGGCTAACGGAGGTTGCTGTTGTGCTCTCAGCAAGCTCATTCCTCCTCTCCTCTTCCTCCTCATCTCCCCTCCGCAGAATCTCAGCCCATGGTGATATTTACAACCACCGACCTCTGATCCACGGTCCAGGGTGGGGTCTTGGGTTGCGGCAAGCCCATAGAATGCATGCAGCCTGCGTGAAGCAGCATGTTTTCAGCCCTGATTCCAGACCTTCCATTTGCGGTTCCTTGGTTTTCTGGGTATGCCTGTCTTGAGCTCCTTAACTTTCACTCTGCACTGCCACTGAGTCCCTTGCTTATGTCCTTTTCCCTTCATAGTCCTGGGAAATTTTTTCGAATATTTTTTCATTTCGTCTTTTGGAACGCTAGTTCTGTTAGCACTGAATCTCTCTCCCCATATAGCGATAAGATCCAGTAGCTCCTGTGTGGTCCAGGCTTTGGAGCTTCTTTTTTGATCTCAGGATGACTGCAGGTACCTGTGGGGATGAGCTCTGAGTGGTCCCTGTGCTGATCAGAGTCCACGTGGCCAAACAGGAAATTGAATTCAAAATTCGCGGGACTTTCCTGTTTACCTGGCCAGTTGCCTCTGAGTTCGTGATATGCTGTCCAGAGCGGTCACACTGGTGCACTGTGGGATACCTCCCGGAGGCCAATAACGTCGAATTCCGTCCACACTAACACTATTCCGAATTAGTAATATCGATATTAGGGTTACTCCTCTCGTTTTCTAGGAGTACAGAAATCGATTTAAAGAGCCCTTTAAATCGATTTAAAGAGCAGTGTAGTGTGGACGGGCGCAGCGTTAAATCGATTTAACGCTGTTAAAATCGATTTAACGGCGTAGTGTAGACCAGGCCTAAGTCTCTCAAAAGGACATAAGCAACATTGGAAAGAATTCCATGTACGTACTACTTGGATGCAGTTCTCTTGTTTTTCTCTCTATCCTCACCTGCTTGTAACAAACTCCCATCCCAGTTAACCTTTTAATTCAAGTCACTTTGGGTGTAGTTTAAAAGACTGGCAACTTGTATGATAAACTTTTCTGGTAGTTGTTAATTAATGATTTCCCTCTACTTCTTTAAGGTCTGTTGCATGCCATACTCTACTGTAGCAAACTCACTGGCAGGAAACGCACTGTGAAAAGATTAACTTACTCCATGTAGGTTGATAGTTTATATCATTACTTGTTTATTATCCTTTAGAATGAAGATGCTGGTGACTATACATGTATAGCTACAAATGATGCTGGCATGATTGAGCGCAGTGTGACACTAACGCTTCAGAGTAAGACTCAAATCAGATATCTAGTTCTACAAGAGTAGGGCCAGAAGATGACTTTGGATACATGTGTGCAAGTCCCTTTGTAGTTTTGGGAGGAGACAGTCAAAATTCACCAATGGGAATTGGGCACCTCACTGCTTTTCTGATTTTGGCATATTCTTGAGGGCAGAACTGGGCTTTAAATTAATTCTTACACAAATAATGATGGAATTTTAGAATAATTTTTTTTCTGACAGAATTTTCAAACGTCTCTTCTCCATTTATAACTCAGAGAAGACTCAGACTTTTTACCTCTGTTTTTATTTCCTTGTGTATACAGCGGGAATAATATCTACCACATTTAGGTATTGTGAGACTTAATTGAAAAGTGTTTTTGCACTACTGATGATACTAGTTGTTTGTAGAATTGGGCCTCAATCCTGTTTGGGGCCTGTGTGTGCTACCACAATACAAATCACAATACCACTGTCATTGTTTGTGTATTCTGGGTCATGTTTAATTTCCACCATTGACCTTGTATTTCTCAAGGATCTCTGAAGATGTATAATAGTAGTTAATGCCAAAATTAATGAAATAGGATTTCATGTTTTTTCTCAGACCAAACCTCTGTGCAATGAAAAAAATGTCATCTGCTCTTGTAGCCATTTATTGCAGAATGCAGTGATGCTGAAATAGCCTCTCCTCTCTCTCAGGTCCTCCAGTTATTACAGTTGAACCAGTAGAGATGGTGGTTGATGCTGGTACCACAGCAATCCTGAACTGCCAAGCAAATGGAGAACCTACTCCAACCATAGAGTGGTCCCGTCAAGGCCATCCTATCCTAAGCAATGACAGAGTGATTGTCTTGTCTAATGGCTCCTTGCGTATTGTTGCAGCACAGAAAGAGGATACCTCTGAATATGAATGCGTGGCTAGAAATCTGATGGGATCAATCCTTGTCCGAGTGCCATTCACTGTCCAAGGTAGTACACCAAAGTGCTGTCTAGTGATTACCAAATTGTGAGACTCTAGCTTTAAAACAGAATAACTATGACCAAGGTTTTATATTCCTTACATTTACACATTAAGTCTAGTGGGACATGTCAATGTATCTCCTCTTCACAAAATTTTGTACTTTTGTTCCACTTTCTCAAGTGTCATCATCCTCAGCATGCTCCCAAGACAGGCATCTGAGAGTGAAGGAATATGTAAAAGCATGTCTACACTGCCCCACAGTTTGGACTCTGGAGGTGCGAAAAGCAGTGCGAACCAAAATGCTATGCTGTAACTGCCCCATGTGGACACTAGTATCAGAGGGGTAGCTGTAAAAGCAGCAGAGAATCCTGTGGCACCTTATAGACTAACACGTTTTGGAGCTTGAGCTTTCGTGGGTGAATACCCACTTTGTCAGACGCAGGTAGTGGAAATTTCCAGGGGCAGGTATATATATGCTAGCAAGCAGCTAGAGCATAAAGAGGTTAGTTCAATCAGGGAGGATGAAGCCCTGTTGTCTAGCAGTTGATTGTGTTAAAAACCAAGGGGAAAGGAAACTGGTCTGTTAATTGGCAAGCCATTACGTCTTGTTTATCCTGAAGCTGATTGGTGTCAAATTTGCAGATGACTGAGCTCAGCAGTTTCTCTTTGAAGTCTGTCCTGAAGTTTTTGCTGCAGGTTGGCACATTAAGGTCTGCTATAGTGTGGCCCAGGGAGGTTGAAGTGCTCTCCTACAGGTTTTGTATATTGCCATTTCCTGATATCTCGATTTGTTTCCATTTATCCTTTCCGGTAGAGACGGTCCAGTTTGGACCGAACGTACATAGCAGATGGAGGCATTGCTGGCATATGATGGAGTATAATTACATTGGTGGACGTGCAGTGTGAGATGAACCGGTGAAGGTATGGCTGATCTGGTAGGTTCCAGTTGATGGTGTCGCTGTTGTAGATAATGTGGGCAGAAGTTGGCATCGAGTTTGTTGCAATGGATTGGTTCCTGAGCTTAGAGTTACTATTGGTATCGGTTGTGAGTGCTGGTGAGGATACTTTTCAGGTGGCCAGAGTTTTCTGCGAGCTAGGACCTGGCCTGCCACCCAAGGCCTGTGAAAGTGTGGGATATTGTCCAGGATGGGTTGTGATCCCTGATGATGCGTTGGAGGGGTTTTAGCTTGGAGACCTGTGGTGTGATGCTGTGGAGAGTCCTGTTGGTTTCTTCTTGGGTTGTCTTGCCAGTAGGGAGGCTTCTGGGCACTCCCACTGAAGGACATCATGGATATGTGGACTCTCTAACTCAGACCCCTATGCCACCCAGCACTTTCCCAGCTATCTCTGTGGAACACACTGATTTCCCTGGAGGAAATACAAGCATGGGTGACTTCCAGAAACACCAATCCTAGCCACCAATGGGATGTAGAGGCTCATCTTACACAACATCCCACCACAGATGGAATACAAGCTGTCAGGAACAATATCCCTGATGATGCCACAAGCACAACGCTATGAGCTCTGTGCCTTTAATCCTCACACACCAACTATTTCAATTTGATGACAATATATATCTCCAGATCAAGTGGCACTGCTATGGCACCCGCATGGCCCACAATATGCCAATATTTTTTATGGCCAAACCTGGAACAACGCTTCCTCAGCTCTCGTCTACTCCACTGCCCCTTCTCTACCTACGCTACATTGATGGACATCTTCTCATCATCTGGACCCATGGGAAGGAGACTCTGGAAAAATATCCACCATGATTTCAAACAGCTTCCACCCCACCATCAACACTCAGCCTGGACCATTACCACGGGAGCGTCCACTTCCTATGACACCAACACGGTGCAAATTAAGGCGGATGCGTCACATTACACCCACCCACACTATACCGAAAACCTACCAACATGCTATGGCCTACTTTCAGCCTCCAGACTTCCATCCCGGGCACATCACATGATCCCTTGTTTTCAGACAAAGCACTGAGGTACAACTGCCATCTGCTCTAACCCCATCAGGTCAGAGACCAACACGCTACAAAATCTCCACCAAGCATTCCTCAAACTACAATACCCGCAACAAGGAAATTAAGGTGAAACAGATCAACAGAGCCAGACGTGTACCAGAAGCCTCCTACTGCAGGACAAACCCAAGAAAGGAACCCAACAAGGGACTCCACTGGCCACACATACAGTCCCAGCTAAAAACCCCTCCAACGCATCATCAGAAGGATCTAACAACCCATCCTGGACAATGATACCCACACTTTCACAGGGCCTTGGGTGGGCAGACCAAGTCCTCGCCGCAGACACCTCTGCCAAACTGAAACATATTCTCACCAGCAACTGCACCACTGCACCATAGTAACTTCTAGCTAGAAACCATCCATGCAACAAACCTCAGTGCCAACTCTTGCCCACATATCTATCCAGCGACACCATCACAGGACCTAACCAGAGTAGCTCACTACCATCACGGTTTCATTCACCTGTACATCCACCAATGTAATGTATGCCATCATATGCCAGGCAATGCCCCTCTGCTTTGTACGTCGCTAAACTGGACAGCTCCTATGGAAAAGGATAATGGACACAATCAGATATTAGGAATGGCAATATACAAAAACATGTAGGAGAACACTTCACACTTCCCTGGCCACACTATAGCAGACCCTAATGTGGCCATCCTGCAGGCAAAAAAAACTTCAGGACCAGACATTCAAAAGAGAAACTGCTGAGCTTCAGTCATCTGCAAAATTTTCGACTACCATCAGCTCAGGATTAAACAGAGCTGCTGAATGCTTGCCAACGTACAAAACAGTTTCTCCTCCACTCCTTGGTTTTATCACACTCAATGGCTAGAACAGGAGCTCATCCTCCCTGATTTGAACTAACCTCGTTATTCTCTAGCTTGCTGCTTATATATACCTGCCCTGGAAATTTCCACTACATGCATCTGATGAAGCTGGCGTATTCACCCATAGAAAGCCATTGCTTTTCAAAACATCTGTTAGTCTATGTGGACACTGTGAGTACAAATGAAAAGATTCCTACATCATATTAATGTAGTCCTATTTGAAGAGTTAATGCGAACTCTTTAGTTTGCACCTGCAGCGTCTGCACGGGGAATTACACCACAGCCCTTTGGTGCTCAATGCTCTTCAGACCTCTGAAGTGTGAACTGCACGGCAGTTTAGATATGCCCAAAGACTCTATGATAGAGATGATCCTGAACTGAGATGCTGCCTACAGAGCACATTCCACGACTCGAGTTCATCTTTAATGTGGGAGAATAAGTGATAACCATGCCAGAATAACTGAAGCATTTTCTTAACTAAAGCATGAAGGATTCTTCACTAATGATAATGTGATGCTATCTGGATACTTGAGGGTAGCCTCTGAACTTGTGTAGGGTTATTTTGATCTTTTTTTCTAGAAATGCAAAAATTTAGCAGACCTTTTAACACAGCTGAGAAAGTATATTCCTGAGCCTGGTTGTATAACACACACATTATAAATGCTCAAATGTAATTTTTCCACTGCAGTGCATGGCGGATTTTCAGAATGGTTTGAATGGCGACCATGTAGTGTAACTTGTGGTCAAGGTGTTCAGAAGAGGATCCGTCAGTGTAACAACCCTCTCCCTGCAAATGGTGGGAGGCATTGTCACGGGCGAGATACAGACATACGCAGCTGCCAGAACAAACTATGTCCAGGTAGATTTCTTTAATGAACTCATACAGTGTATGTTAAACAGATCTCCATGTGACACCACCCTTTCATTGTTTCTGCTGTCTGGAATTCTTTGACTTATCGGGGAGAGGATATTTTCTATAATATATCTGGTAAAACGGTGCTTTTTTGATATTATGTAGTGGATGGCAACTGGTCGGAGTGGGGGTCTTGGGAAGAGTGTTCGAGAACCTGTGGACAAGGTAACAAGACCAGAACCAGAACTTGTAGTAACCCAACCACTCAACATGGTGGAAGACTATGTGATGGCAATGCTATGGAATCAATCATGTGTAACATCAGGCCTTGTCCAGGTGAGATGAGTGTGTTCATTATAAGTTGCAGATACTGATCTTTAAAACTTTTCAGTTTGGTATCTCTTCTTCTCTAAAACCCACATACTTGCCTCTTTCACTTTGAAATCATTCATGGGGGGAGGGGGGGAAGGAAAAAATGACATTCTATTTGATCTATTTAAAAATTACCTGCAATAGTTGAAAGGTTTTCAATTTACTGAAATGTTGGTCTAAAATTTAGGTTTTTAAAATACGGAGGTGAGAGTGGTTTATAAAACTGACCATGAAAAATATTTTCATAGGGTTTTTTATATTGATTTTAACATTCCTTGAAGTGTTGGCAACCTAAACACATCAGCTTTGTATGCTGGTGCAATAAAACTGACCACTCTAGTCCCATTGTCCAAAGTGGAAAAAAGATTACTAAGTAGCATAAAAGGTGCAGAGTAAAATACCTTCTTTTGGGTGTAGTCATTTAAGGTATTATCAGTGTCACAAGTAATGTATGTATTTTCTTTGACAACGTCCTTTTAATTTTTAATTAGGATTTTCTCTGCTTAGTACATTTGGACTGGATAGGCCTATTCTTTATTGCCATTTTTCCTACTATTGTCTCTCTCCCTGGGCTTCTCTGATACCAGGATGCTGTACTTTGATCTACTGAGACAGTTTCCTGTAGTGCCTTACAAAACCAGTTCTAACTGTTTATTAGCCAGTGGGGCTGCTGCATGAGCTATATAGCTAGCAAGCCCCTTTCCCACCGAGATTGTGCGGCACTACAAGACTGTTAGAGTCAATGATTTATGAAAGAAAACCAGCAGGTCTGATCCCAAGCCTACTTCATTCACCTGGCAGAATCACTGTTGTTCCAAGTTTGTGGTCAGGTGAAGTAATGTTTTAAGGAAACAAAAAGGAAAGCGTTAATATCTCTCTGGAAACTGCGTGTCAGTTAGAGCTGTTGTTCAGGGAACAGATTTTTCAATGTCTGATTCAGAATATTTAATTTATGGACAGTGTGTAATGGAGAAAATAGAGTTATAATAATTTTACTGTGAATGCTTCTCAGAGACATCACTTTCTTTTGATTTGATTTTCAACTTCAAGTTAAAGCTGTTCTGTAGTTTAAATGTAGTTTTTGTTTGTGCTGTCTTGACAGTGGAAGGTGCATGGGGCTCTTGGCTGCCATGGGGACCTTGCAGTGATACTTGTGGGAAAGGTACTCAGACCAGACTGAGGCTGTGCAATAGCCCTCCTCCATCCTTTGATGGGTCATATTGTGAGGGGCCTGATACACAGATGCAGGTCTGCAACAAGAGACACTGTCCAGGTAAGAAGCATAAGATACAAACAGAAAATAAAGGACTAGCCTATTTGTTTCCTCTGAAAACTCTACCTAGTTTGTACTTAGAACTAGTATAACTACTCCATTTGTGCTGGCAAATACTGCAATCCCTGATAAAATCAGAATTTAGTTCCTTGTTCCTACTCAACATTCACTATGAAAAGCGTTAACAGTCACAACATATGGAACTAGCCCTTCTCTCTCAATCCTGCTCTTCCGTCTGTTTCCATTCCTGCTTGTTGCCATTATGTAAAAGCAGTATGTAAATCCTTGGCTGCTAAGCATGTAATTTCTGCAGATCTTCCCACCAGGTCTAAATACCCTTCATTATTCATTAATCTTCCACATCTATATGTGGACAGGAAAGGTTCAATTTTCAAAACACTCCCTTAATATAAGTTCAATACAGGGTAACTGGGTGAAACTGAATGGTCTGTGATATCCAGGAAGTTAGACTACATGATCTAATGGTCCCTTCTGGCCTTAAATGCTATGAATCTTGAACACACACAGTGCCATGTCCTGTGCTAAATCCCTATTCTACCCTCTTAGTGGTGAAAAGGAGACTTGAAGCTGTGCTAATTGAGTAGCTGAGGATTCCCTTTGGATGATTCAGCACCTCCACTGACTGATTGCTACTGACCATCTTATTGTATTGGTGATTTCAGTTATTACATATCCTACTTGTTTGACCTACTTATAGGCACACAAGAATTTTGGGGAGTCACTGTGGATGGACAGTCACTGCAACTATTATACTAACAGGTGGATTTTAATTTAAGTAAAAAAGTAATGGCCCAGATCCTGTTCTGGGTTATATTCCTTGCAGTCCTATTGTAGTTCAAGGGGTGCACAGATTGTCATTCAGCACACTTAGTGCAGTATTTTGCTGATACAATTATGCTAGATTTGATTATTTAAAAAGTGAAAATTTCATTGTACAATGTCATCAATTTTTAACCAGTGGATGGAAAGTGGGCTGCCTGGGCCAGCTGGAGTGCCTGTACTGTATCCTGTGGAGGAGGCACCAGGCAGAGGACAAAGGACTGCTCAGACCCAGCCCCCCAGTTTGGAGGGCACAAATGTGAAGGAAATGACATACAGATTGACTTCTGCAACAGTGACCCTTGCCCCAGTAAGTGTTTGGGTTGACTGTGGGTTAGATTGTGCCTCCCTGCACATGGATTCTCAAAGGGTGTTTATGGTAATAGGGGGAAATGGAAAAAGCCTTCTTCCTAACCATGTGCCCTGGCACAGGGCACTGACCCAGTCCTGCTTCAAGCAATGAAAAGTGGGATTTGAACACCAGAAGCTGCACTAGACTCCCCAAAGGAGGAGGGGTGAGAGGAAATCCATATCCCCAACAGCCTCTTCATCAGTGAGCATAACTGCACCTTTGGATAGGCCAGGAGCTGGGGAGTAAGCACTGCTAAATGACATAGTAGTGGTAACTGTTGTATGAGCTCCTGCAGCAACGTCAGAAGCAGCGTGCTTCCATGAGCTGCAGGCAGTATCTTTAAGCCACAATCTTGCTATTTTACACCACAGTCAGTGTAATCTCCTTTTTCAGTACTTCTCTCTATTAGATATTTGACTTATATGCTGCATGCTTTCCTAAAGTAGTAAAGCACTGAACTACAGGGCTCAGGGGACTGTTAATATACTCGGTGGAATAGCCCTGCAGTGGAAAAAATGACTTAACTGGATGCTTAACTCTCGCATTTTTTAGTTAAAAGAGCAGTAAACTTGGAATTGTGTGAAAAAATTTCTCTTCAGAAAATATATTTTCTAGTTTAACTGTTTGTTGATTCCATACCTGCTGTCATTAAGCAGAGTGTATGTAAAGACTTTTATTTAAAATTTCCAGTTCATGGCAACTGGGGTCCATGGAGTGGTTGGGGAACTTGCAGCCGAACATGCAGTGGAGGCCAGATGAGGAGATATCGGACCTGTGACAATCCTCGCCCTGTCAATGGTGGAAGAGCATGTGCAGGGGCTGACACGCAGATACAGAGATGTAACACTGATGTGTGCCCTGGTGAGCTTCGATGGTAACAGAAGGCAATAAATAAACCTCCTCTAACATTCTTCAGAGACCAAGATGTATATACTATGCAAGCAGGAAAGAAAAAAGTTCTGTAATTATGTCCAACTTCATAGAAAGATCTAATCCAGTCTCACTGGGTTCTTATTAAAAAAAAATTAAGTGTCTGTCACACTAAAATGATTCCCACTTTAAGGGGTTATATTTTATATAAACCAGGGAAATGACAATCAAAAGACAAATAGCTTGTGAAAATGAAACCCTTCATACCCCCACCAATTCTTAATTCTCACACTAATGACATTTTACAGAGGATACCAGTGACCTTTTATAATGTATTCCAGGAGGAAGTCACTACATCTAATAAAACCTAAACCAAATCTAGTTGCTTTCTCCTGGATAGCTAAAACATGTCTTTTTACCAAGCAGCCTGATATGGCCTGATGCTTCTCTTATTTCCAGGCAAGCCCCGTGATTTGAAACCTGTTATCGTGGCTCAGATCAGTATTTACAACAGTAATTCAGAAATGGATTGCATTTAATTATGCCATGATTAAAAGATCTAAAAATATTTGATTTTTATTGATGTTTAATGTATTTTTCTTCTGTGTGGTACCCATCTGGTATTGTTTCAGTTTAATTGGTTATAAATACCTCTTTGGTCCGTGTGAATGTTAGCACTTGTGAGAAATGCCAGTTCTTGGCCCCATAGATGGAAGACTCTCTTTTGCTCATTATTCCCCTTCAGTGACTGTCAATATGCTTCCTCCCTGACCACCTCTAGGATTAAGAGGGTAATTCAGTCTCCAAGCCCCAGTCAAATATTTGGAGTCTCTAGTGAGACTGCCAGCAAGGATGACAGTAGATTTTGAATGTGGACACCTGCTCACTAAGATCAGGTCTGAGACCACTAGTTCTTTTTACACACGGCAACCAAACAGCTGTCAGGTGACAACAGCATTCAATTACTACCTAACTGAGCCAGTTTTGAATGCGACTCAGTCTGAGCTCTTCACCTCTGCTCATTAACAGTCTTCTATTGTTATAGAGCCAGATCCATGGATTCAGTGCCCAGCCCACAACTGGAGGCTGGAAGCAGTCTGTCTCCAGCATTCTCTTGGTCTGGGTTGGGAGTCCAGGCAGAGGATTCTCTCGCTGCAACCTGCCTGCGCTGTGGCATAAAAGGACTCCCAAATCCAGCCTGTGCTCACTCTTTGCACAGAAGAGCCATGGTGTATTCCACTGGCAGGGAGACTCTATAGCCATAGAGAAGGCAGCAAGGACTGCCCCATATTGTGCATATATTTTTCTTGTCTAGTTATGAGGGGTATATTATCAGTATGATGCATGGGGATTTAGTCACATCTCCCTGCTAAATCCTCATCCATTGCACATTCCCAAAGGTCCTCTTTCTTTTGAGTAAGTCTAATATATGGGCATGAACAGTTTCAAAGGTATTGCACTTTTTGGGGCAGCAATCCTGCCTACAGAACTATCATTGAAAATGATACGCCATCCTTGTAGCTGTTTGATTATTTTTAAAGATGTCAGCTTTATCAACGTGGAATTTATATTTGAAGTTCTGTTTGTAATCTGAAACATCTGCTACAAAAAGCCACTTGTTTCTACGTTCTATCTTTGTTTATAGTGGATGGAAACTGGGGAACATGGCAAGCTTGGATCAGATGCTCTGCTTCTTGTGGAGGAGGAGAACAGACCCGAACACGACTGTGCACTAATCCAGCCCCCTCAAATGGTGGACGTCCTTGCCCAGGAGACTCTTCACAGCTTTCCAGGTGTAACATCCAAGCATGTCCAGGTATGTTATTGCAGAGACTGAATACTAAAGCAAATGAACCAAAAAAAATGCCTAGTTTATTATTTATAAATCTTTCAGTAATGAATAAGTCTGTCCATTCAGCATATCCTTTCTGCAGACATGTTATAGCACTTACATAGAATCTGGTAACCATTCACTGGCAAACTGTAGTCAGCTGAATGCTGTTATATGCTGAAGCATTTGAAAGTTTTCAAGAGGAATTTCCAGAGGCACTTTTGATCAATTAAACTCAAAACCCGCAGTGTTTAAAAGGTTTCTGCTCGAAGATTGCATTGTTGGAAAAAAACAACAACATACAACTTAGGCAGCCAGTCATATAACATGAAAAGTGAATAAATAATAATCACATTGAACAAGGTGTAAAACTGAAAATTGTTCACCTGAGCTGTGAAGAAATAAATATATTTGCACAAATGCAGGCTAGTTTCCAAATGGTTCATAAACAGCAAATGGAGCTATGTTTGCAATGGTTAACTCAATCAGCTCTTATCTCTAGTTTAAGAAATAGTGCACAATAGTGAAACGATTTAGAACAACTGTTCTAGATGTATGATATTGTGAGAGTAAATCTGAAAGTGATATGGGAAAATCACTTATGCATCCTCAAAAGAAGAGTGCTATACTAGTGAAAAGTTCTGTTTAATAATATTACATTTTTTTAAAAATTAGAAAACACGTCTCTCTTTATCAATACGTTCTGTTTTGTCAGTTGCTGTTTTCTAAAAGAGAGTAGGAACACACAGAAGTCTTGCTTGACATCTGGTATGACTAATAGACTCCAGCGTCCTGGCCAAATAATTACATTCTGTCTGCCTGAATTCCCCAGTAATTTCAGTTGTTTAGTTGTACTTTCTTACCTGCTGTAACCTGTTGTGTAGCACCAGTTTGCACTGTTCAACAATTGGTGCTTTTTCCCCAGAAGTGGCTGGATTTCAGTGGTCCATAAAGTAATCTCTGTGTCATAATTTATACATCAGCTTACATTTATAAACGGTCCTGGTATCCTTATGGATATGAGGTGCTATGATTATTAATATTATATGAATAAACATTCCATAAAATGTAAGTCCACACGCACATAGAGAACTTTGTGTTCTCTCAGAGCACTCAGTGCTAGTCTTTGAATATTTTTCTTTCAAAATAGAGTTTTCACACATGGGGTGTTTTCCGCTTCCCCCAACAGGTGGGCCTCCACGTGCCAGAGGAAGTGTTATTGGAAATATTAATGATGTTGAATTTGGAATTGCTTTCCTGAATTCCACAGTAACAGATAGCCCTGACTCTGACACTAGAATAATACAAGCAAAGATCACAAATGTCCCTCGGAGTCTTGGTAAGTCAGTTTGCTTCCTTGAGTTATAAGTAAACAAAGGAATCTTCCTTAGGTTTGTCAATTTTCAGTTTCCTTTCATTAAGGCAGCATCCAAGATTTTAAGGAATTGGCTTCAATTTTTCATGGGCAGGAGGGAGGTGGAGGTCTTTTAATATATTTATATTCTCTTTACATCAAGGGAAAGGAGGAGCACACAAAGGGCATTTTTAAAGAAGTATGTTATTTCTCTTTAGGTACAGCAATGAGGAAGCTAGTTTCCATTCTAAATCCTGTTTATTGGGCAGCTGCAAAGGAAATTGGAGAAGCAGTGAATGGATTTACTCTCACCAATGCAATCTTCAAGAGAGAGACTCAAGTGGAGTTTGCAACTGGTTAGTTAACAATGGGACACAATCTCTATTTGTATGTGACAAGCATAATACAAGGTTGAATTGCTTAATAAATATCATTTACCATAGTTCTGTTTGTTCACAGCAGCATGTTCTGGATAACTAGCTGAACATGAGGCTTTATAGCCTCACTTTTCCTAATTTGAATCTGAAGATTAATATAGGGCAAAGTAGTGGTTATATACAAGAATGGCATGTTAGCATAAACGAACATGGTTCAACATGGATCTAATTCAAATACTGTGCAGTTAACATAAATCATAAATCATGATAGGTTACAAATCAATGTGTGTTAAAATTCACAGGAGAGATTTTGCGAATGACTCATATTGCCCGTGGTATGGATTCAGATGGAGCATTACTGTTGGATGTGGTAGTGAGTGGCCATGTTCTGCAGCTACAGTCCTCAGCTGATGTTAGCGTGAAGGTAAAATTGGTAGCAAAAATGACATCTCTGCACTCTTGCTTCAGTTTTGTATTTTTCTTATCTGACATATTTTAATACAGCCATCAACAGCACCATAAGCTATGTTACAGTATTCTGACTTATTTTTATGATTGGCTTGGACATGTGAAGGTAAGGGTTTTTTGATCATGATCAGATCACCCTCTCCTCCAAGATGAGGTGAGGCTTTACTGCTGTCAGGCAGATGGCCTGTTTTATCTCGCGCAAAAGGCTGATCGGCCAAGCTAGATTCTAGACCTTTCTAAGGGTGGTGCTAGTCCTCCATTTTGCACAACCCTGGCAAAGTTTTTGTAGAGTATTATTCACAACTTGTTAGCCATGACGCTGACAGGCTGGCATCTATGCATTCCCTACCTTCACAATGTCCTCAAAGGTTTCTGTCACAGGTCATCTGCAAGGATGGAGGCTATAGCTGTGGCTCGAGAAAACATGCTGTGTTGGGTTGCATAAAATCTCAATGATTTAATTTTTCCTATAATGTGGCTGTGGCAGAGGTAAGGAAGACCTTTTTCTGTGCCATAGCATTAACATCTTGTCCCATGGAGTTGTCCATAATAGTGAGCACTCTAATTACTCTGACTTGCCTCACTTTTCTTACAGAATCAGCTTTTTCTAAACATGAAGACTTTCCCATACTGTTTTTTCCCAAAATGATCAGATACAGACTGGTTTGTCTGGCAGTCTTCAGAGCAAGAGGTTATAATCTTACTACCTCGTCTGTTAGTTTCATCTTCTTGAAAGAGGTCTACTACTACTCTTTGACTCCACTGTTCATGGCTAGCGACAGGGCATTCCACACTTCTGGAACCCCTTCACTCCATCATCCCACTAAAGTCACTATTTAACACTTCAAGTCTTAACTGCTTGATCAAGCCATGGAAGATTTTGCTTGGATTAACAATAGGGATTGAGGGTTTAATTATGTGTCATGAATTTTGTACCTGGTTTTTATCCTGAAAGAATTTTTTAAAAAAAAATTACAAATTTAACATCTGCATGTGCTTGTTGATGGATAATCAATCCACAAATATAAATACTGGGTATAGTAAATAAGGATATTTAGATTTTTTTGACATTTTGGAACAATCAATGTGCAGCGCCCCAAATATTTATAAAAGTTTCCTTAATGTGGTGTAATACTTCTGCAGTAAATTGTTTACTTAGCTTATCATTTCCACTAAACTTCCTAGATTATGAAATAATAAATATTGTGTGGTTGCCAGTAGCACTTCAGACATAAGAGATCTTGTTATCAAACCAATAAGGACCTCTTATGTTTGTCAGGGTATATGTGGGGATGGAAGTTGGAAATATGCTCATACAGCCACCATCATTAAAATAAGGATCCACCAATTGCTACTAGACTGTGGCATCTCAGTTACTACAGTTATTTCCCTCACTAATAATAGGGACATGTAGTGGGAGCCATTAAAATTCAACAGTTATAGTAACTGAAGCTAAATAGCCATGTGCCACTTGAAGTACAATTTGTCCAGCTTTTTAAAAAGCTCCTTTCTCTAGATACATCTCATGCTATTTAAAAACAAAAAACCTCTTTTGCAGTATATTAGCTGAGCCAGAGAATCCAGTTGCTGGTACCTAGATCTTGATTTGTGATGTGTATTTCAGGATTACACGGAAGACTATATTCAGACTGGCCCTGGACAATTGTATGCCTACTCTACTCGGCTCTTCACCATAGATGGAGTTAGTGTACCATATACATGGAACCACACCATTACCTACGATCACACTCAAGGAAAAATGCCATTCCTGTTGGAAACACTCCAGGCTTCCTCTATTGCAACAGAGTACAATCCACTAGAAGAAACACTAGCTTTTAGAATTCATGCTTCCATTGCAAAAGGTATTGTTTGACTCTTTTTATTAATGAAAAATGTATCCAGTTTAGAATAAGGCTTACTTCAAAATAAAAAGATAATATGAACAAAGAATACTGAGAGAATAGAAAATCCTCAACAGTAGAGTATGATCTTGGAAGAGGAGGCTATTGAGACATTGAGATGTTCAGGTTATTTTGGTACAGATATACACATGTTGATGGCACATTTTGATGTTGATGGCACTTTCAATTTGTTATATAGCTATGCATTTATTTTATACCTCTGATGTCCACCCCTGCACTTCCCCCCTAATCGACTTTTGCTGGGACTACTTATACCTCTGAACAGCTTGAAACTGCCTTTTTAAAAAACTGAAAGAGAAAAGTTTGGTTAAGAGCCTCTAAATCATTCCTAAAATTTTTCTTCTGTAAAATATTGGAATGTTCAGAAAACATAAATAATGTGGTGCAGTATATATAGGCTTTACTGGCTCTGGTTTGGGATTACCTGCATTTTTAAGAGTTGATGTGACAATAAATGGCTAGAAATAAGCCTAGTAAAGCTGGAGAATAGTGACTCGTCTGTAGTCCTGGTGGATCTCAGTACAGCCTTTAACCTGTACTGCTCCAGTGCTGACTATAGCCCACTCTGTGCTTCAGGCCAAGAGCAGGAAGAGGAGGTGAGGAAACTTTTTCTAGCCGGTTGTTATTTTTTAATGGCAGTTATTTAAAAGCTTCTCAGAGGTTCAGAGTATTAGAAATCCTGGTGGAGAGGGATTAATATAGGCAGAGTGCAGGCAACGTAGTAAAAGATGCACGATAAATGCTGGTGATAGTAATATGAGAAACCGCACAAAACCTAAGAGTGAGGGGGAGAGAGAAAGTGGCCCATTGCCTTGCACCTTGTATAATCATTTACATCAGTGCAAAGTGAGTGTAAAATACTTCCATCCTGAACAGGTAGCATGGTTACACCCTCTTCGCACTGGTGCAAAAGACTATACAAAGTGGAGGGCAATGATGAATAAGGCCCAGAAAGAGACTCTGTGAAATAATGGGCTATTGCTATATTACCCTAAAGGCTCACCTGAAAGACTAAAAACCCGCAGTGTTTAAAAAAAAAGAAAAAAAAAGAAAAGGAAACAAAAACTAATTTTAGCAGCAGTGCTGCAAATAAAAAGGGTTAAATTCATTCACTGTAAGTGGCCAGCATAAGGCCTGTGCCCCTCGTAAATTCCACTTTAGGCCTATTAAAAAAAGTTGGACTTTTAGGTGTGGCTTTATCTTTAAAAAGGACTTTGAAAAATGTCATTGCTGGGGAGAAAGGTTGGGAGGGGGGAATTTATTTAAACTGTCTCACTATTTTTAGATCAGTTATTTCCTTTGCCAAAGTAAAAGATTTTTTTTTCCCTAACTACCAGCCCCCAACTTACCCTGAGATTTGAAAGTCAGTTTGGGGCTTTCTGTTTCATACACTACTACTTGTAATAGAACTACTGCAGACCAAGTTATGCCCCCAGATGAACCTGTGCAATCCTGTTGTCTTCAAATCATGCCTTCACTGAACAACTCATTATGGGAAATCAGTGATATACAGTGAGTCCCACAATGCCAAGTGTATATTTAGTTTTAAAGTGTAGACTATGCCACTGATTGAAATTACTTGGTTAACTAATCAGTAGGCTGCAATATTTTAATCTTCTCAAAGCCATGAGATGGTCATATTTTTTCATTATGGTTGGCTTCCTTTGCCCCATAGGAGACCATAGCAATCAGTGTCCTGCTGGGTTTGGTCTGAACTCTACTGGGCCCTACTGTTCAGGTAAGGAAATGAAAACAAAGATAAAAATATAATCAAATACACCGCACACAGGTTGCTTTTGTACAGTGTTATTGAATGCAGTACATACAGAGTATGAATCACTTTTAAAATTGCACTGCTCAGTTCTATAGATCTAGCTCAAACAGAACTCCAAATGACAACATCAGACCCTATCTTTGTAAGTGAAACTGCCTCTTAAAAATAGAGCCTTAACTTGAACAACAAATATGTACTACATACACATACTTGTCACTCCTTCAGATTCCAGCTGTAAAGAAATACAAAGAGACCTTTAAGAAACATTTGACTTGAACTGAAACTTTTTAAGGCTGTTGTTTTCTGCTGCACAGATTAATTGAAACCATGTCAATTGTCTTGACTGGCTTCCTAAAATACAGTGGGCCTGATTCTCTGCTGCAGTTTACTGCAGTGTAGCTTTACTGAATTTAATTGACTTTCACTAAAGTCAAACAGGTGCAACAGAAGGGAGAACCAGGCCTTATGTGATTAGCATGCTGGCCTGATTTGAGAGTAATATAGAGATGCTTTACTTTCAGGGGTATCCTACAAGAGATTATATGACAGGTAAAACCCTACACTGAGCATGGGGTTGGCTTGCTGTCCCTGGCCATTGTACAGAGTCCATAAAGAAGGAGAAAACACTTTGTACCCTCTGTGAACCCATAGAAAGGCCTGGAAGAGTCCTGTCCTGTTCTATCACTGGCACACACGTAGAATTCCATAGGTTCTTGTAAAATTGCTCACTTTTATTTTTTAGATGAAGATGAATGTGGAGTGCGAAATCCTTGTTCTCATGCATGTCATAATGCTATGGGAACCTATTACTGCTCCTGCCCCAGGGGCCTCACTATATCAGCAGATGGAAGAACGTGTCAGGGTAAGCCAGACTTCAAATGACATGCACAGATTTGGCACAAGACTTTTTGTGACTAACATAAGAACATAAAATTTACTGATGGCATTCATACGTTATACCAGAATGGTTTATTTCCTAAGGTGCAAAATATTTTCATTTACTGAACACATTTTTATTATTTGCACTTTATTGTAGATATTAATGAATGTGCATTAGGTGGACACACCTGCTATGCTGCTCAGGAATGTGAGAATATCATTGGCTCCTACCGTTGTGTGGTTAGGTGTGGAATTGGCTTTAGAAGAACATCTGATGGATTGAGCTGTCAAGGTGTGCAGTACTCTGACCTTAATTCTAATGAACTGACACTACTTTTATTTAAGCCATGTTTGTAAGTAACTTTCCCAAGAATGTCTTGGCTCTCTGGGAATAAGCTTCCTATTGATTCCTGATATCCACTTATGCAGAGGTGTTCTTGGATCATTCTGGTAAGTGACACTTTATCAGTGACATTTTACTGTCTACATCTTCTGAAGAAAAAATCCTACCCAGAACAAAATAACATTCTTGTTGCTGAGTCCTGTATATGTTCTCCTTTGTTATGTAGTGAGGTAAGGATACTTTCCTGTATCTATTTCAGAAATTTTCACTCCTGTATCACTATGATGTTCTTTCTCATGTAACAATCACGTGCCTGACTACTTATGGAGGGCAATATATGAAAAGGTGAAGAACTTAGATCAAAGCAGAGCCTACAACATGAAATATACCAAAGCACAGTTTGTTGCAAATTATTACAACATCCACAGCTATAACATTTACGGCTTTGCATTATTCAACAGATGTTAATGAATGCCAAGAGTTCAACTCCTGTCATCAGCACTGCTTCAATACCATAGGAAGTTTCCACTGTGGCTGTGACCCAGGATATCAGCTAAAAGGCAGAAAATGCATGGGTATGAAATGAAATATAGAGTCAGGGGAATGGATTTCAATGTAATATGTTAACATGATTCAAATGAAATTCCCTGTAGAAGATTTATGGTATATGCAACAACAAAGAATCCCCTGCTGTGTTGGATCCCTTTCCAAATCATGGAAGCGAGCTTTAACATTTTTTGAGTGGGCTTGCAAAACACAAGTAGACTCAGTGGAAATGGATAAATGGGCAGAGTGCAAGGGAAACTGTCAAATGTGCTTGATACACACATACAGACTGTATGTACTCATTTTTCAAAGGTACTTACCTAGTATAATTAAATTGGGGTTGCCTTGGCCTTTAGGAATAGAGCATAAGAAAATCAGTTAACAATTTAAATTCTTTTTTTTTAAATTAAGATATAAATGAATGCAGGCAGAATGTATGCAGACCAGATCAGCACTGCAAGAACACACGTGGTGGTTATAAGTGCATTGACCTGTGTCCAAATGGAATGACCAAAGCAGAAAATGGAACATGCATTGGTGGGTACATTGGTTTATTTATCATATAATGATTCTGAAACAAAGGGCGTGGCTAATATTTTCCAAAAATTGGTTCCTCAAAATACTCTCTAGCCATCTGAAGAAATGGCCTACATTTCAAAGGTGCTGTGCACCAAGCAGCACTGACTTCCCTTGGTTCAAGGGCATGCATACACTGTGATTTCTTGGTGAGAATTCATGTTAATTAGTGAGGGACATGTTACAAGTGGCAAGACTTTCTATCAGCCACAGGCTTTCATTGATCCCCTGTGGACAAATGATAGAAGGATATGTTTGTTGCTCTAGTCTCTTTTTTTGAGGAAAAACAGTGGTTGGGCCCCTGAATTTCCTTTTCTTTCCCCTCCCCCTTCACTCTCAGTCCTAGAAAACTCATGTGAGTGTTGGAGGCTGGGATACTGTGCCCCTTTTGGATTTATATATGAACATTCTGCAGAATGTACCTGTTCTTCCTGAATATATTCTTAAGGCTTTTACATCGAGATTACAAGTCCCTGCTGCTTATCAGGGTGCCTTTAACCATAAGCAATGCAAGGGACCTTGTCATATCTCCATCTGACACCAGGGGGAGGCAGATTTCCACCTCAGTGTTTTGGATTTGGTAAGATTAAAAACCTGGTAATAATCATCTGGAAATTTATAAAAAGATTGAATTATATAGATGCAACTCAGCTGAAAGATTGCTTACATCCATCTCCATTCCCATTATAATCCAGACCCACCACCATCTGTCACACGGTGCAGACTGATATCCAATCTTATTGTCATATATGAGAAATGTATTATGTCCACCATAATCAGCTATTTTGTGAATACAGGACCAGATCCCTCCCTGGTGTAACTCTGTTCTCTATATTTAGAAAGAGAAAACCAGGGCTTCAGAAAAACATGACTAATACTAATTAGCTCTGTTCCCTTTAGATATTGATGAATGCAAAGATGGTACCCATCACTGCAGGTACAACCAGATTTGTGAGAATACACGAGGGAGCTACCATTGCATATGTCCAAGAGGGTATCGATCCCAGGGAGTTGGAAGACCCTGTCTGGGTATGTTGAGCCTACATTAATACCATTCCATGTTCTCAATTACTGCTTTTGGCCCCTCTTTGTATTGTAATAAACCTAAGGACATTATCCCTTTTGAAGGCTGTAGGCTATACAGTCTGTTGTGGGTACTCAAAATCCCCTAAATTAAAATTCAATGTCTTTCATTAAAAAACTGCAAACAATTACTAATGACAGTTATTCTGTTAGAGCATTTAATTGTACCAGTGTACAGTGCTTTCGGTCTTGGAACAGTGGTGGAGGGTGTATCTCATGTGTGCTGCAATATCCAGGTATTCTAGGATGACTGTAGGAAATCATGGCAGATGTAACTCCAAATCTGTTTGCTTTAGTTAGTTTCTTTAACAATAAAGATGGGTATGTACATGCAGGCTGCACACTTGGGATCAGATTGGGTGATTTAGGCCTAGTGTGGCTTGGAGTTGGCCCGTCCTAGGGGAATTCCAGCAGGGATTATGTGCTCAGAGGCATGGTCCATCCTAGAATTCACTCTGTGAGCAAGTGTGTGCACATTTAACAGTCCCTTAGGATGATGCAGTGTGTTACAGCTGTGCACCCCTCTAGGTCTCCTGGTCAGCATGGAGGGAGGGAGATATTGCCCTGCTGCTTTCCTACCTCTCACTCTCTCCCGAAAGGAAGAGGGAAGTCCGTACATTCACTGGACTACAGACACTGATTATTGTCTGGCTGTTGTGTATGGGGCACTATTTGTGATAAAGGCTTCTTCCATAAATGGGCTCACCCTTCCCCCATGTACGCATAGGGCCAGGGGCAGTCTAGCCTCAAGTAAAAGAATTCTCACCATAATATCTTAATATCTTTAGCAGAGATATTTTAATGCAGTTTATTGGGCATCATTATAATGTCAGTTCAAGTGTATGAAACATTTCCACGGATACCAGTTCCTGGACTTCTACGGACCTTAGAATGGTAATAGGATCAAATTGATTCATGTTTTATATGGGATATTTAAAAATATGATAGCTTGTCTAACTTATCAGTAAAACTATTGTGAAAATGTTGGTGCATCACTCACGAAACTCTAACAGGAGTTTCAGTTACTACTACTATATGTCAAGTGTTGTCCATAGTAAGATATGTGATATGATATGATAGAAAGCTTGATAATTAAATGCTTAGTAACTGTTTTGAAAACTTAAGTTGTTTGAAACAGAAAAGCCTAGATTCTTTTTAATACCAAAAGAAAGGAGTGCATTTTAGGGACTAATTGGAAAATTTAGTTTTACAAATTTAAAAGCTGATATATTTTAGGGTTTTGTTTTTTTTTAATGTTCTGATCTACACCTGATATTCATGTTGCATCATCAAAGGGATACTGTCTGGAATGCTTTGGTTTGCCATATGGTCAGTGCTCACCTGCAGTCTAAGCATGGCTTTGGTGTAATGCAGAACTGTGACTTGTTACTTTTAATTTTCTACTTTGTCATATGTGCTGCTCCTGTAAAAATGGCTGCAGTTCTTACTGGGTTTTTCATTTTCATCGTTTACATATCTTCATACATGTCTCATCTGTAACTCATTGCAAAGGATAGAGCTTATTTTACAGACCAAAAACTGTTTTGCACGGGTAAGAAACCTTGAAACCTAAGTTGTAAAAACTACTGTATGTAAAATAATTAATTTCACAGAGTTTCAAGATTTCTTTACCCATATATTTTGTTTTTATTATATTTTGCCTCTTAATCACACATTAGAAGGTGCTGTCATGGTCTTGATCCTCACAGGTATAAATCAGTTAAGCTCCAATGAACTCAGTGGAGCTATGCAGATTTATACCGCTGAGGCTCTGATCTCATTTTAAAAAATCCTTAGCTGTGTTGCTTATAACACCTGACGATAATGAAACTGGAAGAATGTTTTAAATCAAATATCTTCTTTGACATTTATATTGTCTATTTTTCCTGCTTTTCATTCTGTTGGGAACAATGAAATTAACTAGTTCATTTCAGTTATTTATAGTTAGCTTCCTTCCTCACTGGTTCTCCTGCACTAGACCCTAGAGCAATACTGCAGTCTTTAGATTTCCAACACTGCAAACAAAGATTTAAATCCCAGTCTCAAACCAGAACATTTTGTAAGAATTTCAGAGAAAACAAACACATTTTTTTATCCTGTGAGATTTTGTAAACACTTTGTGTACACCCTACCATCTTGCCTTACATTTCTGGACAACGTCCCTTTTAAAAGACTAGCATCACTGCTTTCTGTCTGAGGGTTAAGAGCTGTATATCTCCAAAAGGGACCAAAATGACACCTTTTAGCAATATTTCCTGTTATTTTGAAGATTGATATGTGATTTTATGTAAATTAAAATTACACGTACTTTGCAAATTTATTATAACTTGTCTGATAAATTTTAAAAAACCTCTTTAAATAATGGAGGAACATAGAAGAAGTTTAATAGAGTTTTATTAGGGCTACGGATCTTAATCTCAGTCAGTTCTATTCATTCTGAGGGCTTAGAGATGAATGTGTTAGCAGATGTCTTAAGAAATATAGTATTAGCCAAAAAAAACCCCCAAAACCTCCAACCAGAAACAAGTCTTTAAAACAAAAGTCATTCTCCCATTACATTCTTTTCCTTTTTAGCATTTTGCTCCTTTATTGTCTCTTTGGCACACCACCCATAACACTAACGAACAAAGAGCAGTTGCTGAGGACTTCCTCATAAAAGATGTGATATCATCCACCAGTCACTGTCTTGTTTTACTCTTAATTGCCAAGTTACTTTAAACACGCATTCTAAGATTACTTTAGCAATGGCACCTAGAAAACTTGTGACCGAATTTATGCTTTGTGGCCAGGAGTTAAAGTAACTTAGAGGACTTACCGGTACACTGGAGTCTTGAGCGGGGCCTGGCCTCAAAAGGAAGAGGCATGGCCTCAAAAGGAAGAGGCGGGGCCTTTCAAGATTTAAAGGCCCTGGGACTCCAGCTGTGGCTAGGAGCCCCAGGACCTTTAAATCACCCCAGAGCTCAGGGGTGAATTAAAGGGCCCAGAGCTCCGGCTACCGCAGAGCTCTGGGCCTTTTAAATCACCATGGGAGCCCTGCTGCTGCTACCCTGGGACGGCAGGGCTTGGGCTAGGGCTGGGGTAGTGGCAGCAGGGCTCCAGCAGTGATTTAAAGGGCCTGGGGCTCTGGCCACTGCAGAGAGCCCTAGGCCCTTTAAATCCCCACCTGACCCCGGCTCCTGGGGCTCCAGCAGCCAGGCTCAGGCAGGGATTTAAAGTGCCCAGTGCTCCTGCCACTGTGGGGAGCCCTGGGCCCTTTAAATCACTTCTGGAACCTTGTCGCTGCTGGGTAGCAGTGACAGGGCTCCGGTGGTGATTTAAAGGGCCCGGAGCGCTGGCCACTGTGGAGACCCCAGACCCTTTAAATCCCCCCAGAGCCTGGCTTCTGGGGCTTCGTCAGCAGGGCTTGAGCGGCGCTTTAAAGGGCCTGGGGCTCCCCGCAGGGGCCGGAGCTCCAGGACCTTTAAAGCCTCGCCCGAGCCCAACTGCTGGAGCTCCAGCAGTAATTTAAAGGGCCTGGGGCTCCCCGCAGCAGCTGGAGCCCTGGGCCCTTTAAATCACCACTGGAAAAGCCGATCCAGTCCGGCACGGGGTACTGGCCTGTACCGGCTTACTTTCACCTGGTTTGTGGCCCCAGTCAGTGTTGTTAAGACTCCAAACCCCAATCCTTCAAGTATGTTAGTTTCTATTATATCAAATGAATCACCAGTACATTCCCTCCCCCATTTTTAAGCCATTCTTCCTAACATTTATATTGATTGAAAGTCATCCAAAAAGGTGAAAATTTCCTGAAATGTTCCTAATTTTAATACTATTGAAAAACCAGAACACCTTCCCAAGAATTATAGACGTGTAGGACTGGAAAGGACCTTAATAAGTTGTCCAGTCCAGTCCCTTGTGCTTAAGGGATCTCTGCCTACCATAGATATTACTTAATTGAAAATTTTAGTTGTTGGGTGTATAGGTGTCAGAATCACAACTCATATGTCCACATGGAGGAGGGATAACTCAGTGGTTTGAGCACTGGCCTGCTAAACCCAGGGTTCTGAGTTCAGTCCTTGAGGGGGCCATTTAGGGATCTGGGTCAAAAATCTTTCTGGGGATTGGTTCTGCTTTGAGCAGGGATTTGGACTAGATGACCTCCTGAGGTCCCTTCCAACCCTGCTAGTCTATGATTATTGTGGATGTTTCTTTCATTCTCAGGGTGGGGGAACAAACTTTGGGCCTGATCCTGCAACTCATCACCCTGCTGCATCAAGACCTTTATAGTACTGCATGTGCTTCTGTAAAGCTGTTAACCCTAAAAGAAAATCGTAACATTTTGACTAGGATTGGATTTGGGATCTTATTAAAAACTGACCAGAACCTTTGCTGATCCTTAACCCAAACTAAATTTTTGTCAAGCTTAGAAATTGAACAAATATTTGATAATGAGCTCTTCAGTCAGGCAGATATAAGTGTAACATAATCCACTGGTTGGAAATTGAAGCTAGACAAGTTCACTGGAAATAAGGAGAAGAATTGTAACAGTGAGGGTAATTAGTCATTGGAATAATTTACCCAAGGTTTGTAGCAGATTCTTCATCATGGACAATTTCTAAATCAAGATTGGATGTTTTAGTTAAAAGATGTGCTGTAGGAATTATTTTGGGAAAGTTCTATGGCTTGTGTTTATACAGGAGGTCTGACCAGATATGGGGTGGGCAAACTACGACCTACGGGCCAGATACGGCCTGCCAGCCATGTTAATCTGGTCCTCAAGCTCCCGCTGGGGAGCAAGGTTTAGGGCTTGCCCCGCTCTGGCACTCCAGCCAGGGAGCAGGGTCGGAGGCTGCTCCGCGTGACTCCTGGAAGCAGCGGCATGGCCTACCTCCGGTTCCTACGTTTAGGGGCAGCCAGGAGACGCCACTCTATACACTGTGCCTACCCCAAGCACCGCCCCCCATCAGCTGGGAACCGTGACCAATGGGAGCTGCATGGGTGGCACCCGCAAATGGGGCGGCGTGCAGCAAAGCCGCCTGGCCATGGCTTCATGTAAGAGCCAGAGGGGAGACATGCTGCTGCTTCTGGGAGCTGCTTGAGGTAAGTGCCACCTGGAGCCTGCATCCGTGAGCCACCCCTCCGCGCCCCAGCCCTGATTTCCCTCTGAACCCCTCGGTCCCAGCCCAAAGCACCCTCCTACACTCCCACCTTCTGCCCCAGCCCTGATCTCCCTCCTGCCCTCCGAACCCCTTGGTTCCAGCCTGGAGGACTCCTCCTGCACCCAAACACCTCATACCCCAGCGGAACCCTACCCTCCCCCCCCCGATATTACAGCCCAAACCAGCTCCCATCCCCGGAGCCCCCTCCTGCACCCTGAATTCCTCATTTCTGGCCCCACCCTGGAGCCCACATCCCCAGCCAGAGTCCTCACCCCCACACACACACCCTATCCCCAATTTCATGAGCATTCATGGTCCACTATATAATTTCTATACCCACATGTGCCCCTCAGGCCAAAAGTTTGCCCACCTCTGGACTAGATGATCAGAGTGGTCCCTTCTGGCCTTGGAATCTATGTACATAAAAAATACTAAATGCAAAAAAGTTGATTCCTCCTGCTTCCATCCAGAAGTGGAAGTGCCCAAACAATGCCCAGAGAGTCTGTTGTGAGATTCTTGCTCTGCTCTGCAGACCTGAATTCTTTGTATAATTCAGAGAAAATTCACAAATTAAAAGTGTAGATTCTTACTCAAATGGAACTAAACCTCTGGACTTTTTGAAGGGTCAACAATCATAATCACTCACCCTAGCGTGGAAATTCAGTATTACAGCCCAGAAATCTCAATAACTTATCTCCTTCTACCTCAGTATCACAGCATGTAGAACGGACCTCATCTTCCCCTGTTACTAGAAATAGTGCTGCTACCAAGGATACACAACATATATTAGTGCCTCATGGATTTTTCCACATACCTTTTGGGGGTTGAATCCTTACAGCTCCTTTCTCCTTTATTTACTCCCAAGGCACTAGAAGAACAGGGTAGTCTTGCCTGGAAAGGAGAGCTGGACACAATTTCCCCCAGGGCCTATCAATGCTCCTCGTGGAGCATCCAGAAAGAGACTAAGAAATAAATCTGAAATTACTAACAGTATGGGATTTTTAGTATGGGAAAAATCAACATTCAGTAAAGTCTGGGGTTTTAAATTTGACTTTCAGATATCTTCAGTCACTATAGCAGTGATACTCAGACCTCAGTGGTTCAGGGGGCAAATTAGTGATCAACATTACTCAAAAGAGCCACAGTCGTGTGAATTCATTGTTTAAATATGGTAGTACTCTAGTAAATTAAACAGTATGATGGGAGATATTTAGTTTATATATAATTCTCACAGCAAATAAGTTAGTGCAAGTTAATAACTTAGTTGGTTAATAACATAGTAAAAGCATCCTGATTGTGTGATTTAATTATTACCCAGTGTTTTAATATGTGCTGCAAAGAGCTGCAGCAGACACATTAAAGAGCCACTTGTGGCTCACAAGCTGCAGTCTGAGTATCACTGTCCTATAGGAATCACTCAGCCCTTGCAAGAATGGAGCGAAAGGAATAAACACAGATCCCCCCATTTCACAGCTGCCTCATCCTTCAGACATATTGTGTGCTCAGCCTTAAAGGGATTTAATCACACAGAATAAAAACTGAGTGCTACAGTCTCATGTCCTAACCAGTTTCATGGGAAGAATAAGATAGATTACTGTACATGGCAAAATAATGTACCCACTTTTTTTTGGCATTGGACTCTGAATATTTTACTGACTTCAGGATCTCATTTATATCCTCAGTTTGCTCCAAAGACTGATGTATTTTTTTTCTGTATATGTGTGTGTGTTTTTTCTCCCTTTTTACATGGTTTGTTGCTCTGGATCATGTCACATGAGCAGACATTAATGAATGTGAACAAGTGCCTAAACCGTGTGCATTTCAATGTGCCAACACCCCCGGCAGCTTCAAGTGTATCTGTCCACCTGGACAACATTTATTAGGTGATGGAAAATCTTGCGCTGGATTGGAGAGGTTGCCAAATTATGGCGCCTATTACAATAACTATAACCATGCTCAATTCTCCCCTGTAAGAGACAACTATCAACCTCAACAGTATTACAGGCATGCCTCAGATCTCTACAGCTCCTACTCAGAGTATAGAAACAGCAGAATACCTCTCTCCAGGACTAGAAGGAATATTAGAGAAACTTGCCCTGGAGGCTATGAGGCACAAAATGACAAATGTATAGGTAAATGTCAGCCATATCTATCCAATTCTTTTGTCTTCACATATTGACCTTTCTTGTTGCTTGCTTCGAAGCATGATGGTGTAGGGTTCCATACATTTTTTACTGCCATGATGTATTTTCAATGAGTTATGCATGTTTTTCCAAACAAGTGTTAGTAAAATTTTTGTGGAACCCCTCCCCACCCGAACCCCTATTTTGTTTGTCAGCTGCTTATATTCTCAAATGAATAATGTTTTACTATATTTCCTTTCTGTGGGTATTAGCCTTCCTTTGACTTTTTTTCCCTTTGAAAACCAACAGCCACTATGCATCCAGTTCTGAAAATCTTGCTCACATCAGACTCCCTTTGACATCAGTGAGAATTTGGCCTGAATAGATTCTGAATAATGATTTCTGGACTGGACAGTATGGAAACAATAGCTTCATTAGTATGGGCAGAGGGTAGTCACATCTGTAAGTGCAGCATAACGCACACTTTAGAATGGTTTGAAATGGATACCATAGTTTGTGAAACATAGAAGTGACAGCACTCTCTGCAACCCACTAAACATATCAGACAAACAGGATGCTCTGCAAAAGGTCAGAAAGGCCGAGTTGCCCTTTCTCTGTATGTGGGAGTAAGGAGACATGGGTTTTCTTTGTGATTGGCCCACTCTGTGACTGTAGGCATGTCACCCATGGCCTGATTTTCAGATGTGCTGAGCAACTACACAGTCCACTGAGGTCAGTGGGAACTGCAGGTGATTTGCACCTCAGAAAACCAAGCCCTTTGCCCATCTACAGTCCAGTTGCCCGATCTGTGAAGTCCAAGGAAGAAGGGCTGGTGTTTTCAACATTACCGTTGTTTATTATTACGATTATTATAATTCTGCTCCTATGGAAATCAAAGAGCCCTTAGCACATGTTGTTGACTGATTTATTTTAGGGCAATAGGATCGATCTCTTCATGTTTAGCAGTTAAGAGTTTCAGACATCTTTCCTCAGGCAATCTTTATTGGCGGTGGATGAGCACTACCCACACCCTCTAATGTCTGCTGGTCATTTTCACTGCAGCCTAGACAATAGGCAAGAAAGAAGGCTGGGGACTGGAATACACATCAGGGCCTCTCTTCTGCATGTTTTGTTCCTGTATCAGACAAGCAAATAATACATATGGGCAGAACTGCATTGGGGAACAAGGGGACTGGGATGACCTTTAACCAGACACTCATTTTAATTTTCAAAAAGAGAGTGAGCAGCATGACAACTAGCAAAGGACATGAAGAGTGATTTAATCTTTATCAAATATGCTGCTTTAAAGCCAGATGCTTTCACCCTTACTCCTTGGGTGCTCTTATTGACTTCAATGGGCTATTCAGTCATATTGCATAAGGTACTATTCATGGTGAGGAAGTCTGGCCCTTACTATAACTTTTCTGAATGCATTTAATAGAGAAGTCCATGCTGCTTTAGATAATCTGCACATACTGCCATAGATGCTAATGATGCACATCATAGGCACAACATGCTCACAAGATAGCTACTAATCTCATGTACCATATTCTAGTCACAGAAGACTTAGTAATTAAGGCTAACAAACATATGTTGCAGTCATGCAGACCTTAACCAAACTTGTACTGACTTCTGACAGTTTTCTAGTTAGCACCGTGTATTGTGGGCACAACTATTTTAGTCAAAGATTTGGAATATGCATTCTCAATCTAAAGATTTAAACTGATCTTTTGGGCCCTGATCCAGCTCCCATTGAATTCAGCAGGAGATGGGAGATAGGGTCCATTGTAAAGGATCCAGTTCTTCAGGTAATATACTTAACAGTCATTTCAGTAGAACTGAAATTTAGATTTTTAAACTAATTTCTTCCACAGTCTAAGCTGGAAATGATATAGTACACGAGACTCCTTTCCCAAGAGAGGGAGAAAAGTTAAGATTTGGTTAAGATACACACCCTGAGAATTACAATTACAAATCTCTTTCACCATTTTGTGTTGAATTTTATGTAAAGAACGATGTGTGAGACAGAGGTGGGGGAGTGGGAATGTGAATAGATATTCGTCCCAAGTGTAAACCACACAAGGCCTGAGCTAGTGTAAATTTAACTTGAGTAAGGACTTGCTACATGAATAAGTGGAAGTTTTCAAGCAGTTTAAGGAATTAGAATTAAGGAAGGTCTGTGTCTAAATCCCCCAGCCCGCTTGGAAAATCTTAACCTGTTGCATTATTTTGGAGCTATAAAAAGTCTACAATGAGTATAGACCAATTTTCTGCCACCAGTACTCGTGTTCTTTTTGCGGATACAGACTAACACAGCTGCTACTCTGAAACCTAATTTTCTAACGGTCTTTCCAGATATTGAGCTTAAGTCCCTCCTTGGCAAGGGAGGCAGAAACTTGTGAGGGAGGCTGTTGCACATCAGGAGGGATTCACCCTTGGGAAAGCTTTAAACTGGTACAGCAGCTCCCATAAGTGGAAGCTTCCACTGGCACTGTGCTGAATCAGTGCATTTCCTGGGTACCCTGACTCAGTCCTCTCCTCAGCCAGCTCCTCCTACTGTCTGGGGAGGGTTTGACTGGCTGTGGGCCCTACAGCAGACCACGTGTTGTAGGCAATTTGCCCCATGATATTCCCCTCTTTCTTCTCCCCAGACTTTACTTTCCAGCACTAAAAGGCATCAGCCTGGCCTCTCCCTGTGGAACGTATAATACTCATGTTGAGAAAACTTATATCAGAGGTGAGGGTGTGACAGGTTGGGTCCCAGAGACCCCCTTGGGACTGCCACCTGATGTGCTGCCATTTTCTCTGTCAGTTTGGGCCTTCAGAACCCTGCCTTGTTGAGCCAGACACACCAGTCTGCTCCGAGTTAGACCCAGGGTGTGAACCATGTGCCCCAAAGCTGCAGACTTAACTGAAAACAAGGTGCTTTTGTGTCTAGCACCCGGACACCCAGCTCCCAATGGGATCCAAACCTCAAATAAATACATTTTACTCTGTATAAAGTTTATACAGGGTAAACTCATAAATTGTCCACCCTCTATAATGCTGATAGAGATATATGCACAGCTGTTTGCTCTCCCAGGTATTAATTCCTCACTCTGGGTTCAATAATAAGCAAAAGTGATTTAATTAATTATAACAAGTAGGATTTAAGTGGTTCCAAGTAATAACAGACAGAACAAAGTAAGTTACAGGGTGGATAAAATTAATAATTTTTTTTTAAAAAATCTAAAAAAAAGTCGATTTTTTTTTAAATCGGATTTTTTTTTATAAAATGCTTTTTGAGGAAAAATCCTATCTAAAGATAGTTTTAATTAAAATACATTATAGCTCAAAGATATCTCATCATGGAATAGGGATTGCAAATTCTAATTCTATAGTATGAGACAATATATTCATGTAATGTATAAGAAAAGTTTTGTAAATGAGTTCCAATAGTTCATGGATTAGGGACCCAATCTTATGGGGGTCCAAGGGCTTCTGAAGAGATTAGAGAAGCCAATATTTTAAGTTTCTCATGTTGACCTGGCTGACATAGTTGATTTAATTTTTTTTTAATTGCATTTCACTTATTTAGTTTAAAACAGTTTTAACAAAAACAAACCTGATTTTAAAAAACTTTAATGTTTAACTAAATTAAAAAATTCATATGCTTGTTTTGTTGAAATATTATATGTTTGCTGTTGAAGAAAAAAATCCAGAATACATAATGTTGTTTTAGTTAAATAAAACAATTTAAATGTCTGTCTGGAGCGTTCTCCTCCTAATGCAGCATGGCAATAAAATCCTCCAGTGTTGATTAACCTGTTGAATTAGAGAGAGTTCACCTCCCAATAACTTCATAAATATCTGCTTCAATTACCTTGGGTAATGAAATAACCAAACAGTCATTCATTTTCTGATATAGCTGTAAAACTAATCTGAAAAGTTTTCAAAATAAATCACTTCAAAAATGCACTTTTGTGTAGAAATCCATGATTAAATCGAGTCTCTCTGACTAGTGATTTAAATCATGATTTAAATCAAATCCACCCTGGTAAGTTACCAAGCAAAATAAAACAAAAACACGCAAGTCTAAGCCTAATACAGTAGGAAACTAAATGCAGGTAAATCTCACCCTCAGAGATGTTCCAATAAGCTTCTTTCACAGACTAGACTCCTTTCTAGTCTGGTCCAATCCTTTCCCCTGGTACAGTCCTTGTTCCAGCTCAGGTGGTAGCTAGGGGATTTCTCATGACTGCAGCCCCTTTGTTCTATTCCACCCCTTTATAAGCTTTGACACAAGGTGAGAATCTTTCATCTCTCGGGTCCCCACACCTCCTCCGAAATGGAAAAGCCACCAGGTTTAAGATGCATTCCAGTACCAGGTGACATGGTCACATGTCCTGGGAGACCCCAAGCCTTCATTCTTCCTGGCCTGACTCACAGGAAGATTTACAAGTAAACAGAGCCATTTACAACCAATTGTCCTAGTTGATGGGAGCCATCAAGATTCCAAACCTCCCAAGTGTGGGACTTTGCATAATTACAATAGGACCTCAGGGGTATAGTTCATATTTCTAGTTTCAGATACAAGAATGATACATTTATACAAATTGGATGACCACACTCAGTAGATTATAAGCTTTGTAATGATACCTTACAAGAGACCTTTTGCCTGAAGCATATTCCAGTTACATTATATTCACACTTATTAGCATATTTTCATAAAATCATATGGAAAGCAATGTCACAGAAGGATCCTCTGTGAACTAATATATATATTTAATTATGATTATTAATCACTTAGGAATTGAGGCCAGACATGCAAAATGTCAGGCCAAAAGTAAAAATTGAGAAAAAAATGATGAGGAACTGAATACATATATTTTGAATGGAAAAGATTTCTCAGACTTGCTAGATGGCCATTCCATGACACTACGAGATCCTGAAACTTCCCAAGCAGCTCAGAACGTGCACTGCATACAGATGGAGATTAATCACTCAAAGGTTTTTGTATTAGTGTACTGTTTGGGGAAGTTTCTACTCAGAGAGATCAAACTCATCTGATCTGGTTAGCAAAAAGACAGAGATCAGTCTGCTTGAGTATTTGAACATTTATATTTTCATGCTTTTTTTGCAGATATTGATGAATGTGAAAACAGAGATGCCTGTCAGCATGAGTGTAGAAACACCTTAGGAAGTTATCAGTGTGTCTGTCCAACTGGTTATCATCTTATGCCCAATGGCAAAACATGCCAAGGTAAGTAAATATATCTCCAGATCTGTGTGTGGAAGGAGAATACATAGATGGAATATTTCTTTAATTTGTTTCCTATCAACAAACATGTGCCATTCTATTGGAACTGCAGATAGATATAGATTCAAGCCCCAAAACTCAGGTCTAACTCTCAAACATCCCAAAATGCATGGGCTCTTTGTCTTGGGGATTTGGTTCAGTCCATTATAAACCCATTTGTGAAATTCAGATATGGCTTCACATTTCAATATATTCCAGATTGGGGTTGTTTGGACCTAGGAGTTTGGCTCCATTTCTACTTGTGACCTTCAATGTGTCAACTAGTTGTATATCAGGCAATAACCCCTGAATTGAACAATTTTTAAATATGAGAGAAGAGACAAAGAAAGCAACTTAAAGAGTACTTCTTTAGAGCACAGCATGGGGATGGGGGGATGGACACTCCTTTGGGCTTCTTTAGATTGGGTAAACCACCTCAGATAAAGTAAGACTTTGCTGAAAACTAGAAACAAACCTTTTCTAAACTACTCTATGTTTACTGTGAGGGTGGCAAAGCTAGATCACAGACCAAGATGCTATGATGGAAACACAGGCCACCGCGGACTTCTCTCCTTCTCACTTCAGATCCTCCACTGGCCTCATCATCTGTTTGATTTGTACTTTTTGCCTATCTGGGCACAATTTTAAAATAAAAAATGGTGCTCAGCAAGGAAACAATACAGGCCATTTCAAGGTTGATTTAAATCAAAGCTACTTAAATCACTGATTTTAATCATGATTTAAATCAACAAGCAGAAAACCTTCGTTTAAATCATCATTTTTAATCGTGTTTTGCTTTTGGACCTTTTGTTATTTTCTTAAAGCGAGGCTGATTCTCATTGGTTGGTGATCATTAAAACATATTGATTTGCAACTAAATATAGCCTTTGCATTAAATGTGGTACTTTTTTGCTAACCAGGAGGATATCTATACACATTTATTTAAGCAATTTTCTAACTTAATTTATTCAGATTCTTAATTTTTATAACATTAGAAAATGTTGAATGATGCATTTCTTACTTATTAGCTCTGTTTGGATGGAAATTCAGAGTCAATTAAAATGCTCAAAAATATTTTTTTTATTAACTAGAACTACCTGAAATGTGCTGGATGCATAAAAACAGTTTAACAAAACATGCTTTTACATTTAATACTTCCTTTGTTTAATAAATCAGTTAGTTCAATTCACAGATAAAACTGATTGTTTATGGCCACCATGTCCTCCCAGATTTTAGAACTAGTAGATATCCTTTCATACCTAATTTTTTACTCATAGATTGGAAGAAGAAAACAAGCTTTCCTGCTTTTTCAACTCCTAGTTTCTTAACTTTGAATGAACTATTTGAATAAACTGAAATCTAGAAAATGTTCCCTGTGCACAAGATGCTACTGCAGTCAAAAGCTGGTTTAGCACTTCAAGGTGCTTAACCAGTGACTTCCCATCAGTTCAGCTGTGTCATTTTCTTTAAATTTTGGCAGCAAACATGTACTGCTTAATATTATATTTTCTACTTTAACAGATTATAATAAGTTTAGACCGTACATAGTGTCATAATTTTAAATAGGTTTAAAAAATCAATTTTTTATCATCAACCCCGAGTCATATACTAAGCAGCATGAGCCACTCTGGCTCCTGTCATAATTGTTCTGATGGGAGCAGAGCTAGAAATGCCTTAAGCAAAGTTGTAAATGGCTGAAGAACAGCCTGCCCTGATGGAGAGCTTAAGCAAGCCTATTTTACAAGATTTACAGCTCACTCTTCAGATTCAAGAGGTTCAGACAAGCACGTGATCTTTTTTGGATACTTATCCAAGCTGATTCAGATGTCCCTCCATTACTAGAAAATACATAGGCATCAAATGTATCTGTGGGTACTGACCAGCACATCTGGATGTTAAACACCAAAATATTTGGCTTTAAAATTTTACCTCACTAAATTCTTCATCCCAGTAAGAAGCCATTAAATGCTGTTCTTACACTAAAGAACACTCTATATTTTCAATTACAAACCATTAACTTTTTTTATTGCTATTGGTTATTTGAAAATATTGTTCAAATTCTGGAATTAAGCTCTGGAGAGAGGAAAACAGGAATCAGAACAATTAAAACCAGGTGGAATAAAAAAAACCCTTTCCCCTTTAAATTGGTTTTATGTTATACTGATTTAATACAGCTGTAATAGAAAACCATTATTTCTTCATAAGAAATCCTTACTAATATATATTCCAATGGGAGTCTGTCGTCTTTAAAGAGGCTAAAATATTTTTGTTACAAAACAGCTGCTGTTCCCTACAAGGGATGACATAAGAATTTCACACTTTCAAGTCTAAAACTGAACTCAAAACATGCAAAAAGGGTTTTGTTTTGTTTGGGTTTTTTTTGTTATATGATGTATAAAGAAGACCTGAAAGAGGTTTCTTTCTAGTTGTTTTTACCTTAGAAATATCAGGAGTGTCCAGGAAGCCGCAGATTAACTCTCACAATTTAACTGAAGGGCTTGAGATGTTGAATCAATTGGAACTAAAAGGCATTTAAAAATACAAACCAAACAATAGAGTTTCAAACGATCTGACAAAAATCTCCATCCACTTTCACTCTTGTGATGCCCATTTTACTGATCTTCCAGTCAGCAGCATGTTTCAGGGGAAGACAAGATTTGAATTTCTATTGTAAATAACAAAGAGGAAAAAAGAAAACCCTGTTTTTCTTTTCCTTTTGGATAAACCCTTTCAGGCTTCTTTTAGAAGGGAAAAAGGGCAGAAGCCTAATTCCAGTTTAATCTTTGGAGGTCACATATAAGTGCTCTTGACACCCAACACAACTACAGCATTTGTCTTTTCGATCCTCTTCTGCACTTACACTAAGGACAGTGTTGGGCAGTGTTGTAAAGAGGTCTTAGCATATACAGAAATCAAGCATTTCATTTCTACACAGGGCCAGCAAAAGAGAGAGAACTCTGGATTTGATCTATCCAGAACAGAGATTAGGAGTGGTTGTAGTTTGGAGCCTGAATTTGGATTCAGATCCTAGTAGTGCAGTTGACCCTTATTGTCTGAAATCCAAACTCCTCTGAATTTTGGGGTATTCAAAATGGAGATCTAACTTTGATGGTACTTCTGATTACAGATGGTTTTAGCCAAAATACTGAGAGAGAGAGACAGACTGTTTTTATGGTACTCCTTGCCCACCTGGAGCCAGCACATATTTGAAATATCCTGATAAAACATTTTCCTGCACAAGGTTTCCAAAAAAGTGTTTTGATCCTCTTAAGGCTCAAATAAGTAGTCAAACTGTGGAGTGTAGTATCTGTTTGATTAAAAACCCAAGAGACCTTTATAGTTTGAGGTTTTTGCATTTAATATAAAGTTCACAAAATCAGTCCAGTTTCCTAAAAACCTATTAAAATGTTGTGGGTTTTCCATTTAAGAAAAACAACAAAAAACAGAGCCATTTTAAAAACAATTTTACTAAGTAAAAGCAACATGCAAATCTTTGCAGTTTCCCTGCATGGAATTTCATCACAGATATTGTGCAGTCTCTAGTTAATGTGCTTCATGGGTATAGCACAGATTGGCTACATCAGATTGATGGCGTGTGGCAATATTAAACCAAATGGTGATGCTCGGAAAACTGACTATGTAAACTATTGCACCTTCTTACTCTGTCAGTTAGCACATGTGGTCCTTCCAATATGTCCCTAACCCTGACCACAACGTTTCACTGTTAGAAGTAGAACAGATTTCAAAACCAAACTAATCCTTAGCATGTTCTCAGCATCAGCCAAAAATGGTGCCCTCACACCCGATAATCCACCAAAGTCCCTGACAAGATTTTGTTTCAAGGACAATGACAATGTAGGTGCAGTTTAGATCACAAGCTCTTTAGGGCAGGGACTCTCTCTCTCCTCTCTGTGTTTCCAGAGCAACTAGCACAACAGGGCCCTAGGCACTTGGCAATACAAACAACAATCAATGTGTATTACTGCGGTTACTAGTTCCACTAAATCTAATACTGAGGCAGAGTTCTAAGAATAGGAACATGAAACGTGAAGTGGGGAAGGCTACTTTGCATGCAGACATATGGTACATACTGTAGTCTGGCAATATTTTAAGACAGTGATGTACTTACTTTTTCCTGTACCTGTGAAATTCACCTCAATACAAATAAATGATTATCTGAATCTTTTTACAATCAGATGTTGATGAGTGCCTTGAACAGAACATTCACTGTGGACCAAATCGCATGTGCTTTAACATGAGAGGAAGCTACCAGTGTATAGATACACCTTGTCCACCAAACTATCAGCGAGATCCTCTTTCTGGGTATGCTTTGTTTGTTTGTTTGTTTTTTTTCAGTTTCTTTCTTCTCCGCAAACATCGGCCCTGATCCTGCAGTGTAATCTGCTAGCACAGAATCCCACTGACATCAGTACAATTCTGCATTGGTGCAGAGATCCACACTAGTGGATTACAGTTATAGTCTCTGTACAAAGATTAGTCACTGGTGACAGTGATATATAGGCATTGTTGCTTCATGTTATTGATAAATAATAGGATTAGACTGCAGTGGATTTACACAAAAGTTGTGACTTCTGGCTGCCATCATGGATCCAATATTACTAATGTTCAATTCAGTGGAAGCAAGGTCAGACCGTTCGAGTACCAACAAAATCTGTCACACAGATTTTCAAACCTTGCCGTGACAGATTTTGTTCAGATTCTTCCTGATGATTCAGTTTCCTTCAGCAAACAGTGATGGAGCCTTTTTGCTCCTTGAAATTTTCTGGCTCTAGTTTATTTTTGGACAGTGCTTAGATGCTTCCATTTATATTTTTAGAGCACTTCAAAATAGTTACTAATGCTTGAGAACAAACATCCCCACTCAATATCTTTTTTTTTTTTTTTTTTTTTTGATTTTTGGAGGCAAAATTCTGTAACAGGTCATACACACCAAATGGAGAATGAAGCCTAAATATGTTATAAGCTTTCCCAAACAAGGTGCTTTTTTGCATGGTTTACGAGCTTAGTCACTAAAATGATGTGCTATTGACTATAGCAACCAAAACAAGAAGTAATCTAGGATTTTTTTTAAAGCTTATCCATATTTTTAGTACTTCTCTGTTGCTTCCAGGGCATTCTATTATCAGTGAAACTCGGTTGTGGTTTCAAAAGAACAAGATCAGGTTGGCTACGCTGAAGTAACTGTGTGTCACACGTGTGCACTGGAATTTGGCCTTTGCTGCATAATGCCCTAATTCTGTACTAAATTATAGTGACCTGCATAATACCTTCTGCCTAGCTACTTCAAAGTATTGTTTTTATTCCTAGCTTCTGTCTCAAGAACTGCCAACCTAATGATTTGGAATGTGCCCTTAGCCCATATGCCTTGGAATACAAACTCGTTTCCCTGCCATTTGGAATAGCTGCCAATCAGGATTTAATTCGACTGGTTGTCTACACTCAAGATCGAGTGATGCATCCCAGAACAACTTTCCTAATGGTAGATGAGGACCCAACAATCCCATTTGCTCTAAGAGATGAAAATTTAAAAGGCGTAGTGTTCACAACCAGGCCACTGCAAGTGCCAGAGACATACCGGATGAGAGTCAGAGCTTTGTCCTACAGCACTGACAGAAACATTGAATATCAGACGACATTCATTGTTTATATAGCTGTGTCTGCCTATCCATATTAAAAAGCACACTTCAACTAGTAATTGAAGTATTTTAACCATATTCATAAGTGCCAGTGGGTATTACCACTTCCAGACTCACAGTACTGCCTCCTCTTAAAAACAGTTGCAAACTTTGCAAAGTGAAAGTGGTGCTATGCTCTTTTCTTATGCTTTCCCTGAAGATGCCAATATTTCCATAATTCCAACGTAAAAAAAAATCCATGGTTCTAAGGAGCCTTTACCACTTGCTTTATTTATTACACTGGAGCAGTAACTTTCCACAGATGGTTCTGAAAATTCACCAGAACAAATCAGAAGTGCAAGGTGGCATTTTAGTGGTCAAAGTAGCAGACAAAAATCAGTCTAATTCTAAGAAGCTAAACGAGGACTAGATATGTTGCTAAATGTTTTACAAATTTATCTGCTGAAAAATGATATTTTTCTTCCCAAATACTTGATAGAAATAGGTTTGTATGTATGTTGTTTCATTTGGTCAAAAAGGAAAAATACCACTTGACACACAAATGCTAAAATGGATGCCATACTGGTGCTTATTTTCACTAGGAAATTTTTGAATAGGAACCTGTGACATTCATGTGATTTCAGCCAGGCCATTACTGTTCTGAAGAAAAAATTACACAGCTACTTTCACCTTAGACAGCAGATATTTTAGAATACAAATCTTACTCTGACATTTTGGTATAACCCATTAATTTAGCTCCAAATCTTCCACATTCCACTACTGCTGGTTGGTTGTTTTCAAAAATGGACCTTTTTCCCCAAAAAATCTAGCAAGTTTGGTTCAGCAAAATATTAGGTGTCAATACACTGTATAAAGGTGGCAACAAACTCTGGAAGTAATTTTGTCAAGATGTATTCTATTTTTATGAAATGTATATATGTGGTTTTCCCCCATGTGTATTTTCTATGCAATATCTTGAGTTTTTTATAACAACATTTTTACCAAAGGATAATGTTACATCAGAAATAATCAAATAAAGATTCACTTTTTCTTAACCTGTGAGATTACTGCAGAATTTTTCATAGAACAACTTACTTGCTATGAATTAGTCACACATCTCTAGTGTAACCCAGAAGCTGAAAGAAGAATTGACAATCTTTTGAATTTGTACAATTTGAAGGCATCCACACTGGGAAAGCCCTCAGCTCAGGAATTTTTTCCATGTCCCTCATTCATCAATGAAGGCCAAGTGTGGGACTCTTCAGGGACTATTAGTTCATATAGCGTTGATTGAGCAGGGGAGTGGATTTTTGCTACTGTTACGCAGAAGGGAAATTATTTTGTTACTAACTTGGGTTTAATTGTAAATATGCCTAGAGGTTGCTAATAAACAATATTTTTCTATAGTTCACATACACGTAAAATCAGTGAAAGGTGCTAGATGGATAACACTAGTGCCTCAAATTTCTATCAGGTTTCAGAGTGGCAGCCGTGTTAGTCTGTATCAGTAAAAACAATGAGGAGTCCTTGTAGCACCTTAGAGACTAACAAATTTGTTTAGGCATAAGCTTTCATGGGATATAACTCACTTCATCAGAGGCATAGAGTGGAAAACACAGTAAGTGGGTATAAATATACAGCACAAGGACTCCTCAAATTGCTATGTCATTTTATGTACAGAACAGAGCTGGTATAGCTAACAGCAATGCAAGCTTACCCCAAACCTCAGCACCACCGCACCTCAAGACCACCACAAGATTCAGTGGTTGATCTCATGTTGCAGAAATACCTAAAGTTCCCACCCAGACCTGGGCCCCTTTGTGCTAGGAGCTGTACATGCACATAGCCTACCCCAAAACATATCTTTAGAGAAGACTCACAAAAGGGTGGGAGAAATGGGGAACTGAGGCACAAAATGAGTGAGTAACTGGCCCAAAAATCATACATGTAATCTATGGCAGGGCTGGGAACTGAAGACAGTTCTGAGTGTTCTAAAGCACAAGAGCATTGTTCCTGCTGACACTAATCAGGACACTGTCCCAGCTAGGATTTCTTGTGATGGTGGCTTAGTGATGTAAAGAACCATGCACTAGGAACTGGACTAAGAACAGCTCATTTCGCACAGGCAGAACCGTTCCATGCTTTGGGGGGGCTGTGCACTTCCAGGTGGCCCCATGCTGTCAGCAGGCGTCAGGACCATGCCCCACACTCACCGGCCTGGGTATTTGTTTATTTTTCTTGCCTGCATTCCCCCGCCGCCCCCTGCCCCCACACACACCGGTCTTGGTTTCTGTGGCAGCAAGCGACCAGCCCCAGCCCACTCCACTCTGCCAGCTCCTGGCATTGCCTGGCACCACAGAATCCTAGCATCCCCCAACCACTAGTGCCAGGGCAGGCTGAGCCTGCCCTTCTGCCTCAGATGGACCCTTCCCTTTTCCGGCAGGCCCCTCCACCAGCACAGGGGGTCCCCTAGCACAGATGAGTGCCAGCCAGTAGTCTCCATCATCCCTTGCCCAGCACTGGTGTCCTGCCACTGCCCCAGACGTCCCCCTTCCACTGCCCTTTCTCCCCTCTCCCAGCACTGGGTCAGGGTCCTCCAATGCCACCTCCAGGCCAGTGCCAGCACTTATCACCCCCCTGCCTCAGGGTCCTCCTTGCCTTTCAGCTCTCCAGCCTTGGGTGTCCACCTCCCCACAGTACCAGTCCCTGGGGTTCCACAACCCTGCCCTCTTCACCAGCCCCCAGGACTGGGGTCCTCCATCCATCTGCTTTTCCACCTCCCTTTTCCCTCCCAGCTCCCAGAGAAAACAGATTTTAGAGCCCCGCCTCCATGCTGGATGGTTCTGGGGTTCCTCAGCACTAGGGCACATATAGGCCCTCCAAGAGCCACCCAGCTCCCGAGACATGGGCTCTCAGTGTTGCGGGTGTGTAATTACATTAAATAATAAAAAAAAAAAAATCCACTGAGGGTAGTGAAACCATATGCACCTGGGAAGTGAGTTTGCTGCAAGAACGTCCAGGAAGGTGGCGTTTAGAATGTAAGCGGTGCAACACTGATTGTGAATGGTGAGAGGTTCTTTTAATTATATGAACTTCATTATAATTATAAAAAAGAACTACAATATAATATAACATAAGTATACAGATGGGCTCTACAAACGTTTAACCTGCGGCCAGCAGCTGCCCTTGAAGTTCACTGTAATTTGATTTCACCTGTATAAAAAATGTTAAGGGTGGGCCCCTACACAGGTTGAGCTGCTCTGGGCTCTGCCCCCCCTTCCCCACCCCCACCCCGAGGGATGGCCCTGCACATAGGTAACCCTAAAAGCCTTCAGACAATAATTTTCAGCCATCAGTGAGGAAGGGATAAAAGATTACAATCACTAAAAGCATCCAATTTGGCTTAATATATATATTATACTGCTAGTCTCCATTGTACTAGTAATCCCATTATTTTTCAACATATTGAAATCCTTTTCTAGTCCAGGATTTTGGAGTGTATTTTAATTTCCATAAAGATAAGTGGGAAAATATTAGCAAGTAGGGTTGATTGTTTTTAATTTGTCATGCAACCAAATATTGCAGTGAGGGCCACCAACCAAAACAAAGGGGTATTTTTTTAAATGTTAAAAATTTGCTGAAGCGGAGAAGAAAAAAATCATGGATAATGAAGCAGAGATTGTCACAAAAAAGCAAGTGGGAGGGGGAAGACAACAAGAGTCTGTAGGTCTCTGTTAATTTCTGTCTCAAGGGGCTATGATTAGACAGAGTGAAGCTGGAGGAAAAATCCGCATTTCATGTAAAGCTGCAGCAAATAATTCTAGGCCCTCTCAGTGCTGATAAGTTTGTTGAATTCCTCCATTTCTGCTTTCCTTCCTGTTGAAAGCATCTAGGCAAGATAATTCCTTTAAGGGTCAGGAACTCTCCAGTGGGAAATCAATTAAAATCCCCCAGACATAGCCACCAGCAAGTTAGCTCTTTTCAGGTGATCAAATGAAGATCCAAAAGGGAGGAGACCGGCAAGCCAACAAGCTACTTCCCCATATGGAAGCAGTTATGCTAAGCCAATGTCACACGTTGGAAGCTGCTGGGGAATGGAAGGATTAGGGTTATTGTGCTCTTTACCATTTTTACTGGCTGACAGGAAATTATAAATAAAAAGGAAACGCTGTGTAATGTGCCCTCTTTCTCTGCTTGCACATTTTGCACTATGTAACGAGGTTCTGAGCTGTTTCACTTTAGAAAAAAGAATCACAACTACTTTGGACCTAGTCTGAGAGCGAATGGAGCCAGCGCAAAGGCACCAACATAAACTATGCCATATTATTAATCGCATGCTGAAAAGTGTGCTGCTTCATATTAAAGGATTTATAATTAACTTTAACAAAGTTGAGAGTCAGATGACTGAGTGCACTTGCACACAACACATACATGTTTATTTTAGGCAGTTTATGCATAGAACTCTCTGACTAACCTACATAGCGTCTACAGCATCGGGCCCTTAAGTCCATGTTTTAAAATCTTCATTTTTATATTTTTTGGCCACTTCCATTAAAGTATTACTCAGAAGCCCCACTCAAGATGAGAGGCCCATTGTGTACAAACACGCAAGTAAATATGGTCCCTACACAAAATAATAGTCTTAAGAAAAGGTTAAAATATTTACATTTTCTGTAGGAATTGCCTTCAATAAAAAAAAAAAAAGGGATCTGAATGGTATCCCATTCTACATGCATAGTCAGATGAGATACAGAGAAAATCCAGGTGCTGCAGGAAATAATGTTGGTTGTTCTGGAGGTGACACTTTTCCTTGAGTCAGTACTAAAATAAGGCTCCAGTATGGTACTGGCAAATCTAAATGTCGCATTATGTAGATGTAAGACCAGTGGATATCTGCATAATTTTAATCCCCTACGTTCTCTGGGAAATGAACCAAATAGCCAAGTAATACCTTTGGGGCCATTCCTATGCCAGCAGGAAGAATCTTGCCCAATCTCTTTGCTTGACTGACCCATTAATAGAGGTACACTGCTTCCTCACCCTTTCAGTGATGGTGGAATATCTTTTAAATATGAATGTTATAGAAAGATGCAAATTAGTTATTTTTCAGAGAAATGATAGATTCTTATATCATTTCTGGGGGAAAAGCAGCTAATATATTTTTCTCATCGCAGAATTATATAGTGATGAAAATATTTGAAAGGTGTGAATCCCAAAAACAAGAGCTATTGCTTAAGTTGATCTAAGGATTTTTCCAGGGCGTAATGAGAGGAAATTTGGCAGAGAAACAGGAATATGTTTTTATTGCATCTATTAAACTATGGAATGTCTCCCAAGAGAAGTGGTGAAAGTCCCTTCACTTGAGTTATTTGAAACTGGAATGAGAAAAGCACTGGATGTCTTGTCGTAGGGAACAGTTACGCAGCAACTAGAACTAGACTAGATTGGCATTATTAAAGCGTCTGATCTGGCCCACTTCACATATTTATGTGGAATACGTGGCATAGTCAGTTTCTGCAAAACCTAAGTTTTCATTTAACAAAAAACACCTGCTAAGTTGCTAGCCTTCAGGTTTGCAAAGAGAACTTCTAGCAAGTGAACTGAGTGTAAAGGCTACAGTGATTTTTGCCTTAGTCTGCAGACAGCCAGAACCAATAACAGAGCCATGAACTCTCCTGCTCTAGTTAAAATCCTGGGTGTGCCATGTGTAAATCCCAGTGATGATATTTCAATAGCAATAGTAACTATTTCATTGCTGATCATTTTAAGCAGATGGAATGAGGAAGTGATGGGAGCAGAGCCCCCTGGGAGAAATGAGAAATGAGAATTGGTCAGGGAAGGAAAAGCAGAAAGAAAAAACTGAGGAGACAAGAAGGGAGGATGAGGAAGATAGTGCCATGGTCTAAAGGGGGAGGGTCTCTTTTGTTGAATATGGCAATAAGGTATTAAACAAATCAATCTGCCATTGACATCAGTGGGAGAGCCACTGTGGACTGAGAAGTATAGTTAATCCTAAATTTATTCCCTGACTCAGCAAATATCAGCAAGTGCCACATCCCTGGACTAGCTGATATAAACAAGTATTTTTTTCCTGTGGTCCTACTGCATTTAAAGTAATTTTTCTACAGCTAAATATTTTCAAATCATTTACCATATAGATCAATGTTTTGCTTATACCAGATTGAATATGTTTATATTTTAAAAAAGAAAACAAACAACTTTATATGTGCCAGCTGTCATTCACTCACACATGGGGTAACTAACTGCTGGAGTAGCTGACTAGAGCAGAATGCGCGCAACTGGTGACTGTATCACTGCTGCCTCTGTGCCACTGGGCACATAACAGTATTCACAGCATTCCTAAAATATTTACTCTGTGGTAACAGTTGCAAAGGTCTGAAGGAGATTAGTGATTATTAAAAACACATCAGATGCAAATTAAAATACTCAGGCACAGTATAGTCTAAATATTTCCTGGAAAAACTAGCAAAACATGAATGGTATGCCACACCATCAAGAGCTGAGCCTATCAATTTTGGTAGTTTGAGTATGACATCCTGTGGCTTTTCAAGTTAACTGCATGCATCTGCTCTCACGAATCTCCCTGAAGCGCAATTCCACATCAAGATTATCCATCATCACATGATCTTATGTTTGATATCAGCTACCTGCTCAGTACGATTCAGCTCTGTACATCTTCGATAAGGAATGCCCAGCTGTTACGGTTATTAGGTGAAATATACGGTTTCTTGGTTTGACCTTTATGTAACTAAAATAGACCTTGTGATAGACAGCAGTTTATTTGGGTTGAGATATTGTGCCGCCTTTGTGGTATTGGCTACCTTCTCTCTCAAAGCATTGGCTGGCTTTTAAACTATAATTTCATCACAGTAGTCTTTATTCCAGGATCTTTTTACTGTTCTACACAGATAGCTGTGTTCTTTCTCATCTATGCTTGGTTTATGCTAAAAGAATAATATGGCGAAGCTGAGCCTTTGTTAGGACATTACGCTGTCCATTTTACTTAACACAGTCCCTCTCCCACAAAACACCCTTACCTACTATAAGCTAGAAGAAATTGAATTCCAAAATGTGGCATTTTGGCTGCAGCAGTGTGTTAGATTCCTTTTTAATATGCAACTTTATTAGCAATCAATCAGTGATTTGCAGTGTTACTGAATTCCTGTGTGCATGTGCTTTATTGCCCCCTCTTGAATGGAATTTAGAATAGTGCTTCAGCGGACTGCCCTCTCCACTTTGTGTTGTAACCAGGTGAGGTCTCCCATGTTAAGTAGCGTGGCTGGGTCAGTACTTTCATAGTGCTCTAGAAGGAACGTCTGGAGCTGCCGGAAGCCATGTTGGTGTTTCAGTAAGTAGCCCTCCTCCCTGAGCATCAGTACTGAACTGAGACCTCAGGCATAATGTTAGGGAACCTAGAGGAAAGACATAATGTGGAAGTCCTGACCACCATTGGTTATTACAGAGTCAGTGGCACATTTGGAAAGAGCAGGGATTTTAAACCTGATGCCCAAGTAAACCCTAACTCAGGCAATTACATTCTCAGTGGGGTATGGTAACCTTCACTTCCTTCCCTAATATGCTGTTCTCTATCAAACACTTGCAGTCTCATATCAGATGTGGCTACATTTTAGTGGTGAGTGAAGGGATCCCTACATATTATTTGGTCTGCCCTTTTGGATCTAATCACATTTCTAGGCCTGGATCAGCCCATCAATGGGAAAAAGCCCTGGAAGGGGGCTCAGGAAGGATGAAATCTCTGATGATCCCTGCCTTGAGGCAATCTCCACATAAGAGATAATAAAGGCTCCGGCTGTAACAGAGTAATAATATTTGCTGAAATTGGAGGACCCAATTAACCAGCTGGTTGAATTTAATGGAGTTATGCCAATTCAAGCCAACTGAAGATTTGACCTGATCGACTTCTAAACCCTTCGGGACAGGAACTCTATCTCACTCTGTGTTTGTGCAGTGCCTAGCCCTGAGGTGCTAGCATAAGAAGAATAAATAATCAGTGCACATTAGAAAGAATGGATAGCCACCGTCAGAAGGATCAGGGCCTGACCTATAAAGGACCCCTGTCAATTGAGATTCAGACATACAATGCTGCAGTAAGTAATGGCAGAATGCAAGTAATAACTGAACAGAATGAGACGAAAGTGATGACCACTGTTAAATCAGCGTTGTAGATATGCCAGGAATATTGGTTCAAATAGGAGGTCTAGTATCTCTTCAGCTCAAATGCATTTCTAGTACTGGAAGCTGAATTTCAAAGTCGCCTCAGATAAAACTATTAAAATGATGAAACTCAAAATATGTGATTATCTCATGTGGCTGGAATCTGAATGTCCACCCTCCAATTACATACAGCTTGGGACAGGACATGCAGCACTGGGACAAGTAATGTGGCAATACCACCCATTCCCTGATGGGCATAGTCACTCAGGCAGAGGGCTCCAAAGAAGATCACTTGCCATACTGCCTCTTAAATCATTCAAGATATTGCAGCTGTGATAGTCAAACCTCAGTGGAATAGATATGGCTGCTCTAAACCTCTCAGTCCCCCTCTCTGTCTCTTGTTATCACTGTCATCTGTTCTTCAGACATGACTTTGAACTAGTTTGTACGTGTTCAGTGCAAAAGCAAACGCTAATGCTGTACTGAGGTTGAGGAACCAAGCACTTGGGTTGTGAGGCACCTTGGTATCACCTGCCCTTAGCATTAGCATTAGCATGCCTTGTCTGTGCCTACTGTGGACCAGCTCCCTGACTCCACTGGCCTCTGGCAATAATTGCACTGCCTTCCAGGGTGCTGCAGACTTTGCCTTCTCTCTACAGGTTACCAATAGGCGCACACAACCCCCAAGTCCTCTGCACGTCCAGTCCCTGTTCCGCTGAACACACACTGACCTCTCACATTCGCTACTCCCAAAGGAATAGTACACCCCAGCTGGCATGATTCACCTCAAGAGCCCCATTCTATGTAACACTGACATATTTATAGTGAACACAAAAGTATGTCTATTATCAAAGAACAGAGATTCAAAGGATCAAAAATATGAATATTGGAGCAAATGGTCACATATAAAACACAACAACATGCTTTCTAGAGCCTACTCTTAACTCACATGACATTCTCTTGTTGCCTACAATATAGTTTATCCCAAGTCCTTTTCCCAGTGTTTTCAACCAGGTTGGCTGAGATCCCCTTTTCATAAGATCAAGCCCACTGGCAGTTTGTCTTCACAGATGAAGGATGCCTCGCTTCACCCCCAAATATACCAGAACAGGCTTGCAACTGTGAGAAAAGAAGCTGTCTCCTGCTGTTAAATTCCTGTTTCCCTGAAAACAACAGAAATCAGTATATATCTTAGCAAACAAACAGGATTGCATACAAATATTCCTGACTCCATCATCAATTTCTCCCCCTAATAAAAACAACTGGCAAGATTCTGAATATTGGCTAATCGTTCAGGTGAAAGGGGCTAACAACATTTTGATTTTTTTTCATGAAGGCTAGACATGGGCATAACCCTGCAGAGTGTTTACTAAAACAGCACTAAAAAGCTCAGGGCTGAAGTTGTTTTGAAAGGTTTTGGGGTGTTTTAATGAGGTTGTGGTTCTCAATAGCACATCAGGTCTTTTGTGCACACCAAGGAAGGTGAAATGATGGTATCTTTTCCGTACACGGTAGCATCACTGTACAGAAAAATAAGCCATCAATGATTATCAGAGAGTCACAAAATGGAAGCCAGCAGCAATCCTGTAGAAAATATCCAAATTCCTTCAAAATCGGACACTTTGTTTAGCCAAAATATATGTCATCTTCATAAACGACTCTCACCATTGACCACATATGCTAGGAACAATAAGAAATGGAATCCTTGATGTCAAATAGAGTTGCCTCTGTGATCCTAGCTACTCCTGTAGTCACACGCTACACACTGCTGAAATGATATTTTTCAAATGATACTTCACAAGGCATATTTTGTACAACTACCACCACACTGGTCAATATATTCATTGTGAAAAGCAGCCAACTCGGATTTAAAAATTGGCAATGAGTACCTTTCTCTGCGAGAGCAAAGAGTCTGCTTTTCAAGTATTTGTTCCCTGAGGAGGTACTTATAGACCAGTGGTGGCCAAACTGTGGCTCACAAGCCACATGGGGCTCTTTTGCTGTTAAAGTGCAGCTCGCAGAGCACCCAACATCATCCCCCCACATTCTCCACCAACCAGATTGGGGGCCTCTGCCTTGCAGCAGGTTGATGAGTAGGAGCTTCTGCCCAGCGGGGAGGGGACTCTTCGGGATTCAGCCCTGTGGGGTGCACCTGCTGGGGCTTGGGGCTTCAGCTTCCTGTGGGGCTGAAGCCCCAAGCACTGGCCCCAGACAGGTGCGCCACAGCTCTCAAACTTCTGAAGATTGTTGTATGCAGCCTGGAGGCCAGTAAGTTTGACTACCCCTGTTACAGAGAGTAATCAAGCCACCCCTTTACCTTCTCTTTGACAGAGTTCCTAGACTGAGAAAATTGAGTCTCTTGCTAGACAGCATGTTTTCTAAATCCTTTAGTCATTCCTATGACTCTTCTCTGATCTCTTTCCAGTTTATCCTCCTTGAACTGTAAACACCAGAACTGGACACAGTGTTGCACCAGTGCCAAATACAGAGGTAAAATAACCTCTTTATTCTTATTTGAGATTCTCCAGTTTTGTGCATCTAAGGATCACATTAGCCCTTTTGGCTACAGAGTTGCACTGGGAGCTATTTTTCAGAGTCACTGCTCCTACATACAGTGATGTTAAATGACACTCCCAAGGTCAAAGAGTAAGTCAATGTCAGAGATACGAATAGAGCTCATGCACTTTCAATATACTGCTCTAACAGTTAGGAATTATGCCCAGTAAAAAAATAAATCTCTGGAGACAGAACACGATGAAATAGGTGCAACAAGCGGTCTAGCTAATGGGTCAGGACTGTTGGTAGACCCCATTCCCACCATTCACATCTAAACAGTTTTGGACACAGGAAAAGTGTACCTGTGAAACAATATGTGACAATTCTTGCCAAAATACTTTGTAGATACTGGGAAACTAACTTAGAAAAATACACTTCATGTTTTACTCAGCCAGGAAGTTTAATTGACAGTGAAGTTAACACATATGGTAGGTAAGAAAGAAAAATGTTTAACTATTCATTTTTTAAAAACTGGTCATCTATATCACATAGTATTGATTTTGCTCCCTAATTGAGTAGCTAAATTGTTTTGAAAAACTGAAAACAAGTTGCAAACAGTGTTTTAGCCAAATCATTAATGCTAAAGTTTCATAAAACTTTCGGGATTTGAAAACATTCTAATAGATTAACCATCAGTTGCATGAATAGTCATGAAAAACAAGAGTGAACTATTCCCAGCCCTCATACCGGTAAGTATTTAATATTACTTTCACCTCTGATGAAGCAGAACTTCCATCCTCTGCACAGCTCCACTTATCAGTTCCCCATTAGAAAAAGAGAGAGAGAGAGAGAGAGAGAGAGAAAAGGAGAGACACTCTCTCTTACTTACTTATTTTAAAACCACTCTTCTGTTAGCACTCTGATTGTCTTCCTGGTGAAAGAAGCATCATTTCCAACCTTTCAGTAATAAACACACATACTTTGACACTCCATATTTCTATTTCTGCCAACAAGGTTATCGATTAATGCCAATTGCAGTAGTTGGTAGCATTTTGACAAGGGTACCTGGGAACTGAAGTGAGAAGAACAAACAGCAATCAGTCTCCCTCTGTCCAAACTAAATCTTAGTCTGTTTCTCGGACATCAACTTGTGGATGTCTAACCACGAGCTCAAGCTCACTATAGCTAAAACAGAGCCCTTAATCATCTCCCCCAAACCACCCCACTAGGTTGATCAGTCACTGCTGACACCACTTCCATCCTGCCTATCACTGCAGCTTGTAACCTGGGTCCCATCTTCAACTCTGACCTGGCTCTGGGTTCTCGCATCCAGGCTATTTTTAAATCTTAAAGATTCTTTCTGTATGCATCTAAGATATGGCCTTTCCTATCCATCCACACAGATGAAACTCTTAGTGATCATCTTTTTTGTTGTGTGTTTGTACAACGCCTAGCACAATGGGGTCCTGATCCATGACTAGGGCTCCTAGATGCTTTAATAGTACAAAGAACAATGAGATGGTGACTGGAAGCTTTTGCTAAGGATTTTAACAATTCATATGCAGTGCAACTCCACTGGCCTCAGAGAATTACTCTCTGGATTAGTTCGGCTCTAGAATTTTTACACTAGAGAAAAAGTTTGCTATCTGGGTTCATCTTACACTCTGACAGTGTCAAGGTTTTTTCCTCACTCTGAACTTTGGGGTACAGATGTGGGGGACCTGTAGGGACCCTTCTAAGCTTAATTACTAGCTTAGATCTGGTAACACTGCCACCACCCAGAAATTTCAGTGTCCGTGGCACTACCTGTCCCCCCAAAACCTTCCCCTCCCTGGCCTGCCTTGAGGGAACTTCACCAATTCCCTGGGGAACATAGATCCAAACCCCTTGGATCTTAAAACAAGGAGAAATTAACCATTCATCCTCCTTTCCCTCCACCAATTCCTGGGGAGTCCAGACCCAATCCCCTTAGATCTTAAAACAAGGAAAAATCAATCAGATTCTTAAAAAGTACGCTTTTAATTAAAGAAAGAAAGGTAAAAATTCTCTCTGTAAAATCAGGATGGAAAATACTTTACAGGGTACTCAGATTCATATAGCCCAGAGGAAACCCCCTCTAGCCTTAGATTCAAAGTTACAGCAAACAGAGGTAAAAATCCTTCCAGCAAAAAGAAACATTTACAAGTTGAGAAAAACAAACATAAGACTAACATGCCTTGCCTGGCTAAATTACTTACAGCCCTACATTCATGACCCTGCATGCAATTTCCCCACCCAGATGTAGCCCTTGGGCCAAAAAGTTTGCCCATCCCTGATCTAGACCATCCCTGACAGGTGTTTGTCCAACCTGCTTTTAAAAATCTCCAATGATGGAGATTCCACAACCTCCCTAGGCAATTTCTTCCAGTGCTTAACCACCCTGACAGTTAGGAAGTTTTTATTAATGTCCAACCTAAACCTCCCTTGCTGCAATTTAAACCCATTGCTTCTTGTCCTATCCTCAGAGGTTAAGAAGAATTTTTTTTCTCCCTCCTTGTAACAATCCTTTTTGTACTTGCAAGTGCAGTTTACATAAGTAATCTCCATTTGTGCGTGCAACTGAGAATGTGTAATCGGTGCTTGCACAAATAGACCATACTGTCAAAATCTGTCACTTTTTAGTGTGCATATCAGGGGAGAAATAAATCCCTGCTGGCTCATATTTTGAGAGACAAAAAAAAAAAAAATAAAGTCAGGTCCAATTTTAAATAAAGCCCGGTCCCTCCCTAATTCTGAATAGCTTCCTTTCATTATCATTTATTATAGACTCTGTATGATTACTGTTAGAAATCACTGTTTTGTCCTCTGTATTGTTTAGATAGAGGTGAAGAGTGTGCTACAGCAATGGCTACTTCAACACCTTGTTGCTAAAAAGCAGGAGCATGGGGAAATAAGTGCTCTCAGACGTGAAGCAACATTGGTTGAAATATATAGACAAAAGCGATGTGTAATTCTCCACAACTATCCACTACGAGAGCATTGGTGATGCTTCCTGGCAGGACACACCTAGAAATAAACCCTTTTGTGTTGGTGAGTGCAACAAACATTTAGGAGTGTTGGACAGAAGAGAGCAAATGATAAAAACAAATGATACCACAGGGAAAATTCTAGCTTGGCATTAGAAACTTGGGCTGCAAATGGCCCAGTCAGCCAGCCACAATATTTTCATCATATACTAGCAAATAACAGCTGCTCCCATTTTGGATTTCCAGATATCCATTCTCTCCAGCCTCATGTTTGAATATGTAGACCTGTGATATGAAGAAAGCTGAGGATAGTGGATAGCTCAGTTCATAGGAACACCAATTCATAGAAACACTTCCCTTCAACAGTTAGCAACATTCCAAACAAGTTGAACTATAGGTGTGGACTAGGTAAGGCATAAAAGGACACCAGATACAGTATTATAGTGCACAATAGATTTATAGAGCCACACCTATCCAATATGAACTATAACTAAGTCTGTCTTAGCACTATAGGTATATATATATATATATATATATATTTGGTGTTCTATGATTGATATATATAAAGAGAGAGTCAAAAGAGATATCTGTGTATGTACTATAGAACATCACATATCACCATGGTATCTGAATGCCTATATACCAGGGGCAACTGCAGAAACTAGCTCACACCTTGTTTGCTATAAAAAGGGGATTGACCCATTTTTACTGTGTGAAGTTTCATTCATTTAGATTCTTTAGAGAGACCTGTCCAGGTTTAGGAAATAAAATGAGGTTACTGGCCAAATTCATCATCAGTGTATCTGCATTTACTAAACATGAATTTGGCTCTAAACATTCAGGGTTAGATACTGCTATACATATATCACAGCCCAGCGCATGGAGGGAGCTGGACTGAAGCACTAAAGATGTTGTGCGTCAGGGGACATTTTTTCCTGGGGCTGCTCCTTGCACACATGCCAAATGTGCACTCTGCTCCATCAATGGGAATGTCAGTGGGAATTCTGAAAGGCAACAGAAAGACTTCATCAACTTCATTGATCTTTGGATCAGACTCTTGGACTGCATTGGGGTAGGGACCATAATTTTATTTGTACTATAAACCATCTGGCACTATTTAAATGTTGCAAAATAGGTCACCACAATTACCATCATCCGAATTTGGAGAGTAATAGGAAGTGATTTCTCCTATTACCAGATCTGCTCAGGGGACATTAATCCATGTTGTCCAGCTTGGTTTTGCATAATCTGTCCAAATAAACAATAAAAATATACTACTTGGCTAGTGCTGATGGTAAAAACAGTGTTGATATGTGTCATAAGTAGATAGGTAAGGTAAGGGTTAATTTTCTTTTTCCTGTAAAGGGGGAACAAAGAGAAACAAACACCTGACCAGAGAACTGGTTTGTTTAAAGTCAGGGGCAGGAATTTGTATACTCGGGGTCTTTGTTGTTTCCTCGGCTATGAGTAAACAAGTTTCCTTCTAACTCCATCTTATCTCAAATATTCTACTAAAAGTCTGTGAGTACAAAGGGAAACAAAGTAATTCGGCTATGAGGAGCTTTGTGTTGTATTTACAGATGTGGATTGCTGGGTCTTTGTTGTTTCCTCGGCTATGAGTAAACAAGCCTTTTCTTCTAACTCCATCTTATCTCAAATATTCTACTAAAAGTCTGTGAGTACAAAGGGAAACAAAGTAATTCGGCTATGAGGAGCTTTGTGTTGTATTTACAGATGTGGATTGCTGGGCCTTTGTTGCTTCCTCGGCTGTGAGGGACAAGCTATCTTGCTAACTCCAATCTTCTTCTCATTCTACTAAAAGGCAGTGAGTACCAAACGGAAACAAAGTAAAATCGGCTATGATATGCTTTGCTTTGTACTTACTGTGTGTGATTGCTGGTCTATTTAAATTGGCTATTTTTTAAATCAGACTGGGTTGTTCATATTTTCTTAAGTAGGAGCCTGTATTAATTTTTATGCAAGTTATTATTCTGTATTTTCTCTTTTTCTATATAAAGCTTTCTTTTTCAAAACTTGTGGAAGTTCTTTTTCTAGTAAGGCAGAGAAATTGAAACCTCTGTATCAGGTATCTGTCTCCCTCACGGGAAGGCAGGAACGGGGAAAGGCAAAGCCAAGCTGTTGGTATTTTGCATCTCAATTGTCCTGAGGGAAAAGAACGCTTATCTCTTGGGAAGCAAAGAAACAGGTTATCTGGAGGTCCCCCCAGGGGAGGGTTGGGGACACCAGAGAGAGGAAAGGGGGGTCAGGCCCTATCAATTCCTGACCTGGTGGCAGCCTATCAGATCTAAGCTGGAGATTAAGCTTAGAGGACTTCATGCTAGTACCTTATATTTGAACTCTAAGGTTCAAATCGAGGAATATTACTATGACAATATGACATTTGGTCAGTCAAGTGTCCACTCTAATTCCCAGCAGACATGTTTGGGAACTAAGTAAAAAGTATTTGGGTAAGCACCTCACCCACCATTTTCTCTGGTTTGATAGAAGGTTTAGTCCCACAGAAATTAATTTTACCATGAAAGATCCAAAACAGTATTTGTAAATCAAAACATATGAGGAAATCCAAAAATGTGCCCATATTTATGTTGCCTGTAGCTCTGCCAGAAAGACTTGTGGACAGGTTAATGGAAAATGGAGTGATTTTTTTTTAGTACTCCTTGATATTGCTTCAAACACAGAGAGTTATAATGTAAAAAGCTTTAAAGTAATCATGTTATATATTCCTGAAATCATCACTACATGTACAATTACAGAAAATGTATACATGTGTCATAATTCCTAAGGCTGAACTACTTTTTTGGGTTCAAGCCAAAAAGTTATGGGAGAGTAGAACATGACATTCAAAGCAGAAAAAGAGACAAAGTGGAATTTTACAAACCTGTTCTCCCTCCAGATGGTATCTATATTATATATGGTATTGTTGTGCTTCAGATGTGAGATCTGATCTTGTTGGAAATGCAGTCACCGGCTTCAGTGTGAACAGGATCTGGCAGACAGTGCATTTCAGAGGTATGCCACTATTCTTGTTTCCTTTAATTTGACAGAGTTACTGGTGCTAGTGGGAATAGTCAAAGTTTTCCAGGATTTAGTGATACAGGTTCAAAACTGATAAAATATACATCAGCTGGGAAAGTTGGATTTAAGCTGATATTTCAGAAACGGATAACAGTATATATGTGCTAGGGCATCTTTGGCATTTAGAAGATTCATCAAGTAAGTACAAGATTAGCTTTAGTTCCAAGCCTGAAATACAAATTTGACTTCCTTTGTGTTCATCACTTTTTGATTAATAAATACATAGACTATTTTTTCTAGCATTTATAGACCTGAATGTAGTGATCACAACAATATTTTTATATATTTACTCACATATGCGCGTACACACATACACATTTCTATAGAGCATATGTTACAGGCTTACCTGTATTTTAAGAAATATTGAATGTGTCCACATTGGGTACATTTTTCTTACTGTGTTATGTCCTTAAAAAACAAAATGCTACTAAAATTGTATGGTCTGCAACGAAAAATAATGGTTGTGTAGTTTGCTTAAGGTATCTCAAAGAAAGAATATTATTTTCAACTATATGAGAATTTCCCCTCACACAAAATGACAAAATTCATTCAGGAGGCTGCAACTCCCTCAGTAGTGAAGGGATTAAAGAATAATACTCAATGCAATCAATGTTTCAATTCCAAGGTCAGAAAGTTGGGAAGTGAGTATGTTGTTGTCTCCTTCTTGCAGATTATGTAATGGCAAAACTGTTTGACTGACCAAACAGGACTCTTTAGCAGATGTGCATGATACACGATTTAGTAAACGGAAAGCAATTATGGTCTGATCCATTCATAGTGAGGTAATGTCTCCGCAATAACTACATTCTGATGGTAAAATTCTTGCAACAATTATAAAGCTTTGAAAGGACAAATTCATATTACTTTGTTGCCTTTCAATAACGCTGAAATGATTAACTTTTCCTTAGTTTTCTTCTAATCTGGGACCTTCATAGATTTCATTTCTGAAATGTATTGATCTAAATATAGTAAGGGGAGTTAAATGTCTCAATGGCTACAAACTTGCTGTGACGCCTCCTAGCCAAATGATAGATGTCGCTGAGTAAAAGCAGACAGAAAGAAGCTTTGAAGAATTCTCGGGTGTTGCCATTGAGTATTGCTCAGTCATGCCCACCAACCCACCCAGCAATACTGGAACAGAATGTTATTCATATCCTAACATCAACCTTACAATTTTGCCAAGCATCTGACTGTAGCCTTTGCTAGGTACAGATGAGTCATCACGTTGAATGCTGGTAAATGATTCGAAGACAAGAGAGTCTCTTTTAGCACCTGAAACCATCTCCATCTAGTTCCTCAACTCATAACTCTTATTTGGGCTCACTGTTGCTCTACAGTCTTGGTGTCATGTTCTTGACCCTAAATTCCCTGTTTTCTCCAACACATCCTGTGTCTGTAAATCAACTGATCGCCATCACAACACTGGCAAAAATATACCGATGCCGTGACTCTATCTCTGGAAAAATATTCGTCTGTGCATTCACCATTGCCTCCCCAAGTCTCAATATCCCAGCCTCTGGCACATGGAGAATGTGGCTCCCCAAAGTCTCATTTGAATTGTGAAAAAGTTTTTATGCAGAAAGAATCTGCGTAACATCTAAGATCAGTCTGTCCTATGCAGTCACACGCCGTGAAAAAATGCCATCTTGTTCTGCTCATATCCATTCGGAACACTGCTACGAAGATCATTTTCCTAGCCTGTGACGTTGCTCATGTGACCTCCTCTTGGCATTCCTCCATCCTCTCCCTCTTCTCTATCACATTAAACATAAGCTACTTGTTTCCATTTTCAAGGCCCTTCATGACCTATCCCCATCCTACCTATCATCTCTTGTTCAGTATTGAAAGGTCAACATTTACCTCATGATGTCAGCCTCCATACTCCACTTATTACATTTCCAAACAAGCACCTCTGTGCTCTTTCCTGTGCTGCCCTTCATGCTCGAAAGTATGTAAACATCTCAGTAAACATCCGCAAAGCCACTTCATCATTCTCCTTCAAATCCTTCCTTAAAATTCTCCTTTTTCCCATCATGCCTACAAAAATCTTGACAATAGTTAGGGTATGTCTACACTACAAACCTAAGTCAACCTATATTACTGCAGTGGTGCATGTCTACACTGCCTTCCTTGGGTCAGTGGTCCACGTCCTCACCAGGAGCACTTCCACTGATCTAACAGAGGCACTATGGGGAGCTGAGAGCCTAGTCTTTCAGTTCCTCTGCAGCTCTCTGTCAGGAGCTTGGCTGCTGCAGGCCCTGGGCTCCTGGCAGGATACCTCCCCCTCACTCCCCATTCCCCACAGGGAGCAGGGGAACACACATACACACACATTTCCTGCCAGGAGCAGGGGGAAACCGGCCAGGGATTCTCAATCCCCCTCTCCTCCCTGCCTGCTCCCTGAGCCACGAAACTGACAAGGCTGCCTGGCTCCCAGCAGCGAGTGGGCAGGGGGTGGAGGGGACACCCCTCAGGCTTCTCGCCCCGGCTCCCAGCTGGGAGCAGGGTCGAGCTGCCCAGCTCTCTAGGGGAACGGGACTTTCATGTCATTTTCACAGCAGGCGCCATGAAATTGATGAGACTGTCAACATAAGGGTCCCAGTGTCTGTCTAGATATTGGGTTGCCTTAACTACACCGACATAAGCCTTATGCCTCTCTTCGAGGTGGAGTAATGATGTCGGTGTAGTAAGGCACCTATGTAAGTGGAAGGAAGGCTCTAGTGTAGACACTGATGTAATTAGGTCGACATAAACTGCCTTGTGTAGACTAGCCCTTAGGCTGCTGATGTACTGGCTATCATGCTAATGAATACGGTCTTACTGTTTCCTAGTACGCTCTGGCTGGTCAATCCTTATCCATCCATTGTCTCTCATCTTATACTTAGATTGTAAACTCTTTGGGATAGGGACTGTCCTTTTTTTCTGTGTTTATACAGCACCCAGAACAACTTGGCCATGAATAGCACCCAGCATAGCTGGGGCTCGTAAGCACTATAGTAATACAAAGAAATAATAAAATATTTGGGATAAAGCTTTAACACTGTCTCAACTGGCCTACTTTGTGGATTGGATCTAGAAATCAAACTATCCACAAATCTTTAGCTGAGATTAAAAAAAAAAAAAAAGACAAAAAAAATGCAAGGTACCACACTTAAGAAGGAAAAATCAACTACACAAATACAAAATGGGGAATAACCGGCTAGGAAAGAGAACTGCAGAAACGGATGGGGGGGGGGGTTATAGTAGCTTGGAAATTAAATGAAAGTCAACAATGTGAAGCTGTTCCCCAAAAGACAAATATTCTGAATGTACTAAAAGGAATGCCACACATCAGGCATGGGATGTGACGGTTCTGCTCTACTCTGTACTGGTGAGGCCTCAACTGGAGTAATTTGGCCAGTTTTGGGCTCCACCCTTTAAGAAAGATATGAATAAACTGGAGATAATCCAGAGGAGAGCAACAAAAATAAGAGGTTTGGAAAATGTGACATATGAGGGTGAAAGAATCGGGCATGTTTAGTCTAGAGAAAAGAAGGCTGAGGGGGCACATGTTAAGCATTCAAATATGTAAAAGGTTGTTAGAAAGAGGTCCAATTGTTCTCCCTGAACACCAAGGGCAGGACAAGAAACACCCAGTTTAGTATGCAGCAAAGGAGATTTAGGTTAGATATTAGGGAAAACTTTCAAACTATAAAGGATAGTTAAGTACTGGAACAGATTACTTAGGAAAGTTGTGGAATCCTCTTCACTGGAGAGTTTAAGAACAGATTATATAAATACCTGTTATGGTTGGTCTAGCTATACTTAATCCTCTATAAAAAGAACAGGAGTACTTGTAGCACCTTAGAGACTAACAAATTTGTTTCAGCATAAGCTTTCGTGGGCTACAGCTCACTTCTTCGGATGCACAGAATGGAACACACACAAAGGAGATATTTATACATACAGAGAACATGAAAAGGTGGAAGTATGCATACCAACTGGAAGAAGAGTCCAATCAATTGAGATGAGCTATCGTCAGCAGGAGAAATATTGTATAAATATACACACACAGAGAATCATATCAGCTGACTACCTAGGGAATACCTTCATGGCTAGGTCAGACCCGTTCATTGGCTCTGTACTAGGGAACGTCAACAGGTTTTCTGTAACTGATTCCTGAGAATATAAGAACCAATAATCAACTGAGTACAGTATCCTGTCTCTACCCATGATGCTAATGATTCAGATTAAGGTGTGAAACCTCAAATAACCAAACCATTCCATATTGTGACACAGGAAAGAGAAGAGATTTCTTCCTGATTCCAGCTGGAGATTAGTTATGTCCTGAAATATGGGATTTGATAACTTTTATTCATATTTTAGCTAGTGTAATTGCAGATGCAATTTCCTACCTGACCCTTGAGAACGTCTGCTAGTACCAATATGGCAGAAAGCTGTGGAACATGGCAACACATTGAATGAGAACAATTGCCTCTTCTTTAAAATAGAGGGGGAAATAAAAAAATTGGATGTATGAAGCCTATGTCTACCAGTGTATACTAAGCTGTGATGCAAACTCCTCTACTCCTTCACATTGTTCAGCCTCATGTTACATTCAATTTTCTTCTGAAGTCTGCTCATCTATTTGTCTCATATCACAATTACAAAGTTAATATTATGAAATTTGTATTTCACTTTTATTAACTGTCCAATCTCTGTGTATATTTGTTTAAGCAAAGGAGATGTCAAGAACATACCTTGAGTACAGAAAAGAATAAACCAACCATCTCTAGTTATTTCCCTTTATTTTATTACTAGTTACATGAAGAGAAAACACTTCTAAAACCCAATTTGTGTTCTGTTAGTTATTCATTGCAATAATTAGGCACACCCAGTTCAAAATTTACTGCCTCCACCTAACACAGATCTGGGTGCAGAGATGGAGGTCTGGAGGCAGGGGGTCTGGGTGCAGGGGGCTCCAGATGCAGGGATTGGGTTTCATTGGGGTGGGTTTTGGGTATAGAGGTCTAGGGGGTTTCTGGGTGTACCGGGTGAGGCTTGGTGGAGGTGTCTGGGTATGGGAGGTCCAGATGCATGGGGGTATATGGATGGGGGAGCTGCTCCCCATAGAGTGACCCCTCCCCTAGAGTGATAGGGGCAGGAAGCAGGGAAGGATGCTAAGCCTTCCGTAGCTGGAGGAGATTTCTGGGGGTGGTTCTGACACAGCCCCAGCCACTCCCTGCAGGAGAAGAGGAAACCTCATACTCCCCTGCCTCCAGCCCAGATGGCATTAGCAGCTGATCCCGGCTCAGAGTAGAACCCACTGGCTGGGGTGTCCCCAGTCCTGTAGTGATTTCTCTCTCTGCCGGCTACTCTGAGTGCCTGAAACAATGTACCTGTGCAGCTAGGGAGTGGTGCGTAACTGCTCTTGCAGCTTCCCTTTGCTTACCTGTCAGAAAGTCGTTTTTCTGCAGGGAAGCAAAGAAATCTGTGGGGGACATGAATTATGCACACATGCAGTAGTGCAGAATTCTCCCAGGAGTACCTCATGTTATATTTTACCTGAGAACCTCTTCCCATCCTTTACTTGTGCCGCATGGTTCCTCTCTTCTACTGCTGTTATATAGCAAAATTATTTTGTGTGTATTATATACACACACACACACACACACACACACACACACACATATATATAAAAATATTCATTATAATTCTGTAGCTATATTAACCAAAAATGACTTAAATAATATGAGTATATGATTTATTCTGTAAAATGATTTTGTGGCAGTATAGCTGCCTGTGAGCGAGAGATCCAAGTAGAACGGATTCAGATTTATATGGTTCCTGTTGGGCCTGATTGGAGAGAAATAATTGGAAAACTTAGTTCACCTGTGGGCTCTTTGGATTCAGCTTGTAAACAGGAAAGCCATACATTTGGGAATTTATAGAGATGCCATTTAGCAGAACCCCACTCCAGCCCTGAAAGGTTTTCTCTAAAGGGGCTTTTCCACATAAAATCCCTCAAGAGTTATGGTCTAGTTTGTATATTTAGATCACTATTTGGGGCAAAATAAGGCATTTCAGCACAGAATGGTCAGAACCTTGGGCAGCTTCAATTATTCCATGCTACAACTTTGTGATATAAAGTTGCCCTAGCATATTGTTAGTGCCTGTAAAATAAAGAACATTACCATTTATGCACAGGTGAATGGTCTTAGGGTCAGCTTCCAAAGGAAACCTAATTTCATATACCTGACAGACATACCAAACTGAAAGCTACCAGTCAATCGATCCACCATTATTCCTGTTCCTGCTGTCCAGCATGCTTAATATTGTCCAAAGGTGCATTTGGTGGGAAGGGCAAAATATAATAGTACCTCTGCTGCTGGTGGGGCTAGCATTATTAGATTTGTTTTTCACATAAATATCAGATTGTTACTTTATCTACTATATCTGTGGCAATGGAGCAATGTTCTCTGACTAAACTGCTCTCTTTACTTACTGACCTTAAAAACTTTTTCTCCAATTTTTGTGAGAGAAGCATTATAAAGGTTTTGTTCTAACAGTGTTTATAATAATTGGAAATGCAGCAAGTCTTTTGTCTGCTTAATTGATATAAAGCTGATTAGTTCTCAGAAAGAATGGGTATGACCAGCTGACTTCTGTATTATTACAGCTCAGACATTTATTACAGGATAATTAATTACAATAACGCTAATACTTCATAAACTGCTACCAAAGCCAATGCTGCTATTGGCCCCAGTTCAAAGAGGGATTATATATGAGAGTTCTTAAATAATAATTCCATCTTGTATACATTTGTCTACAACAAATAAAATGCAGGTAGCTCTGGGAAAGATGAGAGCAACAAGTAACTGCTACACAAGGAGAGAGAAAGCTAACAGCTTCCAGAGCAGACCAGTTCTCTTCATTGAATAACCAGAACTCCCAGTCTCAGAAAAACTTATTGTGAAACTACACTCTTCCTCCCTTAGGATCTGTCTCTTGCTCCCCAATCTTCCCAAAGCTAAATCTAGAGCTGCATAAGCCTCTCCAACAGGAGCAAAGATGTCTCCTCAGCTCATTAAGGTTTTCCTCAGAGCGCCATTTGTAATCTTCCAAAACACACTGGCCTCCCTCCACTGACACTCATAATTCTCCCTCTGATCATACTTACATTGATTTTGTTATTAAACCCTCTCTACTGCTCTTCAATGCTAAAATTTAAAAGACCTAAACTCATAACTATTATTTAAAGACCAATACCATTCTAACTACATTTTCATCTGCTAATCATTTTTAATACGTATTTTCCCTCTTACTCAGTTCTGATGTCCCTATATAAACTCAGCTGGGGCAGTAGTACCCTTCCCAGAAACTAATCAAGTCCTCACATCAATTTGGCTAATTGACTCCAAGTTTAACACATTTGTTAGACCAAAAAATGTAGCAAACCCGTTTTTAAAACGAAACTTTTCAGGAGTGGCTGTATTTGTGGAATGGTAACAGGGTACTGCATATTAAGCATCAGTTCAAACACAGCCCAGATGGGTGATTACCACATTTTTTAGAAAATCATGGTAGTGTGTTCACTAGTCAAGATTTGTATCTGCATCTGATCTGCAAAAGCGATCTGTGGATATCCGCAGATGCAGATATCTGCAGATGTAAAGCGGATATCCACAGATGTGCAAGGCTCTACTTTCAGTACAGCGCCTGGTGGGCATGCAATCATAGCCTAAACCACCACAAATCAAACTAACGGGCCAGATTCAGGGAGAAGCCAAGGCTGAACAGGCATTCAGATTAATCTCTTCAGGTCAGAGTTATGTTACGCTGGCAGAGGATCAATGTTGGGAAGACATTAACGTAAATAAAGGATTTCACGCTCCAAAATTGTTCAGATGGCATCTTTTAACAGCACAGCATTCACTCACGTTCTTTTCAAACATACTCTTCTCATATGCAACAACAACTTGAAAAGGGATTTCAGGCGAATTCCTGTTTAAAAAAAAAAAGGGAGAGAATTGACAGAAATCAGCTATGGCACAAGTGCTATTTACTTTAATTATCTGAACTTTTGCTGTTGCTTGATTATATTGTGTAACATACATCCTCTAGTTGCCATTTTGTCATATGGCTATGCTGCAGAGATTTAACTGCTAGATGTCTGCTTTCCACAGTGTGTCAATCCAATAATTATATTCTTGCATGGGCTAAGCATGCATCAGTATTGGGTTTAAGGATTTATCTATGTACTTAGGGAAGGGTAGATTCACAAAAAGACTTAGGCACCTAGCTGCCACTTTAAGAGACTAAATTCCAGAATCAGAACCCTACTGGGATTCATAAAAACCTGTTCAGCAGCAACCAAACCCTATAGGCACCTAAAAATTGCTCATCGCCTAAAGTTTTACAGTAAAAGTTCCCTAAGACACCTCTATTTCTGCTTCTAGCGTGTGTATTGCATCCCCTTGCCAGGTTTCCAGATGCCTAAGCCCCACAGTGATGCACAAACTGGGAAAAGGCATTCTGCTTATCTTGCCTGTGGGGCCCAATCCCAAAAGCATGCTCAGACCTCGCCTACTGGATTGGGCCCCTATAGGCGAGCTTCCACAGAACAGATGGGGAGCAGGGAGGCCCAATGATTCTTCCATTATTTATCCACAGTGCAACAGCTTCAACACTGGGCCAAAGAGATCACGCAAGCATAGCAATGATTATGTAGTCTGGTGGTTAAAGCACTTACGTGGAAGAACCAGAATCTAGTCCTCTGCTTGAAGGGATTTTTAATTTTTTTTAACCACAGTGGAACAGCTTCAGCAGGAGAGACTGAGGGAGCCCCACATCAGAGTAACGTAGAGTCCCTTGTCTTAGGCAGTCACCCTGTTCCACTCCCTTCTCCCTCTCAGGTAGAGGGAGGATTTGAACTGGGGAGCTCTCATATTCCAGTGAGTCTCCTAACCACTGGGCTAAAAGACATGACATCAGTCCTTCTGCCCACCCTCTGGTTTCTTGCAAAAATGACTCAAGTGCCTCATGCCAAGAAAGAGCTTGCAGCTGGGAATCCCAAGCAGAGGGAGGCATCTTCCTGGACATAGGAAACTATCTCTGTGATAGCGGTGGGGGTTAAAACACAGCCCTTTGACCAGCATCTTCCATTGGCTAGTTAGGAAGCTTCCTGTCTAGTATTCTGGCTTTTGTCAATCACATTCTAAGGTGCCTCTCTCTTCCCATTCATTATACTGGAAACCTAAGGGCCTAACTCAGGCTCTGTGGTTCACAGTATTGCTCCTGTGATTTCTGAGGTGCCATAATGCTGAGCATTGCAATGCCCAAGTCCCATTGTGGATCTTGGCCTGAGTGAATGGGCTAAGGTCATACAGACCTTGAAGAGAACAGGAACTTGAGCCCAGATCTTCAGAGGTCCTAGTCCAGTACCTAACCACAAGACCACCCTTACTCTCCATTTTGATGAACTGTTGCAACTAATGTGCTAGTATGAAGCAGTTTTTAAATAGTTTATGTGGAGAAAAGGACTGTGCAAAAGAATTACTAGAGCATATCTAGTACCGGCTCTAAGGCCAGTCATACTGCTCTCTTTCTCTAAAAACGCCTTGGACTTTTCAGCATGTGTTAAACAAAGCTAACAATTTTGTTAAGGAAATCCAAAAGGTCTGCAGTGTACAGCACTGTCTTATGTGACAAGAATGAAAGATGTCATCAAAATCATTGCTGTCTTTATCCAGACTGAGCTACTTCTGCAATTAAACTTAATATATGCCCCTATATTAGGGCTGTCAGATGACTACAACAGTGCCATGTGAATACCTGTTCTCACTTTCACGTGACATTGCAAATAAGTAGCAGGCAGTATTATCTCCCTTAAATGTAAAATAACTTGTTTGTCTTAGCAGTTGGCTGAATAAGAAGTAGGACTGAATGGATTTGTAGGTACATTGTTTCGTTTTTGCGTACAGTTATGTAAAAAAAAATCCTACATTTGTAAATTGCACTTTAATGATAAAGAGATTGCACTACAATACTTGTATGAGGTGAATTGAAAAATACTATTTCTTTTGTTTATCTTTTTTACAGTGCAAATATTTGTAATCCAAAATAATCACATAAAGTGAGCACTGTACACTTTGTAGTCTGTGTTGTAATTGAAATAAATATATCTGAATGTAGAAAAACATCCAAAATATAAATTATTATTCTAAATTATTGTTTAAAACTACAATTTTTTTTAAATTGAGTTAATTTGTTTTGATTTAATCACTTGAGTTAACTGAAATTGACAGCCCTACTCTATATGTTTACCTGATCACATTCTCTCTCATTACTGATGTTTAAGAGGCGCTGCCTGGCGCTGATTAAGGCATGCTTGAGCAGATTGGTTGATTTGGGCCCCACTAGGAATGGGCTCTTAAATTTAATTCAAGGATTTCAAAGCACTTTACAAATTTTAATTAAATAAGCCTTGCAACAGTCCTGGGAGGTAGGCATGTATTATTAACCTTGTTTTATGGATGGGGAAACTGAATTACAGAGGTTAAGACCCAGACACTCAAAGGCATTTAGGTGCCTAGGCATCTAAATGCCTTTGAGTATCTGAGTTTAAGTGTCTTGTCCAAAGTCACACAATCCGTGGCAGACCCAATAATAGGCCACCAAGATCCTCACTCCCATGCACTAACCGCTAGATAATGCTTCTTCCTAATCTTTCCCTTTGCAATCATTACAGATGTAGAGAGTAACATTGTCAACAAACCAAAAAGTTGGTTATGTCCCAATAGTAGAACACTAATCCCTGAAAAGAGTTTCTGGCTGCACTTCTCCACCATCTCTTTCTGCATACACTCCCCACTCATGGCCTCCCTAAGGGTATATCTACACTGCAACTGAGAAGTGTGATTGCAACGTGTGTAGACATATCCAAGCTAGTTTTGACTAGCTAGTGCACTAAAAACAGAAATGTAGCACTGGTGGCACAATCATGAGCTATCTGCCCAAGTATGAGCCATCTGAAAGCCTAGGTACATACTTGGGCACAAGCCCATCCCGCCACTCATGTCACTGCAGCGACACCTCTATTTTTAGTGCACTTACTCAGACAGAGCTAGCAAGGGTATGTGTACCCAAGGTGGAAATTACACCTCCAGCTGCAGTGTAGATATACCTGGGGTCTCCCCAAGTAGCGGTGTGGTTCTACACTGCTCCCTCTGCCTGCCTGTGGGCAAATCACAATCTTTAGCACCAAAATGTGCACGCATGTCAGAAACAGTCATTTTCCTGATTGTGCTAAATGACTGAGGGCAATATGGGTATTCCAGTTAGGCCTAGGTCTTTTTATTTCTACGTTGTTAATCTAATTGTACAAGCACTTTATGGGTATTCTTTCCATGAGGATGCTTCAGGAATCATTAGTTCATTTTAAGTTACTGCAAGTCAATTTTTTCAATTCACCAACCTTTTGAATGTTTGATTTCCTGAAAAAATTCAAAATTATTTTGCAAAAAGTTTTCCATCATTTTTCAACCAGCTCTAATCTTACAGTGCTGAGTTACTGTGTACAACACAATTCCTTATTGTGTAATAATAATACAACAATACTAATAGTGTGTCTTTTTATGGCACTGTTCACCTGAGAGTCTCAAAGCACTTCACAGATATTACTGAAACCTCACAACAACCCAAAAAGCTAAGTAAAAGATATGTTCAGGAGCGATCTCACCACCTATCCGTTAGAGGCTGTATGTAGATTAGGGTCCTGATCCAGCAATACATTTGTGGTAAACGTCTGTCCCAAATCTGGACTTTAGCGTACAAAATCTGGGTGCTTACTGTGAACCTCCCCAAGCTTATACCCAGCTTGGATCTTATCTCGCTGCCACCAGCCGAAGTTTTCCAGGGTTCGGCCCCCTCGGGTTCCCCAAACCTTTCCTTGGGGGACCCCTCCAAGACCCAGAACCCCTGGGTCTCCCTATCTCATCCCCAGCTCCCCCCCCTTTTCCCTGGGTGAGTCTGGGCGATGCTATACTTAACTCCTTGAATACAACCAGAGAGGCAATCTAGCTTCCCCGAGGCTATGCATTCAAACCTAGTCAGCTCACACAAGAGATTCACCCCTCCCTTTGTCCCATAGCCTTTTCCCGCCCTGGGACAATAGGAAAGTAAGACACAAAGCTTGGGCTTTTCCCTCCCCCCCCTAGCCTGTCACAGATATAACAGAGCTCCAGGCACAGAAATTCCTCTCCCCTTTACCTCACTAGGAAAAGAAACTCCCACAAGTTTTAAAAAGAAAACTTTATATAAAAAGAAAGAAAATACAGAACAATAATACTGCATTAAGAGATCAATACAGGCTCTTGCTTATAAGAAAATATGAATAACCAGTCTGATTTAAAAAATAGCCAATTCAAATCAGTCCAGCAAAATCAACACACATGTAAATACAACACAAAGCAAATAACAGCCTATTACTTTGTTTCCTTTTGTACTCACAGATGTTTAGTAGAATATTTGAAAGAAGATGGAGTTAGAAGAAAAGCTTGTTTACTCACAGCCGAGGAAAACAAAAAGACCCCGAGTTTCCAGTTCCCTCCCAGACTTTAAAAAAAATCCAGGTCTCTGATTGGTCCTCTGGTCAGGTGTTTGGTTCCCCCTTTGTTCACCCTTTACAGGTAAAAGAAAATTAACCCTTACCTATCTACTTATGACAACATTAAATAAAGATTTGCTTAACTTTAAACACAAGTAGTGTAATTTATGCCACTGTTTAAAGCCAAGTTTTGCTGAAGGCCACTTAGGCTAAGAAATAAAGGGGGAGAGATAGTTCAGTGGTTTGAGCATTAGTCTGCTAAACTAGGGTTGTGAGTTCAAGACTTAAGGGGGCCATTTAGGGAAGTGGGATTAAAAATCTGTCTGGGGATTAGTCCTGCTTTAACTAGGTGATCTCCTGAGGTCCCTTCCAACCCTGACATTCTATGAAGAACACTTATCAGTGAATGCTATTAAACCACCTCACAGTTTGGCAGAAATCAGCACTATTGGCAATCTCTGCTCAAGATTGGATTAGCTGAAAGTTTTGTAGCTCTGAAGGGTAGGGAAACTTGCAGAGTATTGGCTCAGACTCTACGCCTGGCTCACACTACTTCTAAAGAAACTTACGTGAGCATTAAAGTTGACTCAAAAGTAAATAAAATAAAATAAAACACATTCAAACTGAACATAATTGCAGGTGAAATCAGCATGAACATCCAGGCTGGGAGAGCCTTTCCTAACACTGGTGTTTTGCAACAGCTTCTTTCATCAGAAAATCCAACATCTGCGTTCTCACATGATATATAATGCTATAAAATATTTTATCAAATGTAATACATCTATAAGATACAATAAGCCCAATAGCCAAAACATAATTACTCATCTTCATTTTTAATATATGCCTCTGGCCGTATGTCTTAGAATGATTTAATACAATTCTAGCAGTACTAAAGGAAGGCAAGCATTCATTCTGTTATTTGGTTTTTGTTTTTCTTTAGTATCTAATGCTTTTTTCTTATGAGAGACTTTGCTGATGCCATTATGAATTGGCTGTCATAAGGCTCTTACAACCTACAGATGGACGAGTCTCAATTAGGTCATTGTTTCCACCCCCAAGGATATCAGTGCAAGACTGTTCTCTACAATTTATTCTCAAGTGCTTTGTCCAGTCTAGTTTTAAATGACTCAAGCAATGGGGCTCCTGCTATTTTCCAGGCGAGACTATTTAATCACAGTAGTGCTAGTTGCATCCCTTGGGACCACCCTAACCAATTTCCTCTCCTTTCCTGGCTTAAAATATTTATAGCTAGTTCTCCTATTCCTCCCCACCACACACTTTCATTGTCAAGTAAATTTCTCACTGAGTCAACTGATGAAAAGAAATGAACTGAAATGTTATTGCTAGATAATAAATATAATATAATAGTACTACCTCCAGTGTGAGATTGTGAATAAATCCTGTAACTTTTCGGCACCTCGGTTTCCCTTTCTGCAAATAATGTTTACCTTGCAAGCACATTGCGAGGATTGTTTGTCAAGTGCATCGAGATCCTTAGATAAAAATGTTATATGCATCAAATGTATCATGTATGTTACTCATGACACATTGGATAATTACTTCATCCCAGTATATTTACAGCAATATATGAAATGTCTGAAATCATATCCTTTGTAGGGTAAGTGCAATACCTATCTTTATTCACAATATACTGTTCAAAGTGCTCTTTTTCAGATAGGAGGATTTCCACTTTTTCATGTTGGTCCTACTCAGGCCTGGCCATAAGTGTTTTTCCATGGTGGAAAATATATTGGGTACCCTTCAGCCCTCATAGCCAAATGGGTGGGAGATGGACACGCGCGGACATACACACACCCCCTTCCTAGTTGAGTGAGATGTGGCAGCCTTCTTTCGCCCTCCCACCCCCGAACACTGATTTGGCAACCTTGGAAGTTGGCACCCCAGGCAATTGCTCTGATTGACCATGCCTAAGGCTGGCCCTGGCCTTATTCTAATGTCCTAAGAATATTGGAAAGATGCACTTTTATAAAATGAAATAAATAACATAAAACTTAATTAATTAAATGATACAAGTGTGCTTAATAGGTTATGGAATGTAGATGACTATAAATGTACACAGGGAGCTTTGAGGCTTTTGCCCATGTCATTAAACTATATTAATCTCAAAGCAGTTCTATTATTACCAAATAATTAATCTGGTACAAGCCATATTGGCCCTAAGTGAGATAAGCACCAAGAATGTGCTTTAATCTCTCCCTAATTCAGGAGAAAAGCTAAGCAACTACTTTCCTGAACAGGGAATCTTTGCCTAAATGGGACCAATTAAAAGTTTGAAGAAACCCATCTACAGCGTAATTTAGTTCGAAAAAGCAGGGTATGTACATAATGCTCCAATGTTCTGAATCTGTTCAATAGGGAATAGATAAGGCTCTTGATCATCAGAGTAATTTGAGTGTCTACATTAATGCTTAAAATTAATCACATGATCTGAATTGGGTAGATTAAAGATTGGACCAAATCCTTCAATTTTTAGCCAGTTCTTACTCAGGAAAAAAATTCCCATTCAATTCAATGGGAAGTACCAAGTGTGGGCTGCAAGATTTGGTCCATTTTATGTTACCATATGAATTAAGTATTATTAAATAGTATTACAATTGTTCCTTAGAAGTATTTGAGCAGAAATGCTGGTATTAATAGCACATAACTGTGTATCATTTTAAACTACTGTTTGATTTGATAGGAAAGAAAATATATTCAAAGTTTGCCTGCAATGGCTTGCTACTACTGTGCAATATGGTCTAATCCCTACCAGGTAATTTACTGTCAAAAGATAATTTGTTCATTTCACTAAAAAATTAAAATTGGGTCTTGAATAATAAGTCTACGTTTAATTCATTAATGTATTTTTGGAGTCGTTTTTCGTAATCAGAGTGTTTTTCAGATGTTGCTTAAGTCTAGCCATCTGGAACCTTTTCTAAATAATGTGGAAACTTTGCTGTCATAGGTTGTCACTGTTGGGTTGGTCTAACACGTTGGGTAATTCGTTCATCCCAGTATATTTACAGCAATATATAAGATGTCTGAAATATCCCTGAAAGCAGACATACCCTTCATAAGGTAAGTGCAATACCTATCTCTATTCACAATATCTTGTTCGAAGTGCTCTTTTCCAGAAAGGTGATATTCTTTCCTGAAGGACCTAGAATGGAGATAACCATTTGTATTTTCCTTTTGCAAAATGAACCACTTTTAACCCGCATCCCCATTGAACATCTTTATATTTCTAAACCAGTAGTTTTCAACCTGGGGTCTTCAGACTATGTGTAAGATTTCCAAAGGGGTCCACACCTTCATTTGCACATTTTAAAGGTTGCACAAGTGAAAAAAGTTTAAAACCACTGTTTTAAAAAATAATGAGATGTCTGGGTAATAGTTTGTTGGATTACATTTTTACCTACTCTATTGATTAATTTGTCTGACAACCTCTGTTTTGACAACAATTTTTAAAAATATAATTTTTTTTTTACCAGCAATATATCACGAGCAATTGTTATCTTGAAATCATTGTAAAGAAAAGCAGCTTTAATAAATGTATCTAATTTACTATGATCCTCACATTTAAGGACTCCTAGAAAACTATTAACTTCATTAATTGCTATAATTTACAGAAACAGACTTTAAGTAATGATGTTATTTACATTTATTTTTTCTACAAATTTAATGTATAATCAACTTATTATTAGGAGTTCCATGGTGTAATTCTGTGTTATCAAGTTCTCTATATTTTCAAACTGATGTTCAAGTTGTTATGTGACTTTTATTAGGTATTAAAGCATTCATTTGCATTTTATTTTTTAATATAAACTAAATAATGTTTCATATAGTGGTCTGAGAGTATTTTAAATATAGTGTTTCTTTTCAGGGAGGATTCAGTACCTAAATTAACCATGGTGTGGAATATACATTACATATCCCTGGTGTTATTTTCAGCATCCTTGATTCAGCAAGCTTCTACTCAAGGTATTGTAAAATACAAAGCCGAAGCAAGGCTGTTTGGAATATTTGGAAAAATAAATTAATAAAGATAAACAATGCCTTCATTGCAAACATGACTTAAGAAACTACTACATTTTACAACTAATTTACCAACATGGATATCATGATTCGGTTTGCCAAAATCTGAGAATCTTTTAAAACATAAGTAATATAAATTGATCTTTTAAGTGGAATAATTTGTAAATCTCAATGTCATAGAATGTATATGTACATGCTGTGTGTGTATCTATAACTCTTTTTCTGTACATATAGGCGTTATATCCTATTGCCCTCTAAATGATATAGTTAGTCAAATACATTGCTGATATAATCCAGTGAAGTACTTGCAATTATACCACTGATTCATTTGGCCAGGAGTGGTTAGATACTGATCAGAATCATAACAAGGCATGTACATAACATGCTAACTAAATATTTTCCTTGTCAGTAACATATTATCTGAACACACTTTTGATGCTACCATGCAATCTTCTACTGGCATTAATTTCTCTAATATTATAAAAAGAACAGGAGTACTTGTGGCACCTTAGAGACTAACAAATGTATTTGAGCATAAGCTTTTGTGGGCTACAGCCCACTTCATCGGAAGCAACACTGATGAAGTGGGCTGTAGCCCACAAAAGCTTATGCTCAAATAAATTTGTTAGTCTCTAAGGTACCACAAGTACTCCTGTTCTTTTTGCGGATACAGACTAACACGGCTGCTACTCTGAAACCTAATATTATAGATTCTTTTAATTTCTCTCTTAAAACTCAGCATCTACTAACCAAGATAGTGTCTTTTTTGAAAAATGGAAGGAACTACAGCATAGCAAATATTAAGCTTGCTGCTATAATTCTCAAGTAATTTAAATACTTGTTTCTACAGTAGCCAATATTACATAGTTGTATAGCAGTAATAAAAAAAGTTCTCAAAAGCTCTCACTCTTTACAAATTTTGTCTACAGAGGACTCAGGGCCTGATAGAACTCCCTTTGAAGCGAGTGGGAATTTTTGCATTGACTTCAACAGGGATCAGACACTCACTGCCAGGAAAGAATGCACTAAAACCAGTTGTGGTTTTGTTTTTTTTTTAGTTTTTTTTTAAGAAATAACTTCTCATCCTACAGTTCATAAAATTGTCTTTTAATCTTGAATCCAGATTTCACCTATGTTCTCTCCTCACCCATCTCTCTTACATGGAGAGGCAACTGTGGTGTAACAAGCTATGCATAAGGCTGGTAGTGATGAGACATGGGTTCTGACTCTTTCACCTATTCATAGTGTTCCCTTTGACAAATTATTTCACCTTAGAACCGCAGCTACTCTTTGGAATACTGGAAGTGAACATAGTTACTTGCCTTTGTAATAAAAAGTGCTATGTAAATGCAGAGTTTAATTATTATTTTTATCCCAACTCCTCCCCTCCTCTTGATACACACACATATGTACAGTGTTTGTTGTTGAAAATTTTTCTTGTCTCCAGTGCTGTGCTATGTGTTATTTCTTGTTGCTTCTCAACATTTCAATTCACTGTCTTGAGTCTTTTTTTCAGCTTGTTTACTAAATGTACAGTCTCCTGGTTCAGATTTAAAGATGCTTCACTTGCATATTTCAATTCCAGAAGAGGAGGCTGTTAGTACGCTAGTGTGTTTTCACTTACTGGGGGTATTGTTCCAAGATGATTGTATGATCTAGAAGAACAAGATAATGGACTGCAATTAGAAGTTGTGGTGGTTTCATTGTGAAAACAGTCGTATCTATCACTTAGGGCTTCATCCTAAATGCACAGCTAGGGAGTTCCCCGACTATCTTTGATTATCTCCCAGCACTGAAACCACTCTGTAAGATGAATGTTACTCCGCTGAAAATAAAGAATCCACATGAACAAAAAGAAAGAATATATTTTATCCTGTTGTGCTGGGAAAGGACCCAATGATTCCTAAATTCTAATCCAAGTTCTGAAACTGACTCCCTTTCTTATATCAGGCAGTCCCTTAAAGTGCAGTCTCAACCTGAGATTTGAAAGTCAACCAGGGTTGTCTCCTGCTCTTACACATCATCACCAGTAGTAAAGATTATACAACCCTAATTATGCTGTCAGTGGCACCTGTGCATCTCCAGTGCCTTCTGATTCTGCATTTAAGGTATGTCTTCTGGACTACTGGAACAAAAGCAGTGAAGACAGTGCAGCATAGGTAGTAGGAGTCCAGCACACACATGGGTCCCTAGCCTGATCTGAAGCCCATGCTGAGCTATCTTCACTGTTGCTTCCTGTGCTAGCTTGATAGCTTTTTCTGTATAGACAGACTCTTAGTTATATCTCTGTAACCACATAGAGCCTTCACTGAGATAGCAAAAGTATCACTGAAAGCAGAGTATGGCCTTCAGAATTTCTGTTCACTGATGATAAGCATGTAAGAATTTAGCTTGTCTTTCAGATCCCAGGTTGAGCTTGCAGTGCTGACAGTTAGAAAAAATAATCTTTTATTTAAAAGCAGCAAAGAATCCTGTGGCACCTTATAGGCGAATAGATGTTTTGGAGCATGAGCTTTCGTGGGTGAATACCCACTTGGTTGAATGCATGCATCCGACGAAGTGGGTATTCATTCACCCACGAAAGCTCATGCTCCAAAATGTCTGTTAGTCTATAAGGTGCCACAGGATTCTTTGCTGCTTTTACAGATCCCGACTAACACGGCTACCCCTCTGATACTAATCTTTTATTTGTAATTGGAGCAAATTTGTTCTGGAAGTCACCAAACAAAATAAACATTGAAAGCCACATAGAGCCATTTTTACAGTTATTTTCAGAGCAGAACTGCACCGTCTCACTGTTCCATCTGGAATGCATTACTTAATTTTTTGCAAAATGTTTTGAAGAAATAAAACTTTCTTTTCATGTTAAACATCGTCATCATCAGTGGGATGCAAAATTAAAGGTGAGATGGAAAACAAGTGTGATCTTACCAGTCAGTTCACCAACATAAAAAAAAATCTTGCTTCTTCTAAGCTATGACCAGTAAAATACAAATGCTGATAGCTCACAATTCAGCTGACTCATTCAGTATGACAGACGGCCACACACCAATTCAACACACTCTCAAAACTAGGACAACTAAAGTCGGCAAACACAGTACTGGATGCAGACTTGAAACACACTTTTGTCTAGGGTGACCAGTAAGTGTGAAAAATTTGTACAGGGGGTGATGGGTAATAGGAGCCTATATAAGAAAAAGACCCACAAATTGGGACTGTCCCTATAAAATTGAGACATCTGGTCACCCTACAGTTGTCCCCTATCTATTTTCATAATACACCAAACCAAAACTTCAAACCTCAAACCCCCTGAACTTTAGTATGCTTGAAATCTGTCTTTGCATCTGTAAGATCAGGCTCATTTCTAATTCTAAACTAGAGTATGAATTTATGCATTGTGGTAGTATGACCATAGCTAGGGTGACCAGATGTCCCGTTTTTAAAGAGACAGTCCTGTTTTGGGGGACTTTGTCTTATATAGGAGCCTATTACCCCCCCACCCCCATCTCATTTTTTCATAGTTGTTATCTGGCCACCCTAACCATAGCTCAGATCTTAGTATTCAATAAAGCTCAAAGAATACACACAAATTAACATGTTTTCGGCCCACTCCAACACTCCAGTTAATGAGAGTTTTTGCCACTGATTTCAGTGGGAGCTAAACAACTCTACATTTTTTTCATATGCAGGCAATAGATTTTGGTTTAACTGGAAAGAAGAAACCTACCTCCTACAAGCCACATCAGGGTTTGACTTAAATTTGTGCATCTAAACTTTGAAAATATCTCACAGCAGAAACCTTTTCTTTTGAACTTTGGATAATGCAACTATTACCCTCTAAAATAGGGCCAATCCTAGGCCCACTGTAGACAATGGAAAGACTCCTATAAATTTCAGTGGGAGATGGATTGGGTCCATTGTTTTTTTTTTCCCTTAAAGATTTCATTTGCTTACTCATTATAAGCAAAACCATTTTATTACTTTGCCATTCGCTGTTTCCTTACAAACCGTTCTAGTCTGGCAGTGTTTAAAACTAGTATTGTATGATTTTAGATTTATCGAGCTGTGCAGGGAGATGTGGGGAAGGGTATTCTAGAGAGGCTCCCTGCCAGTGTGATTATAGCTGTCTACACTACATGGAGTGCTGCCACGATTACAAGAAAGTCTGCACAGAGGGTAAGTGGTTAAACCCAGTCAGTTTCTACGATGATGAGCTCTGCTCCTATTTGCTGTTGCACCTGTACCTTGTTCTCTTCTCAGTGTTTATACGTCTCCTTCGCTTTTCTGTGTCTCTCGTTTCCTTCTCGTAAATGTTGTATCAGGCCTGAATAAAAGGTTTTCGCAGATAATCACTTCAAAAAGTCCAGTAGTCACATTTACAATCAGTAGGCTGTCACTAAGAAAATTGCCCTGCTTTTCAGACTGGCAGAGCAGCACAGAAAGGGTTAATATTTTACCTGCAGTTTGGATCCAATCTTGTTCAGTGCTTTTTAAAAAAACTTTTTAAAGCAACATTTTGAAAACCATGGGGGAGCCAAAGGCCATGATTCAAAGCCCAGTGAAGTCAATAGGAGTCTTTCAATGGACTTTGCATCAGATTGTGCTATCAATTTTTAAGCCCAAAATCACTATCAAATAAGGTATTCCTCTTTAAAAAACTGATGGCTCAATATGGACCTATACAGTCTAAAGAAAAAGTACAATATATACTTGACCATAAGCCGGTTCGTTTATGAGACGACCCCCACAAGATGAATACATAAAATGTTTATAACTCGTTCATAAGCCAACCCTATAATTCAGGGGTCAGCAAATTTTGGCTCCTGGGCCATCAGGACAAGCTACTGGTGGGATGAGATGGTTTGTTTACCTCGAGTGTCTGCAGGCACGGAGGTAAACCAAGTGTCCCAGCGCGGCAGCTGCTTACCCTGATGGGCCAGGACAGCAACTGGTGGGGAAAATTTGGCGAGGGAGAAGCTGGGAGTTAGGGGAGTAATGCCTGTGACCACCCCCCACATGACCCCACCCCTAGCCCAGGATCCCCACCCTCTTCCCATCCCATCCCTTCCCACCTTATCTGGGGATGGCCTGGGAGGATGCCTCTGACCTGACTGGAGCTGCTCCCACAGCCTGCTCTGGCGGGCCAGACTGGGCGGCATGGTCACAGCCTGCTCTGGGGCGCAGGGCCGAGCGGCACGGCTGCAGCCTGCCAGCCCCAGAGCTGTAGCTGCTTCGGAGGTTGGGGGGAGAGCAGCATGGTCAAAAGTGGAGGGACTCCATCCCGCCTCTTCCCTTCTGGCTCTGCTGGCTGTGCTGCCTCTCCTTGCTCCCTCTGTTGTGGGGAGGGGCTGTGTCCCACCTCTCCCTCTCTATACCCGTTCATAAGCCGAACCCCTTCTCTGGTGTTTCCCTTTTTTACTAAAAAAAAATTCGGCTTATGAACAAGTATATACAGTAGTTGAAATTCGCCACCTTAAAAACTCACTTCTGTTTCCATTTGCTGAGTTCATGTAGTTGAAAATGTTGTGTGGGAGACTGATGGGGAAGAAGACAGAATGAATACTGGACTTAGATATATTTCTCCTATAATCAACATGCCACTGAACAGTGCAAATATGTGTGTTTCAATCTGTTTTTACAAGGATTTTGGCAAATTAGGTTAATTGTGAGGCAGCAATGCATTAAATTCATGTTTATGACTAAGTGTTTGTCTACAGAGTGCATTAATCTGCACCAAAGGGATATGAATTCTAGGGTGCACAAGTGTGTCACACATTAACTAGCCTGTGTGGACTCTGCTGGTGTGCATTAAAAGTTTGTTACGTTAATATAGTGTAAGTTACTACAGTCCTGTTTAAAACAATACTATGTTACCGTGCACTGGGGAACTTTGTGTGTGTGTGCCAACAGGGTCCACATGGGCCAGTTAGTGTGCAACATGCTAGAGTGCACTGAAACATTCTAGGGTAGGATTTTTTTAGTTCTATCATAACAGAATCAAAAGCCGCAACTCTGTTACTCTTACTCATTCTAAGTGGTACATTACTGCACAAATAGCCCTATGGAAGGGACCTGCATTGTGGTTAACCCAATCATAAATATTAAACTGAGTGTATTGATGGCTCACATAAACCTGATTTGAATAAGACAAAACGTTAACCTGCTCAGAGATTTCAATATTTCTTCGATTCTCTTGAATGATATGTTGGGCTGAAATTAAATGTTGCAGATTTTCTTTATTATACAATAGCCTGTTTAGTTACTACAAGCCAGATTTTTAAAGGTCCAGAGGTAGACAGGCAGTGTACCTAAAAACCGTTTAAAAATCATGCTCTCCGTGATTTAAAAAATGTTGCAATATGTTCTGTTTGCTGAGCACACTGGCCCTGATCAAGCAAATCATTTTAACATGTGCTTAACTTAAAAAATTGTGAGTAATCCCATGGAGCATAATGACTGACATTAGCAGGATGTCAGATGTTTATGAATTCAACTTTTCTTATCACTGTAATTTAAGGGCCAACTTGTGATCTCATTTACAGTGGTACATATCAGGAGATAAACCACTGACATCAGTGGAACTACTCTGGATTTCTGTTGGTGTAAATGAGGTCAGAATCTGGCTGTAAGTTATCCTACCAGCACTTAATTAATATTTAACCTAAAATAGGATTTTGAGCCCTGCACGTAATCAGAGCTGAACTTCAATAGGAAGTTCAGGCACAGAGAAGCTACAGGATTGGGTTCATTGCCTGTATGCTAAACAGCATAACTACCAATTGATTGCTTATTTTGATCCCAGTTCTGGGAGGTACTGAGTATCCTCAACTCCCAGTGACTTCAGGTCCAATGTGATCATTGAAATAGTACAATTTATATCTGTAACACATCCTATACAACGTCAACAAAGATGTTACAATATTGTAAACATTTAAGGCCAAATGTTGTCCTTAAATGTGTAATTTATATAAAATTCTGATGTCAATGGGAGCTGCACACACTCTTGCAAGCAGATATATTGACCATTACTATTTATTATGCAGTGCAAGAAACCTAGTGGTTATTAAAAGTTAAGTCCCAGTGGATTATTAAGAATAGATAACAATTCAAAATGAATTAATACTATATAATTATACATCTAAATATTAGTACTGATATGTTATGAAAGGGTACAAAAATAATTTTGTACTTAATTAACGTTGGGGACAAATTTGCAGAAAAGGACTGTGTAATTTTCTATGCATAGCCATTTGAACATTCCAAAAATAGCATGTGTATATCAGATAGTCTAGCCTATGACATGTTCAAGCAAGTCCTTTTTTCCACGTGCACTATTTTTAATGTTGGCGACAGAAATAATTCCTCATGCAAGATGGTGTACAGATTGAGGGACCCATTTAAAAATCTGGCCCAGTATAATTTTTTTGTTAAATCTAAATTCAGTCCCTATTTGAGACGTTTTACATCTGACCCAATATTTCACAGACATCACATATGACTAGGGGGTAGGAAATCCTGTTCAGAAGAACCTTCTTATAGTGAACTCTGAGATAATGAAACAGCCTCTAGTGAAGCAGAATGTAAATTCTAAATTGTTTCAGTACACCACAATGTGCAAACTGCAGTTCCAGTTACAGAGCATGATTCCCAACCCACTGAAAACAACTGGTATCTTTACATTGATTTAAATGGACTTTATGGCCTACGTGCTTATATGAAGTTATTCTTTATATCAACAAAAATGAATGACTTCACTATAAAAGGGTTCCTCTCTACAACAACAACAAAAGCAGGCAATAATGCTGAACCTCTTGCTTTGACTTGTGTAGAACTCTCTTGTAAAGGACGCTGCTTTGAAACTTTTGTAAGAGGAAGAGAATGTGACTGTGACGCAGACTGCGAAAAATATGGGAAATGCTGTCCAGACTATCAGAAACATTGTGAAGAAGGTGAGTATATGTTCCTTATAAATGGCTTTCTGTATTTAATATAGCTGCCTAAGTGTTGTAGCAGATTAACAGCCCCACATATTTTGTATTTAATATTGCTCACATTAAAGGAATTTTGCCATTAACTTCAATGGAAGTAGGCTCCATCATTCCGTTTCATTAATAGAACCCTCGCATATGGAAAATAGGAACTATGAGGAGGTGATTAAATGAATGGTCTGGTTACATTCCTTTATTTGAACATACATGCTCTAAAGTACTTACTGGCATTCGGGATTGGCTACACTGGAGAGTTGCAGCGCTGGTGAAGGGGTTACAGTGCTGCAACTCACTCTGTGTACACACTTACAAAGCCCAGCCAGCGCTGCAACTCCCTGGCTGCAGTGCTGGCTGTACACCTGGTCTGATTGGGGTGTAGCGATTCCAGCGCTGGTGATGCAGCGCTGGTGATGCAGCGCTGCTCATCAGGTGTGGACACCGACGGCTGTTATTGGCCCCAGGGTATTAGAGTTCAGAATTCTGTACCAGCACAAACGGAGAACGGCTGAGACAACCAGCTCTTAAACCAAACACACTGCTTTGCTCCAGCAGCAGCACCAGCAGGTGGAATGCTTCTGGAATGTTCACAGCTGTTTATTTGAGGGGAGGGGAGTCGTGTGAGCAGCTGTCTTAGTGGTTGAAGGCTATAGGAGTGCATAATTTTGCATTTAAGTGAATAAGAGAGGGGTGGGGAAGGGTAAAAACTTTTAAAATGATTGAAGTAGCTGTTTGTATCTTCTAGATTTTTTTTTTTTGTGTTTTTTTTTTTTTTTTTTTTTTTTTTTTTTTCTTTTAAAGAGCATTTTTTAAAGTTTTTTAATTTTTTTTTTTTTAGAATTTGTTAGAAACTTGCAAGGCAGGGAGATGAGAACAGCTGCTAGTGTTTGCTTGAGGGAGAGAAAAGATGGAAGGGGGGTGGGGGGGGGAGTCCTTCGGAGAAGCTGATGTACCTGGTCTGAAGCCTTTGGCATTAAGAGTGATTGAGAGAGGGGTGGGGGAAATGGCGCAGAATTTGCAAGGCATGGGAGCTGTCAACAGTGTCTGCCACAAAAATATTACTCTGGATCTAGCATGTCACTCTCGTCCTCCCCACGCTCCCTGTCACACTCCACCCCCCCCCTCTGTTTGAAAAGCACGGCGCCATTGAAGCTCGGATAGCTGCCGCACATGAACAGCTCCCAACAGCGCTGCAAATGCTGCAAATGTGGCCACACTGCAGTGCTGGTAGCTGTCAGTGTGGCCACACTGCAGCCCTGTTCCTACACAGCTGTAACTCCCAGCGCTGCACATTTCCAAGTGTAGCCAAGCCCTTGAATTAACTGCTCTGAGCTACCTTCTGAGTCTTCTAACTGCTAGTGCTTTCATACAGCCCTTAACTAGTGATAAAAATTCTTTAACAAAACAGACTTTCTGGATTTTCTCAGGAGTAAGAGCTTTATTATAAATGGGAATTGCTGAAATCACCAGAAAGAAAAGAATTTGTAGGGAATGATTTTTAAATTTTTTTATTTTTTTAGTCTTTATATGGATCATCCACACCCCCACAATTCTAGGCTGATGATTTATAATAGTACTTTCAAGCCTAGATTCTTTACAGGTATAACTCCACTGACTTCAATGTCATTACATGCAAACGTAGAATTTGAAGGTTTAAGTGTGGGGAAGTGGATGGCTCAGAGTACTGGTAATGGGATATAGTCTGAAATTTACTCTACCTGCAGAGAATCTGACTCTATGGATGTAGGGTACAGAGAGGTTAGACAAGGAAAATTCACACCCTCACTCCCCAGGCAGGTGTTCCCTGTAGGTTAGGGTTGATATGTATATGTATATAGCAGGGTAGTGTGAGAAACCATGTCTTGCTGCTTTCCAAGCTGCACCAGTATTATGGACGAAGGCAGAACTTCATTCTCCAGGGAGCTCTATTCAAAGCATGGAAGCATATTCTTAACTTTAATCATGTAAGCAATCCCATTCTATTCTGCAAAGCACTTAGCTAAGCACTTAAGCAGATGCTTAAAGTATATGCTTGAATTTGTGCCTTAATACCCTTATCTGAATGAAACTGATATATTCAGCTGGCACTGGGATATTGCCTTTTGAGATCACAGAATCTCCAGGGCATTATTGTAGTCAATTTTAAAGTCAGCAGTTCAACAACCAACATGAACATTGTGAAAACAAATTTAATTACCATTCCAAACGTTATTCTGTTCACAGAACATTTATAACCAACCACTACCAGATTTTTTGTTTTACTTTGTGTGAAAAAGTGAAAACATCTAATTAAAGTCTTGGGAATATTGTACTAACTCATGAATATCACGTGAATTTAAGGTCTAAACTACCAGGCTGCTGCCTTTGAATGTTTCCCTCTGTCCATTTGAACTGCTAGGAAGATTCTGTGCACCAGGTGACACTGTCTGATTTTCATCACTGATTTGGATTCCCTACCCTTTTTGCATCTTGCTTTCTCAGACCTCTGCTTCAACACTGACTATTTTCAGTTCGCGCTTAAAATAAGACCTTCTCTTACTAAAGCAAGAGCAGAAAGAACTAGATTAAAAATACTATGTTCTTTTGCAGAATTATTGCCTACAAAAATATTTAAATTATTTGTTCATTTCTAAACTATCTAAGCGAAGTTTTGTTTATAGTGAATACTGTTACTCCATCTCCCCTAATTTCCTAGAAAAAGCAATTGGATCATCTGCAAGTAACATTAGCATTGCATAGCAAAGGAGAAAAATAGGGAGGCGACCACATTCTGCTGCAAAGCATAGGTGTATATCTGCTATTCAATGTTTAAATTGGAGGAAATCCGTACGAATGGTAGACACCTCTTTTGCTCTCATTACTCAGTCTGTGGACACTCTCTAAATAGCAAGCAAGCAAGCAAGGTTACTTAAAAATAGTTGACCTAACAAAGGTAGATTTTTTTAATGTCTTACAAAAGTTTCTAATTAATATCATATTGTACCATGTTAAAAGTGTCATAACACATATTGCCAAGTTTCATTTTGTAGTGGCAATAGAGAAAATGACAGAAAATGTACAGAATTGTCTAAAATGAAATTCAGTCAAATTGTTATCTTGGGCTGCAAGTCCCCTAAGAGTTTGACAAGTGGTCAGGGATATTTGCAAAAGACCAAAATCAATGACCAATTTAGAGCCACTTTAAGGCCCCTGTACTGTACACTTCCAGCATGGTGGGGAAAAAGGTCTTGGTGTTAATAAAAATCAGACCTGATTTTTTTTTTTTTTAAGAGCACACTCATCTTCATCTATAGGAAGAAAAATGAAATTCACAGTTTTATTTTATTGGATTTCATTGCATTCCCTAAAGCTGTAGCAATAAGCCATTTTGAATGACTGGCGTTAACTGGCAATTAGACCAGTTAACATTTATTTGTTTACTTTTAAAAAAGATTTTAGGGCACACCTTGCAGAGTTGGCCTATCCTGGCCTTGTCGTGGCTGCTGAAATGCAAGCACCCATGTATGTTGATCCTGTCTCCTCTCTGCAATGTTGATTCCAATCACTTCAATTGCTGCTAGGCTCCGATGCGTTGCTGGGGTCGAGCTCATAAACAGTCTTAGGGCTGGTCTACTCTGGGGGGGGGAGGGGGGATCGATCTAAGATATGCAACTTCAGCTACGTGAATAGCGTAGCTGAAGTTGAAGTATCTTAGATCGAGTTACCTACCATCCTCACGGCGCGGGATCGACATATGCGGCTCCCCGTGTCAACTCCGCTACCGCCGTTCATGTTGGTGGAGTTCCGGAGTTGCTAGGAGCGCGTTCAGGGATTGATATATCACGTCTAGATGAGATGCGATATATCGATCCCCGAGAAATCGATTGATACCCACCAATATGGCTGGTAGTGAAGACGTACCCTTATACTGTTCACACTTCACACAAATCATTGGTAATAGAGCGCTCCCATGTCAAAAAAGATTTTAAAAAATGTACAACTTCTTAAGGTAGTTTTTTGTCCTACATCCTCCTCTTTGTCTTCATGAAAAGTCGCCCTCCTGGACCTGATCCAACTCTTGCTGATTTCGCTAGGAGTTGACCCAGGCTCTAAAGCATTTTCATTCAATAATCGCATACATTCCTCAATATAAATTATGGGCTCTATTCTGCCACTCTTACTCATCTTGAATACTAACTTAATGTGTCACTAGCCCCGTTGGTTTCCATGGGAGTCCTTCGGAAGAACAGGACTACTCAAAGAGTGTAGAGATGATCACATGAAAGTTCTAATGGTTAAAAAGGCATAAACCACATTTATTTCTCTTATGATATTTATAAGCGTCTTTGATTGCAACAAAAAACAGCTTGTAAATCATCTGAGCTCTAGCTATTTCTTTCATGCAGTTGACATGGGCTTTTATAAGGGCTCCCCTTCAATGGGTAGGGAGAGGTGGGGAAAAGGTTACAGGGATGGCCATGAGGCATTTGGGTTGATGTCAAGAGAAGGTCACTGCACTGCCCTTCCTGCTGACCAGAAGAGTGGTGCACAAGTGCGCACATTTATATTCTATGCAGACCCAGTGAAGCCATCTTTTACCCACCCTCCCACCTATGAACCTGGCAAAAGGACCAGACTCCCTCTTGACAGACTGTAGGAATTACACTAGTTGACCATTTCCTTGGGGAACTGGGAAGGAATTTTTCTCTCTTTGCCAGATTGACCAAGGCAGGGTGGTTTTTTTCACCTTCCCCACAGGAGGTCTGGGGCCCACTGGGGTGGAGTAGGTTATAATTAAGGCTATGTTTTAGTCACGGGTATTTTTTGTAAAAGTCAAGGACAGGTCATGGGCAGTAAACAAAAGTTCATGGCCCGTGACCTGTCCATGACTTTTACTATATACCCGATTAAAATGTGGGGAGGAGGCATGGCTGCGGAGGGGGTCGTGGGCCAGGGGATACTATGGGTGCTTGAGGGTGTCGCGGATGCTTGGGAGAGTGTGGCCCAGGAGAGCAGTGCGGGTGCTGGGGAGAAGCGGTTGGTGGGGCTGGAGCAGGCTCCCTACATGGCTCCTGGGAAGTGACAACCTCCAGCTCCTAGCTCCATGTGCTGCCTCCACTCTGCCCCAAGCTCCAGTTCTGCAGCTCCCATTGGCTGGGAACCAAGGCCAATGGGAGCTACAGGGGGAGTGCCTGCAGGCAGAGGAAGCATGTGGATCTAGAAGCTGAGGGAGGGGAGTTCCTGTTGCCTTTCCCCCCAGGTAAGCACTGCCCTGCACCACAACCCACAGCCCCCCCACAGCCAGACTACTGCTGCTGGGGGGCAGGGGAGGAGGAGGGCAACAGTGCCCCAGCAGCAGCTGGTGTGACTAGCCTGTGACTGCCTGATCTGCTCAGGCGGCTCCTGGGCCATCCATACTGGCCACTGCAGAAGTCAAAGAGGTCAGAGACAGTCATGGAATCCATGACTTCCGTGACTTCCATGACAAACACAAAGCCCTAATTATAATGTTGCAACTTAGTATGTAAAACTTGTGGTAGATGTCCAGTGCAGGTACTTGGTATGAAAGGGATATGGTTATTGAATAAAGTGGATTGGGAAAGGATTTGAAGGAAAGCAACCCTTAAGAGAGTCCAGTAAGGGAGGTTTGATGCTCCTATATCTGGAGCAATGGGGAGCCACCTCCTCTGCTTTTATAGTCCCTTCTCTCCTCATATGAAGAGAGGATGGTAGAATCCTAGCAGCAGGATAGCTGGGACATGGCTGGGGATTATGTGGAAATTATTAAGAAAAGGATAATGACCTGCACTGTACAATTTGTTGCCCAATACTTTGAGTGAATAAAGTTGCAGCCTAGTGAAACTACCTCCATTGCTTCCTCTTTTTCTTCTGGCATGGCTGGACAATTGGCTGCTACCTGAACCTTTGCTATTTGTCTGACTACCTAATCCAAACTCACACCTGCAGTTTAGATTCACTGCTGGATCTCAAATTATTTTCTGGTTTGAACACAGCTGAAAGCTCATGAGATTTCAGTGACAATATATCTGAACCCAAACCCTGATTTAGTCTCAAAATTGAACCTTAGGGGACTAATCTAATATCTGGATCTGACTTTGCCCCCTGCTCCATGTCTACTCTCTCTCTAGGAATTATTAATTCTTGAAGGCCGCCTCTCCTGGAAATTGTCATATGTATGGAGAATGAACTAAATAACTAAAACGTGGTTAGGGCCTCTCAAAAGATAACACTCTGACTATGAGTTAGTTCTAATGGAGCACCAATATCAAAAACATGTTCAAAGTTTGTAGCCCAAGACATTTTTTAGCTAGAGTAAGTGGATATAAAAGTTAAACAAAATTTAAAAAAGCGAACACCCTCCCCACCCCAAAATCCCATTAGTGAAAAAGTATTCAACTGATCTCAGTCTTTCAGAAGAAAAGGCCTTCTCTGGCCTTAGATTAAGCATGAGACGCTTCAGGCTGAAAATGAACGTTCGTGTGTGTGTGGCTTTTTTGCAAAAGTTTGGGGGAATAAAGGGAGTGGAGCAAAATTAGGCTTATAATGCAAATGTATCACAACTGTTCCATATCAGTTGCTAATGATTATATGTTTGATGCTGAATGAGAATGGAACTCCCATTAACACACAGTATTTTTCTTGGCTTCAGCACTTACTACAAAATCATCATCATCTTCATCATCCAGAACAGCTCCTTTGGTCACCAAAACAACAGCCAAACGGTCATCTAAAAATTCAAAGAAGAGGAAGCCAAAGAAAGTAGTGCAATCCCATGAAGTTATGGAAGGTAGGAAAGAATACAAATGCAGTGGAACTGGCCATTACCTGAATGAATATTACAGGTCATTCCATGTTCTGGATGTAGAATGCTAATATGAGACATTACCAGACAGCTACCAGACTTATTTATAAAGCTTATTACATCATCTACTTCTCAGAGAAGAGCTTATTGGCTTTTAAGATCTAGGCTTGCTAATATAAATGTTAGAAAAGTATGGGAGAAAGACCTGGTTTATAATGCTTTGCCAGTATAGTATTGTTCCTACAGTGCATTTACAAGTGCAGCATTTCTCAGACAGTGGTCTGTAGAGCACTTCCAGGCAGTCTAAAGAGGGACAGATCTGTCACAGTGTTGTCTAACACTTGTTAAGCAGCAATGCTTGCTGTTAGCAATAGCCCAGATCTAAAGATTTCCAGAGGCCTTTTTGAGAAGCTAAATGAGCGTTGCTCTGAACCACATGCAGATGTTGCATGTCTGTCCTGTTTTGGGGAAAATAGGTGTGTAAACTTAGGTTGGATAGTGGATAACACCAAAATTGAAGCAAAACATAGAAGGACAGAACCAAACTGTAAAATATTTTGGAGATACGATACCATGAAAGATTAGGCATTTATACACTTAAGGCCAATTCCTGATCAATTTAGATATGCATGTATAATCTGACTACTAACAAAGAGTAAGGTGAGCAGGTTTTGATCTAAGTTCATGGAGAGAAAATAAAGCACAGGACACAAAATGGGAGGACTTGTAACCAAGATGTTACCATGCAGTTGCAGTAAAGTGAGCTAATTTTCTTTTTATCTCTTTACTATTCTCCTATTAATACTTGTCAGGTAACCAAGCAGTATCATAACGACAGGGAAGGTGTGCAGTCAGGATTAGGAGATTTAGAGGGAAGCAGATCCTCCCAGGGATCATAAATTTTATGAAGTGGTCCATTATATGAGAAAGATTGAAAAGCCCTGTACTAGAGTGTTTTCCAGTTTATTAGTTTTAAATATCTCCAGTAAAGCTTACAAAAAACACTTCTAAGCCAAATTTTTCTCAGGTACAGGAGACTCCTTTGAAATGCCTTTAGCCCCACAGGGTTTCTGGTTATGTACCACTTATATCTCAGAGGTGTATATTACAAACAATTCTAAAATCAGAGGATAGGGATAAATGTATGTTTAAATATGATTAAAAAAATAAGGGTCAAGCTTTTCAAATGACCCCCTTTTAATATATAGTCTGAAATAACAAATTATTGGTTGACAAATATTATGGGTCTGATTCTCCTCTCACAGAATAAATCTGAAGTAACTCCACTGGCATGAATTAGAAGAGGATCAGGCCCTATATCTTTCCCATGTCCCCATTTTTTTTTTTTTCTCCAAAGGCAGAAAGTCAGAATTTGAATTCTTAGGACTTCCCTTTTTTAGTCTATTCTGCATGTCCTGTACACTCTGTTAAAATCCTGAGCTTTTTCTGATTTTAAACCCTTTATAGCTGATCTGTCACTGCCTTTACATAGACAATAGCCACCAGCTCAGCCACACACACATGAAATGGGGAATAAACCTCAGAACATTCTGCTCTAAAATCACAGTCTTCCAGTATTAAAGGAAGCTGCCCTGGGGTCATATTTTCATGCAATATGATCACAAGATTTGGCAGCACTGCTATCTCCTGTTGCTTCCATTCACTGCTGGTTAAGGAGGCAAAAAAATTCAAATTACACCTCACATCTTCATCTTATTTACTCCAAATCTTTATCTTTTGAGAGCAATTTTGTTTTAAACTGTGCATTAGCTTCTTACATATCTTATTTTGCATAACTTTCTGTTTTCACCAATTATTTTACTTGGCTGCAGAACATTCAGAATCTGAGAAACAGAAATCTTCTTCCTCATCGTCTTCCTCATTGTCATCAACAACAATTCGGAAAACAAAGGCTTCAGCAAGAAATCCCAGTGAAAAAAACCAAACAAATAAAATTAAAAACAAAAACAATAGAGAAGTGAAGGATACCATGAAAGGTATGGATTGTGATCAAATAGCCTAATGCAGAAATGAAATTTAAATGGTATATGCAGTGGTATAATAGAAGCTGCTGTTTAGCAGTGCATGCTTGTCTTTCTGTGTTGAAGGAATTCTTAAGGGTTTATCACAAACTCTTCTCTTTGCTAATTTTTTTAATTTAGCATATGATTAAATTCTTTAAGAATTGATTCTCCAAGATGTTCTGCATGAGCAGACCATTAAACCCACATGGAGCTCCACTGAGGTCCATGGGGTTCTGTACAGGTATTTGGAACAGGTTGCCAGATCAGGACCTTAGAGAGGACATGTGGGGCAAAGATTTTCAAAGGTTAATGTATTGGAAGCACATTAATGAATGCATCAATGAACCATACCTGTAAAGTCCCATATTTGTGTGTGCATCAGGTTCAACTGATACACATACAGTTTTGGTGAATAAGTTTTGAAAATTTGGCCCATTACACATGAACAGTAGCGTACGGTGAAGCACCTTCTGAGCAGATTTGCTGTTGGCATAAAGGACAGCAGGTCAGTTATGGGAATGGCTTTTATATACTGTGCAATACAGTACAAAACAATGCCTGTTCAGATTGAACCTTTATTACTGGCAATGCACCTAGCTTGAACGTCTGCGCCTAGGCTTAGTTTTCAGGTCTGGAAAGCAGACAACATACCTAATTTTACTTGTAAGCAGAGAACATTTGATATAGAACTTATTAAGGGACAATAAACATAGAACCCCATGTTGCCATTTCTACAGGGTCACTTTTCAGAGCAGAGTCACCATTTAAGGTTCACACAGAAAGAGACCAAAATAAATATATTTCCACGGAAGAATCGGATTTTCCTAAGCAGGGTGCAGAAGTCTGCCTTTAGCTAATGTAATATCTCTTCTTTCTCAGATCTTCAATGTGAACCAATAGCCCTATCCCCTTTTTTAAAAATGAAAAACAATCTCCTTCATACATAATAAAGTAGCTGAAGCCAAAAAAGCCCACCAGAACTACATATAACCAGAGTCCCAACCCAAAATTTTGTAAAAAACTTACATAGTAAGTCAGTCACTAGGCAGGCTTAGGTAACCCATGTTGAAGTTTGGTAGGAGGGAGATTAGACAGTGTGGCACATTGAAATCTCTTTTCTGAAGAAGGATGTGAGTGGGTTTGTTAGGTGGAAGTCGTCTGGAGCAGGACTGGCTCTAGGCACCAGCCAACCAAACACATGCTTGGGCAGCACCTTGGGGTGGGGCGGCGCTTGGGTTTTTTGTTTTTGTTTTTTGGTTCGGAGGGGCAGCACTGGAGGGGTTTTTCTGTTTGTTTGTTTGTTTTTCTTTCCGCTGGGCGGCGCTTGGAGGGGGTGCAGAGGCTTGGGCGGCACAGCGCTGGGGGCGCAGGGGCTTGTCTTGGGCCCGAGCTGCCGGGGGTCTTAAGGCTGCGGCGCCTCTTTTTTTTTTTCTGAGGCAGCCCTGGTATGGAGTGTTTGCTACCCTGACTGAGGAAGGTCACGCCCCTGGAAGGGCCACAGCAGGCTCTCATGCTGGGGTTGACTGCAGACACACAGGAGAGAATTGCAGACACGAGATACAATTGCCAACACAGTGTTGCTCTCAAAATTGCTGAGCCCTGTGTGAGAGCACATTCGGCCCCGTGCTAAGGTTGGCTGTGTAATACATAAGGCTCCTTTGGACTCTATTAACTTTTAATATTACAAGTAATAATATGTCATTAACCCCATGAGGCCAGAAGCTGGGGTTTTCTAGAACACATCCTTTTTCCAGCCCAGCTCCACGTACATTTACCATTTGTGTATTTAACAACTAGAAAAGGTAAAAAAAAATCTAACCTGTCTCCACCAGAACGCCTGGTTGAAAAGGGACCTTTCCCTGCCCAGTGAAAATGAGTGAGTGAGTGAGGGCGGGGGAGAGCCCGTGATGGAGGGAGGGGGTATGGAGTGAGAGTGGCAAGACCTCAGAGAAGGGGCAGGACAAGAATGTTTGGTTTTGCGCAGTTAGAAAGTTGGCAACTCTAGAGAGACTTCCCATTTCCTCACGTGGTTTGTTATTACAGTTAGAGAACCTATTGACATTGGAAGAGCCTCAACTTAGTGTATCACCACATGCCACATTAATAGGATAGTTTCATAAGGACATAAAAATGTAGATGGCATAAGTCTGTGATAATTAAAATAACTTAGGCCTCTCTATTTTCAAAGGTGCACTTATTTAACTAAAGGTGTGATTTTAAACCAATTTAGTTAGACCAATGTAAAATCTTGCATGGACAGTCTTAACAACAGTTTAAACCTGGCTTTTATCAATTTAGCTTAACCCGATTCCTTATCTCTTAAACTGATAAAAGCCAGGTTTAAATTAAATTAAGATGTCCACAGAGTTTTGCACCAATCACATAGGGTTCTAAACTGATTTAAGTTAAAACAGTGAAACTTTACAGAAAAAAAATAATGAAAAAGGTATTGGTACAAGTCACAAGAGTTGCAACTATTTCCAACTGTGTTTACAAAAAACCCATGAGTGGTTACTGTGTTAAATCCAAAAGAACAAATGCTGGAATGCTGCATAAATATGTGAAAATAAAAAGTGGTACTTTAACTTGATATGCACTTCTGTAGAGCAAGACTCAAAAAACAGAAGAACTTCATCCAGGACTTCTACAACTGATGACATAAGAGAGATTTCTGAGGAGACTGGCAGTGGATTGGACAATGTGGGTACCAGGCCTGCTCCTACTGCAAAGCACCCTGACAGAAAAATTTCAAGACAAGAAAATAAAGGTACAACAGCAGCTCCATTGTCAGAAGAAAGTTTTAGCCAGACCCCTGCCTCCCAGCCAGATAAAGTTACTATGCCCTTCAAAATGAATACTACAAAGACATTAAGTCTGAAGACCAACATGCAACCTACTATTACAAGTATGGCTAAGATCTCAGCATTAACTAGTGCAGCTCATGTCACTAAAGCTAAAGACACAAGTACTACATCTATGAAAAATGCCACAACTACTACAGCTAAAGGGATGATCACAGCTAAGAGAGATAAAACTACTGTAGCGACAGAGACAACAACAACAACAACAACAACATCTAAGAAATACACTACAAAAACAGCGGAAGAGCCACCAGCTAAAAGTGACACAACTACTGTAGCTATGAAGATAACAGCAGCAGCTGAAACAGACATGACTACAGCAGCTAGGAAAGCAACAACAGCTAAAAGTGACAGAACTAGTGCTGTTAAAATGGCAATGACAACAAGTAAAAGGGTCACACCCACAGCAGTCACAGAGAAGACAACAGGTAAAAGAATCACACCCACAACAGTCATAGAGAAGACAACAACAGATAAAAATGATGTGACTACTGCAGCTAAAGAGACTCTAACAACAACAGAAAATCAAGGCACGATGACAGATAAAACAATACGCAGAAAAGACACAACTACTCTAGCTAAAGATACTGTAATGACAACAGATGAAAGAGACCTAACTACTCTGGGTAAAGAGACTGTAACAACAACAGAAAAGAAAGACACAACAACTACAACAGCTAGAGAAACAATAACCACAACAGACAAAAAAGTCACAACTATTGCCGAGAGAGAGACTGTAACAGCTAAAACAGTCACAGCTGCAGCTAAAGACACAACCACAGCAAATGACAAGATTATATTGACTCCAGATGAAAAAGACACAACTTCTGCAGTGAGGATGACTATAACAAGAGCACCTAGAACAGACACAACTGCAGAAGTTCAAGACACTGTAACAACAGCAGGCAAAAAAGATACAACTACTGTGGGCAATGAAAACGTTCCAATAGATGAAAGAGACAAAACAACCACAGGTAAAAAAGACACAACGACCATGGATACAGAGATTGTGATGACTACAGCAGAAAGAGACACAACTACTGCAGAGAGAGAGACTGTAACAACAACAGCTAAAACAGCCACAACTGCTGCAGCTAAAGACACTGTAACATCAACAGCTAAAAAAGACACAACTACAGTAGGTGAAGAGATGATATTGAGTCCAGATGAAAAAGACTTAACTAAAAAAGACACAACTACTGTATATAGAGAGATTGTAACATCGGCTACAACAGCCACAACTGCAGCAGCTAGGGAGACTGTAACAAGAGGACCCCAAACAGACACAACTACAGAAACTAAAGATACTCTAGCCACCACAGGTAAAAAAGACACAACTACCGTGGATAAAGAGACTGTAATGACAATAGATGAAAAAGACAAAACAGCAGATAAAAAAGACATAACTACTATAGCTGCAGTCAATATAATAACAACAGATGAAAAAGACACAATAGATAAAACCACAACTACTGCATCCAGAGCTACTGCAGCTAAAAAATCTGTAATGACAACAGCTAAACTGGACACAACAGCAGCAGCTAGAAAGACACAAACTACCACTAAACAGACACCTACTGCTGTTGAAGTAACAACTGTGGCTATAGAATTGACAACTGCAGATAAAGAAGAGACTGTAGATAACAGACAGAAAACTACAACTACCAAAGAAACAACAACTGAAGAGAAAAAAGAGTTAACCACTGTTATCAAAGAGAGGACTACAGAGGACTCAAAGGGCATGACTACGGCAGCCAAAGAAAAAACTATGAATGAAAAGAGAGAGATAAGTACTGTTGTCCAAGAGACAACTACAAGTGATACAACAAAAATAACTGCTGCTGATGAAGAGATAACTATAGCTGATAAAAGAGAGATAACCACTGTTACCAGAGAGACAACGATGGCAAATAAAAAAGGAACAGATGCTGTCACTAAAGACACCTCTACTGCCAATAAAAAAGAGGTGACAACTGCTACCAAAGAGACAGCTACAGTGGATAAAAAAGAAAAAGCTTCTGATGATAAACAGGCAACTACGACAGGTAAAATAGACACAACTGCCAGTACTGTCACTAAAGAAACACTGACTGTCTCTGAAGAGGTGTCCACTGCAGCTAAAGGCTCCCAGGAAAGAACTGTGTCACTAACAGAAGATAAACCTGGTATCACTGTCACTCAAATCCCCCCAGTAAAAGCCACTGCCAAACCCACCATTGAACCTGAAAAAAACACTAAGTCTGTGATACAGATTACTGCTACTCCACCCATAAACCTTTCTACCTCTCAACCTAAAGACCTCCCTGAAACAAAAGTCCATTTTGAAACCACAAAAGAAACATCTACTGTTACTAAAAGATCTACAGCAACTTCCATTTCCAAGGAGACTATTGAAACCAAAGACATTTCTGAAAATACATACACTACAGATACTACCACCCAGAAAAACACAACACAGTTTCCAACTGAAAAATTACAGACTTCCAAGATCATCATCAGTCCTTCTTTGGTTCAGAAACCAGCTACCCACCCAGTCACTCCTGAGCAGGAGAAACATATAGATAATTCAAGCTCCACTGCAATTAATCCAATGACTCTTCCAGACAGTAATTTCCCCCACAGAAACACAGAAAACCCTAAAGAAACTCCCATTCCTTATGAGGGATCCAATCAAAATCCTACCTCTTCCAAACAAGTTCACTCTACAGACTACCCAGCAATCTCATTCACAACTTCTATTGTTCCACTGAGACGTACACCTAATCCTAATGGCAATGATGAAAACAACAGGTTGGAAACCATTACAAAAATAACATGGACAACAACAAAATCTAATTCAGCTATCCCTCAAAAAAAAGAAACAACGTCACATGGCATTACAACTAATATCAGCATTGATCTTGTTTCAGATAAAGAAATTACTGAGGAAAGTCCAATAGCTATGAACACAAATACGTCAGTAAAACATACAATAGTGTCTTCAACCTTTACAGCTGAGAAGGATATGCATCATACCTCCACCTTGCCAAGCGGATTCATAACCACAAGGACTGAAGAAAGAAGAGAAGTCACACATTTCCCCACTAAAACATACTCATCAACTAAAGCTCCTGAAAGAAGCCCCACTATGCACACAGACTCCAAACTACAGGACAAGATCAACACAACTTACAAAGGTATATTTTTTACAATTGTAATATTAATATTTATAGGGATAAACAAACTATATTTCTCAGATAGCCAGAGCATGTCTCCATTTCTGGAACCATATGTTTCTGAAGAGATAACTTGTAACATTGACTGTAAGTACCAAGGAACATATGAATCAAAACAGGGTAAAGGAGTAAGGCTAGAGGGAGATTTCCAAGTCTCATGAAAGTATTCCAGCAAGTCATTGGCTAGAGTTCAACTATTAGTCACATTACCTGATTTGGCAGCCATTTTGCACAGATACCCACAATAAAAAACAAGACATCCCACCACTCAGGCCTCCTTCCAGCTGCAATATTGTTCTTGCCTTCACTATCCATTATATTTTAATTAAATCTTAGCCTCATTATTTTCCTTTGACAGATTTCCAAATTCACATATTCCTGAATATTTTGCTACAAGTAGGCACCAGTAGACCTAATATTGTTTAAATACTAGAGTTTTCACTCATCCTTTATGATTACATAACTTAAACTACACTTGTACTCATTCTTAAGGAAAAAAACAGCTACAGGAAACATTACATGGTGTCTGTTTCATTCACACTTGTGAGTGGAAAATTCTGATCTGGTTTTGCATCCACTTTTCATTGGTGTGAATGAAAGCACGAGATGCAAGCCAATGGAAAGTTGAAATCAATGGGAGCTAGATGCCTAAATACATTCGAGGATCTGAGCCTAAATCTATATCTGCTCTATCTATGTGAATGAAAGAGGAGACAAGAAAAATATTTTCAGGACCTCTTAGTTTGAGACAGCTCAGATATACTATGAAGGATTGAAAATTTCCTTCAGTTTTTTTGTTTCCCAGCTAAAACCCAGAGTACAGAGAACTGTGAAAAGCTGATTAAAACAAAACAAAAGAGTAAATTCTTTTTTCAAATTTCTATAAGAGATTTCTGGACAACAATTTGAGTCAGTTTTTATCCTAAATCCATTTACCCAATGCATAATATTTCAGCCCTTTTAGACTTTTTCAAATAAGGATCGTTTTAAAAGATTGTTTTAAATACTAAGAAGAGTAATCCACTAAATAGGCAGGAAATGGATAAAAATTAAATATGAGTTTTATGTGAGAGCTAATTAATTTGGTTATTTATTATGGTATACTTAGAATTCTACCCAATTTTTTTTCTGAAATGCAGGTACTTAAAATATTAACAAAAGAAAACTATAGATTGCTATAAACGTATCAGAGTTTATATCCTTTGGTAACAAATATCACGGTTAAAACTTTGGAGAACAAATCTCAAATGAACAATAGCTATTATCTGTAGCATAAATATAGGAATCAGAACCCTGGTTCCTGAATAGTCTCAAACACTAGGAAGGAATGGTGCTTGTCTGCAGCATTCTTATTCAAAGTTTTACTTTTATGCTTTTTTCATAGTGTAACAATTTGATGAATACACAGTATAGATTTCCCTATGCAGACTCCAATAAATAATGAAACTAAGAGTCTGTTCCATTAACAAGCGGTTTATCTTACCTGACAATCCTACAGCATTTTAAGCTATTCTTTGAGCTTCAACTTCATTTAAATAAAAAACTATACACTAATTATTTTGTACCAGATGAACAAGATAAGAATTTGTGTAATGGAAAGCCAGCTGATGGAATAGTTGCTTTACCAAATGGAACATTAGCTGTATTCCGAGGTGAGTGATTGACTGGATTTTTATCATTTTCATGCCTTCACTTATGTTTGAATTAAGTACTTACTTTTTGGCCTTTCCGAACGATCAGGTAATATATATTTGGGCTATTGTCCATTTAAGTCCCACTTCCTGATGCCAAAAGGAGGCAACAGATCAATAGTACTTCCAGGGCCTCACAATTAGTGTGGCAGAGGGCATGGCAAAGTATTTGCTTTTGTGAGTGGTGCTCTGTCCAAATCACTACCAGGAGTGTAATATAAAAATATAATGAAAATGCCATGTGATGCATTTTGTGTGTGTTACAAGCAATTGATTCAGCTTCCAGAGATTCATTTTAAAGTATGTGTTACAGAGTATAGAGTATAATGTAATTACCAGACACTTATTTTGGTGCCTATGGCACATTGTTGTTAAATTATTGCAATGTTTATGCTCCAAAATCTAAGATTTCATTCAAAAAATTATCTAGTCCTTATAGTAATGAAGTAAACCTTCGAAATGTAACTGAGGGCTTGTCTACACTTACTGAGGGATCAACAAGCAGCGATCGACCGCAGATCACTCTCCTGTCGACACCTATACTCCACCAGATCGAGAAGCGTAGGGGGAGTCGATGGCAGAGCATCTCTCGTTGACATTGCATAAGTAGATCTAAGCTACGTCGATTTGAGTTACGCTATTCGTGTAACTCAAATTGTGTAGCTTAGATCGAATTTCCTCTGTAGTGTAAGACAAGGCCTGATACAGGAATGTCTGCTTGAGTCTGAAGACTACCTGTAATACCAGCTCTGGGATCAGTGTAAAAAATAAACTGCTTGACAAAACAAACACACATAGGCATTACCATACTGAATGGGAGCTGGGATAACGATGCATAACTTTGGGGGCAACTACTCATAAGTTAGTTTTATTGTGCTAAGTAGGATATGGACTACAGAAAAGCAATGGAAATTTCTCTTTGCAGTAACCCCAGAACACCAATTCATACCTTTACCTATCCCAGTTTCCATCCTCCACTAATAACTTCCCCACTCCCACTGCTGCTCCCTTCTCTAATTTTTTAATTCTGCCTGCTCCTAGTGTTTGATGAATACATGAACATAGATCCCCATTAACAATTATTAAAACTTTATAGGAAGCAAGGACCAGATGACTTTAAGAAACTAACAGAGAAAAAGGTAGAGTTAAAATAAGGGGTATAGATAGAAGCCAGAGATAGAAAAGGCCTAGAAATCAAAGGCACTTAATATCCAAATAAATAACTACAGCAGGGGTCGGCAACCTCTGGCATGCGGCTCACCAGGGTAAACACCCTGGCGGTCCGGGCCAGTTTGTTTACCTGTCGCGTCGGCAGGTTCGGCGGATCGCGGCTCCCACTGGCCGCAGTTCGCCGTCCCAGGCCAATGGGGGTGTTGGGAAACGGCAGCCAATTTATCCCTCGCTTGTGCCGCTTCCCACCACCCCCATTGGCCTGGGATGGCAAACCACGGCCAGTGGGAGCTGTGATCTGCCGAACCTGCTGACATGGCAGGTAAACAAACTGGCCAGCCCACCAGGGTGCTTACCCTGGCAAGCCACATGCCAGATGTTGCCGACCCCTGTTCTACAGCAATAATCAGACACTCTATCCCTCAAAGTAATCATATCTCCTATAATAATTAAATGTGATTAGCGTCCCACAAACAGAACACAATAATAAAAAGTGAGAGCAGCCCAGTTTACCCGTAGCCCTTGGAGTGAACCTCTGTGTACTACTGCGTGGGTGCTTGGTGTCACCAACCCGAACTATTGACCTCACGTGAGCCTGACTGGCTCCAGACTAGGTCTTCACTCACCCCGATCCCTTTTGTATGTAACACTACATGTAGCATAGCCTGTACTCAATGTTGTGGTATCATCTCATTTCAGTTCGCTTTCTGGAGTGAACCAGGACCTAGGTTGCTCAAAGCCAGTTGCCTTGATGAGGCCTAATAAGGGAGGTGGGGAATTAGGCCTCCCCTGCTGAATAGTGGAATCTGAGAGTTCCTTGTTGATCGTAATGTGTAGCTTGATGAGCGCGAGGAGTGAAGTGAAGGGCTGGCTCTTCTCCCCACTCTAAGCCTTCTGTACTTCAGCTGTTTGGGGACAGCTAGCTTGGGATGAAGCCTCCCTGTGAAGCTGGGTGCTGCAGGATGGCATGGTTTCTCTTTTTGGGAACAAAGGGGCTTTGCCCCATCTATGCCCTTTTCCCAAACAGTGTGTTTGTGCAGGCTTCATGCATGGGGCTAGGTGATCCCAGCCACGGAAAGGATATTCTGAGGTTGTAGTTGGCTGTTCTGTCAAGTCAGTCAAAGTCCTCCCCCTCTTTTCTGTCCCAGCAGCATTGCACAGACTTTGCTGCCCTCGGCCACTTAGGTTAGGCAGACTTCCCGTGTCCTCCTCCTCCCCCAAGCTTGCTGAACGTTACTTTTCCAGCAGATGCTTCTGGGCTCCAGGCACTGCAATTACATGGAGGGTCTGATCCTGCTAGGTGCTGAGCCACCTCTGTTACCTTGGGCACTCAGCCTTGCAGGACTGAGCACTTAGAGAGCATGTTATGCCATTTCAAAGAGGGTGGCTCTGTGGTCCCTGCTTCTACTATTTAGAATTCTGTATGTGGTATTGTCTGTACTATTATTTAAAAAAATAAAAAAGTTTAAGTAGGGGCAAAATGGTGCACATCAGTGAGATTTTTCAGGGCTAGAACTATTTTATTTTACAGGTCATTACTACTGGCTACTGGATTCAGCTAGGCAGCCAACAGTGTCCCCTCGTAAAATCACTGAGGGTTGGGGTATTCCATCCCCCATCGACACTGTCTTTTCCAGATGCAACTGTGATGGCAAAACCTTCTTCTTTAAGGTAGGGAAGTTATCTTGCTTAGTTTGAGTGTTTTAAAAGATTTAATTTCACAGATGCCTCTTAAAATGAAAAAAACAATGAAGGGCTGTATAGCAAAGGGTAATAGTAAATAAATAGGTTCATGAGCTCAGCTGACAACACACCTGTCTAATTACCCAGTTTGCCTTAATGAGTATTCCTGTTGGCACTCTCATGAAAAAGGTCAAGAACTGAAGGGACATGCAGACTGAATTAACCCTTCTAAGGCAGTTAGAGAGGATGTTGGTGAGCCCACAAAGGGTAGCTTTCGCTGATGAGGCCTGTATTGTATGCATTCTATGGCCAGAAAATATCAGTCCTCAGAGTAGTCAAGCTGGATCCTTTCCTGTGCTCAAAAACACGTTATATAGAAATAAAACTGACTACCAAAACCATGGCAACAATAGACTAGAATTAACAAGCTGCAGCAGTGAGACTCAGGCTCACACTGATGCCTTAACATGGTTTCCTTTCCTATTGCGGCATTGTATGTCTGAGATAAGAACCTGCAAAAGGCAGAACGAACCCAAATACTATAACAAGACAAAAATCCTCTTTGCAGCAGAGAATGCAGTGCTCTTTCTATGATTTGTAGGTTACACAGTGTAGTCTTAAAGTGCGCTGGGCCAGGAAAGAGAATTTCTAAGAAGGTTGCTGAGGTGTGCACATTTTTAGTACCACCTGAGGAAAAACCCTTTCTGAATGGCTGCTTTCTCCACTTGCCTGCCTCCTGAAGTACAGCAGCCTGGTAGAGCTCTCCAACCCCTCACACCAACTGTAAGGCAACCAGAAAGAGCCCAGCAACTTAGAGCACCTCCTCCCTTCCTGTGAGCAAGGGAAAGATGGCTCCTCAGCAACACTGAGCATGGGAAGGCGAAAGAAGGGATCGTGCTACAGGCCCGGGCCTGGGAGTTGGGGAGGGCTGGTGGTGAAGAACCTCGGGATTGATGGGAGGGTTGGGGGGCAGAATTAATTGATGGGGGGTGGGTGTGATTTCAGACTACTTTAAGTACTGGTTATAGGCGAACAAACAATGGATATGTGTGGGGCATGCCTGCTCTTTAAGCCATCTGCAGTGTAACAAGCACAGCTATGTAAAGTGCAGTCTTGGTACTTTTAAACTGCTCCTAACAGGAAAGGAGTGTCAAAGTACTTTGTTTGATGCAATTCCCACTGGAGGGTAAGAAATTCCTACAAAACAAGTAGAGTAAACTGACTGTACTATGAACAGAAGCTTCTTACTCAACAAATTGGTTCATTTGTATTCAGAATCTTCTATTTGCTGCAGTAACAAAACTAAGGCTATGTCTACACTACACAGCTTTTAGCAACACAGCTGTATTGCTAAAAGTCACGCAGTGTAGCCTCTGTTTATCGGCTTTCCTGCCACTAAAAAACTTGCACCCTCAACAAGAAGGATTAGTTCTTTTGGCAGGAGTGCTCCTGCTGACAAAGTGCTGTTCAACATCAGCGCTTGTCGTTGGCAAAACTTCTGTCTTTGGGGGTGGGGGTTCACACCTCTGAAAGACAAAAGTTTTGTCATTCAATTGCCAGTGTAGACAAAGCCTTTCTACTTTTTAATCTTGCTGGTACTGCAGAGCCAATGAAGCTAAGAGAGCGAGTTGGCTTGTGAATCAACAGAACTGTTAAATATGATCAAACTGCAGCCTTCAGTGAAGCCACAGTAACTTGACTGATATGGTTGCACAGGTGTTAACAGGGCATAATTTGAAAGCACTATGGTTGCACAGGTGTATGCCAGGGAATAATTTGAACCAAAGTTTTTTATACTGGTGATATACAAGCAGGAAAACACACAAACCCAACTTGACTTTTATAGCCTAGAATGAGGTTAGAGGACTGGCAGTTAAGAAAAACATTACCTGTCAAATGAGCAAATTTGAGCTGGAGATTAAATACAAATATAACATTTCAAAGGTGATCCCTAAAATGCCTTTTTTTAAACAGGCATTTTTTCATAACAAAATCACACAAAGGCTCTAAGATCATACTGCTTTTGTTATACAGGACAAGTCAATAGTTTTGAGAAATTGAATAACTGACAAATATTTCAGCATAGGGACTAAAGACCTCACAAGAGGATAAGCATTTCCATAGGTGTGTTCATTCTTGTGAAAATAATGCTGTATTTTTAAAACTTATTAAAACTGACAAACTTTGTTGATCGAAAAACTTGAATTTTGCATACCGCTGGCTTGGATTGCCAAGTCCTTAGTGCATGCTCTGGAAACCTGCAATAACAATTTGGCAATTGTTGACAGCAAGGCCGGCTCTAGGCACCAGCTAAGGAAGCAGGTGCCTGGGTGGCAAATCTGAAGGGGTGGCACTCTGTCCGTTCTCGGGGTGGCACTCACACTTTTTCCCCCTCCCTTCTTCAGTGGCAGCTTTTCCTTTTTTTTCTTCTGCAGCAGTTAGATGGCAGCTTTTTCATTTCTTCTTCTTCAGCGGCAGCTCGGCAGCAGCTTTTTCCTTTATTCCTTCTTCGATGGCAGCTTTTCATTTCTTCTTCTTTGGCGGCACTGCTGCAGCTTTTTTTTTTTTACCCCGCCGCTTGGGGCGGCAAAAAAGGTAGAGCTGGCCCTGGTTGACAAGATCCTATTGATATACACATTTGTATTTGAATTTTTCTCATCCTTTCTCCTAGTCTTTTATATATAGACTGTTTGTTTATAATTCAAATTAAATAGCTTATTTCTGCAAATATTGGCATTTGTTTATTGTTTTATATATGTGTGGGGGGGGATTAGCAATGGCTCCTCTGTGACTGGGAGTCTGTAGTTCTGAGGTCCACAGTTGGGAATAAATCAGTGGAGGAGAGAGCAGATACCTATCTAATTCTCGTTATATTTCTGCTTTCTAAAGGGTCCAGACATAGGGCCTAAGAAAAGGACGGGCAGGTTTGAAAGCTGAAATCTCTCTTATTGGTCAAAATGTTGGTTTTCAGCAGAAAACTTCAAAAAAAATATAAGTTAAAATGAAATAAAGCTTTATGTTTTTGTTTTTGGAATCAGCAAATTGGGGTTCCCATTTTCAAGATTCCTCCCCTGCCTTTTTTTTGACTAATGCAAAAGGAAGAAATATGTTAGTGTGAGTAAGTGGGAGGAGATTATTCCAAAAAACAAAATGGAAATGTGAACAAATTTTTCACTGTTTCAAAATGTCAATTTGAAATAAAGACTTATTTAAAAATTTACTCTAGTAAAATCCACATTTGTGGGTATCAAAGCTTCCTGCTAAAAAGCTTCAGTTTTGATTGAACTTTTTGGAGGGAAAATTTCTCACACGCACAATTCTGACCAGAGCTCTAATGGAAGGAATGTGACTTGCCCATGGATCAGTCTTGAACTCTTTCAGGTCACCTTATGATGCAAGTGAAGCTGCTGTGCTTCAGTCTCCAGATCCCTGCACCATTAACAGTCAGGGGAGGGGGACAGGGCCACCCGGGGGGCGGGGAGGGCAATTTGCCCTGGGCCCCGCAGGGACCCCCAGGAGAATTTTTCAGGGCCCGTGGAGCAGGGTCCTTCACTCCATCCGGGGGCCCCAGAAAACTCTCGTGAGTCCCAGGCCCCTGGAGCTTCTTCCGCTCCTCGTCTTCGCCGGCGGGGGGTCCTTCCGCTCTGGGGCAGAAGGGCTCCCTGTGGCCGAATTACCGCCAAAGCGCAGCTCGGTCTTCGGCGGTAATTCGGTGGCGAGGGGTCCATCCATTCCGGGACTCGCTGCCGAAGTGCTCCGAAGACCCGCGCCGCCGAATTACCGCTGAAGACCTGGCTGCACTTCGGCGGCGGGGAAGACCCCAGGCACCCGGAATCCTCTGAGCGGTCCTGGAGGGGGATATAAATAGTAGAGCAGGAAAAATGTTACTGATGCCATCAACCACCCCTCCCCCCTCCAACCCACACGTTTTATCATAACAGTAATTTATCTGGCACAGTTGGCAGCCCCCAGCACCCTTTTGGAAATGCACTGCATGTTCCAGTACTTTAATGATTACAGCAGCGCTGACTATTGTTGTTTATTTCCTTAAGTGGAGTAATTTAAAATACTGAGTTAAACATAAAATCTCAATTCATTGTTGCATTCTCTCCTTATTTTGCTGGAAGGCACAATCCTGTATGAAAGAGAGCAAAAATTAGTTGTACAAAGTTCCTACTTAATAAAATATAATTGTTTATTTTTCAACTCCTTGGGGAGTCCTTAATGCTAATTTCACCCTATCTTCTTCCCCCTCCATCTCAAGCTGTCTGGGATCCCTGCAAGTTTTTAATTGCACCTCCATCCCTGAAAAATCTGTATTACATATACCTAACATAGTTATACTAACTTTTCACTGTATTCAGATGCTTTTATATTATATCCCCATCCCTTTATCTATTTGTGCCTTTAGTGTTGTGATTAGCATCCCAGAGGAGCCAACTGAGGTCACTCAATTAGGGTGAACTACAAAGAATGGGGCAGACAATTCCCAAAGTTGGTGGACATTCCAATACTTAGATTCACCAAGCCAGCACAAAACAGCTTCTATAATAACTCACTGGTTACCCAGAAACCAACAGCACAGTTCCCTTGAAGTAACCCACTGTTGGGCCTCCACCCAGACACCCAAGTTAAATATGATGAGGGTTACAGAAAATCTTAGTCATCATATAAAAAAGTTTTAACAATCCCAAAGGATTGGACACATTACCTCCCAGGTTAATGAATATTTCAGATCTTACCCAAATACATGCTTACAGGCAATCCTTAACTAAACTAACGTGTATTAAAAAAGAAAAGAGCATTGGTTAGAAGATCAATATACATACAAACATGAATACAGTTCTTAAGATTCAGATTCATAGCCACGATGGTGAGCTTTTTAAGTTGCAAAGAGTTCTTTCAGAATTAGTTCATAGGTTATAGACCAATATTTATATTCAGGGTGGTGCAGTCAGGACTGGGATCTCAGCCTTGTGGCTTGAGCTTTCCTTGCATGAAGCTTCAAGCACAGCTGAGACAAAAAGGATTGGGACCCAGGGTCTTTTATACAGTTTTCTAGCAGCCACTTAATCACACAGTCCTGGGTGAACAATAGGCTTTTCATATAATCTTCTCTTTCCTAAACCTCACCGATAATTGACTACATGGATTAACATAAGATAAATTTATCCATTAAGCACTTTACCACAAACTTTAAAGAGACATACAGAAATGACATAATTGTACCCACGACTCAGCTAAATGTTAATATTCCCTTTTGATCTCTGAATCAATAGCTATAGTGACAGACAGGAACTGTCTGTTTACATGGCTAACATTTATGAGTGTACATATACAACTAGTATCACTCCTAACTTCTAACAATATAGGTTTGATTTTCAAAGTTTTAGCCTATTTACTACAGAATGGCCCTAATTATCATTTCTAACATGTCTCTACAGGTTGACTCTGGGTTAGTTAGCCTGCAGGATGCTTAACCCTTTCTGGCCACACATCATACTTTGTATAAGATTCGTTGCTATTATGTAACAGTGGTAGCAGCAATGATTTGCATTATTTTAATTAGCTAACGTCACACGTATGTAACCCCTTCAGGGAGGCAATTGTCCTTTTTTCTGTGTTGTACAATACCCAGCACAATAAGGTTCTAATCTTGATTGGGGCCTTTAGACATTACTGTAATATAAATATTTACTAAGAGTCTAGAAGCAGTTTTCCGCCTACCATGCCAGGCTAAAATATGCAGACCTTGCGAACAGATTAGTCTGGTAGTTTGGGTGGGAGTGATTTTGAGCATAAAATAGCAGCTGTGAAACATGAACTCTCTAGAAACTCCAGCACTTAGCTTTAGCTGAGGTGGGGGAACTCTCTCTATCACAAAAGTAAAGTGCCTGCTGGTAGGTGAAAAGGTTTGTGCGCTAATGGAGGTTTAAGAAGCCTGCAGAGTAATCCCTCAAACATAAGCAACATTAATTTTTATTTTTGATGGATATACCAGTAATTATTTTGGCCAGCTTTACAATGTACAGTAAATTGGATGTGGATTTCATAATTATCTGTGTAGTCTACACTGAAGCCTATCAGCAATGGACATTTTTTTCTCCTTAAGTAAAAGTTTCTGTTTAAATCCTCAGGGTTCCCAATACTGGCGTTTCACTAATGATGTGAAGGATGTGGGATATCCCAAACAAATTGCAAAAGGATTTGCAGGACTAAGTGGGAAAATAGTAGCAGTTCTTTCAGTAGCACAACACAATGAAAGGCCAGAATCTGTGTATTTTTTCAAGAAAGGTATGTTTCACGTCTACAAATATTAGAAGTATTCAGCTTATTTCTTTTGGGAATAAAACTCCGCTCCATTTTCAAGTAAGATTGCATGTCTGGCAACAGATGAGTGATGACAACAGTACATAGTGCACCAGAAGATCCTGAGTTAACCTGAGGCTTCAGAGACAGCCTTTGAATGCCAAAGTGATCATGGCAGTTTACTTTTCAGGACAGGGTTAGGAGGAAGAGTTTTACCATCATTTGAACGCTGTTCCAGTCACAAGATAATGAGACCTGGTAAGACCTGAAATAGACCAATCACCACATATCTATGTATGGAACTGTTTCTCAGTCATGGTTCCTTTCCTTGTAAAGCACTGGATTTATCTTATTTGAATGGTATAACATCTATACAGGAACATTTGAAGGAGCTATTCAGATTAAAACAACTAGGCAAGTAAAATAAACCCAATCCTGCAATCCTTTCCTTGCTTCCACTCCCTTGAGGAATGAGAATTATGCAAGCAGAAAGCCTGCAGCATCAGGCTAGTGCCCTACAATTTCACTTTTTCTTCTCAAGGGGATTGATCCCATTCACTCAAATAGTGCTTACTACCATGAATAGTCTCATTAACTTTAACAGAACTACTCACAGAAGTAAACAAATGTTAGGCCAGGTCCTGTTGGCATCATACTTTCAAGTAACATATGTAATTTTGAAGCATTTCAAGCTGAAAGTTTCCTCAGTAGCCTTTGGACTCTTATCTTCCCAGCCTAGCAAGTTCATATTAGGGTACTGATGACATTTCTAATTCAACTGTTTTCACAACTGGAACAAACTTTTGCTTCAGGTGGCAGCGTTCAACGTTATATCTACAATCAAGAACCAGTCAAAAAGTGCAAAAAGAAAGTATATGTTAGGTACCCAGCTTATACACCCAGAGCTGTGATCAAGAGGAGACGCTTTGAACGTGCAATAAGATCAGCAATCATGTACCGCACACCAGTCATGTACCATACTCTCAGAATCAACCATAATCCATCTGGTCAGTTATATTTTATGTTAAATGGTTTTTATCTTCATTTTAAAATTAAGTCTTTGAAGGACAGCATTTTTCATCTGTTCAACTTCTTTAATGTATGCTTTTAAATCTCTTCATCCTAGCTGTTCTCTCTCAGCTTCTCTTCCCAAGTTATAGATTTGCACAGCCCATGTTTTAATATATTTTCCTAACTTAAAGCAATTTTCTTGTCTGCAGGAATATTACATCATGAGGTTAAAATAAATTTTTACTGGAGAGGATTTCCAAAAGTAGTTCACTCAGCTATATCAATACCTAACTACCAAAGGCCAGATGCTTATGATTACTATGTTTTCTCTAAAGGTAAGTTAAAGCTAAAACATGTTAGCTCAAATCTCAAAGGCAAATATAGCTTTCTGAAATGTGAAGTTACCTAGCCTTTCCACTGGAAGAGAACTGCCATGATGAAGTTTAATAAGTACTAGGGTTCAGGCTTAAAAAAAAAAATATGGCAATAACTCAAGCTTCGCCCATAAGCCCTGAATAACTGGATGTTTCTACTTAAAATGATCAGCAGAGAAATAGCTAGCCTGTGCCACAAGAACTCAGGCAGACAGGATTAAAAAAGGATTGGACATTTATAATGATAACAAGACTATCTGGGAGTGGTCATTGTAATGACAAACCATTCAAGAATGAAATCCTCACGCCACTGAAGTGGTAGGAGTTTTGCCACTGATTGCAGTTAAGTTAGGATTTAACTCAAACACTTCAGGATTTACAACCCTATGCTTCAGGGCATAAATCAACTTCTAATGGGGTTAAGGAGAAACTTTCCCTTTGGGCAGCATCCCATAATGGCATAGTGAAGGATTTTGTTGTTACACCTTCCTCTAAAGCACTGGATGCTGGACTAGGGCCATCACTGGTCTGATCCACTGTGACAATTCCAATCATGCCTATGAAATAAGTGAGACAATGCACACTTGTGGAATAAGAAGGTTCCACTTTTACAGTTTTAAGAAAAGGCTTAAACTCTTTAGATTCTTCAGAGAATTGCTGGCACAGAATTCAACTGAGCATGAGATAGAGACAAAGAACATTCTCCCCTTAACTCTCAAGCCTTTAGTGTGTTAAACAACTGAACATCCCTCAGCTATCTGTTCAAGTGCACCCAATTTTACAACTATGAAGAATGTCTTCTGAGCTTTTTGAGTGTATTTGAATCAGCTGTGTTTGGGTTTCAAAAAAAGATCATCTCTCACAGTATAACTCTGAACAGTGTGAAAGCTTCCAAGTTGTATTTGCCAAGAGACTTGACAAGCTGCCAGAATCTTTTTAAAACGGGAACTGCTTTTATAAAAATGGGCTACTGTGAGTTGACTAAGTGGCACAGTTTTCCAGGTGCTAGCTGGCTATAACTGTTATAGGGTAAGATTACATAACTGCCAATACTCAAATTTGGGTGCCTAAAAAGAGTAAATCTCTGAATGAAATGCTTTGTCTGGAAACTGCTATTAAAGCCTCTCTCTCAACTACACGTGCATCAAGTGTGATACAATGTACCAGTTCTGCCAAAGTGACAATAAAAAGGGAAAGATGTTAACTCTGATGTTAACTCAGCACATTAATCAAAGACCTTTTTATGTACTAAAGACTTCCTAGATCTGGAACTTTAATTTCCACTCAAACTGCACTTCTCTCATTGCAGATCAATACTACAATGTGGATGTGGCCAGCAGAATAGCAAGATCAGTTACTTCTCAGACAGGGCAGACGGTATCCAAGGACTGGTATAAGTGTCCTAAAGATGAATTGTAAGACAGAATTTTGAAGAAAGAAGCCATTTTAATTTGAGTTTGTCTAATTTTATTAATAAAGACATTGAAATATGCGCACATCAATCTACGTACAAAATGCTGCTTTTAGCGCTGCAATCATTACACTTAAGCAACACTAGCCAATCTGACAGTCTGTATACATAGCTTCAATTACTTTACAGAACTTCTAACTAATATTGCCTCTGTTTAGGCCTCCTCTGCCTCCCATTGCATGAGTTACACCTGTTTAGGGAAAGAGAAGAGTATTAATGCAAGTATTTTTCCCCACTTCAATAATCAAACATTGTCAGTTTGCTACTTTGTTTGGTGAGGAGATGAGTGTGCCGTGGAATATTCTGTTAGCAATCTCTCTCTCTCCGTGATGTCCTAGCACAAGGAGGTAGTACTGTGGACTTTCATTCCATGGGCCAGAAGAGTCAGAACCACAGCATGCTCCATTATGGGTGGAAAGGGTTACCCTCCTTTGTCAACAGCCAGCCTTTTGGTTAAGTGTGACAATAGATGGAATTGCAAGAGAAATCCCTTCTAGCTCTGTAAGTGCAGTTTTACAGTTAGAGCCACAGCATCTGAATGTTAACAGATGTATCTGCACTAGCACCAAGATATGCAGAATACTTAATATTTATGCTGATGAATACATTTAATCTGGGTAGGGTTTTTTTTTTTAAATGTGGGGGTTGTTATAGTTAAAAATCATTAGTAGCAATCAAAGTAAAATCTGGAGAATACTAACATCATAAGCTTCTGTAATTTCAATCATTTAATTTTCTTTAAGAAGCAGCATAGTGATTCCAGACATCTCAACAAAAATCTTAAATTTGAAATAGGAAAATTGTGTTAGGAGTAATCTTAAAGATCAGAATTGTATCATATCGAGCTTATGTTCTAGCGATAAATCGCCAAAAAAAAGTAAGTTTAAAATATACTGCAATTTATACACCCTCTAAAATCAGAGCCAGGAGGAGGAAGTTTTCTGTAGTCTTTTTGCCTGTCAGCCAAATGAATGCTTTGGGTAATATATATTGAAAGCTCTGTGGGCAGGGACCCTGCATTATTCAATGTCTCATTATGTATACTTATGGTGGCATTACAGATATCCAGTTTCAAAAGGGTTAAGAAAATTAAGAGGTCATTTGAAAGAGTACATACATAGTCACAATAATTATAGCATTGACAGCCACTTACCCCTCTGCCTGTTAAACTGACGACCACGGACACCAGTTCTTAATGTTGGTGGCTGAAGTCTGACACGCCGAAAAGGCTTTGGCTGATTACTGCTTGTGTCTGTAGAGAAGGAAAAGTTTCAGAAAGAATATACAAGATTGTTACTGCAGTATAATTTGTAACTGTTAGTGAGTCCATCGCTTAATTAACATACAGCTGTACTTGTCTTTCATATTTTAAAAACTTGAGGGTGCAATGTATTTCATTAACATCTTCTCAAAAAATAATAAAGTATGTTTGTTTTCCTTTGATTTTTTTTTTTTTTTTTAACTCACTAGGCTGGGTTAAATTATTTGCAGCTAAGATCAAATGCATCTAATTACAATCTTGCCCTTTGACTTCTGCATTGCTTACATCATATCCCTTTAAAAAATTCTACTGGGACTAAATTTTGAATCCCATACTCACAAGAGTAGTCCCACTGAAGTACATAATCACAACTCCAGGAAGGAATTCACAATCTGACCCTAAAATTTTCTTTTGAAGTGAGTATCCTTCAAGCTATTTTAAAAAGTTCTCTCTTAAAAGATATTTTGTTTTATTTCCTTTTTTATCTCCACTAGTTACTGATGACAAAAATACAGTCCAGTACTCACAGTCTGTTGCCCTCACCAAATGGAAATGGAAATTAAATAGATGAAAAAATGTCGAACTCTCCAAAGATTCACATGTCCATTTTATTTTGAAATGGAGTGACAGACTAATGGTTGGTAGACCAATGGATTAACAAAAGAATAAAGCTTTGCATCTGTGAATACTCATATGCCCATCATGTTACTTGTAATTTTTCACTTAGTAAAGGGATATTTTAGCACAGTGGCTCCCAACCTTTCCAGACTACTGTACCCCTTTTAGGAGTCTGATTTGTCATGCATACCCCCAAGTTTCACCTCACTTAACTGCTTGCTTACAAAATCAGACAAACATAAAAGTGTGTCACTAGTACTAAAAAAAATTCCTCACTTCCTCATTTTTACTATATAATTATACAATAAATTAATTGGAATACATTGTACTTACATTTCAGTGTATAGTATATAGAACAGTATAAACTAGTCATTGTATGACATTTTAGTTTGTACAGACTTCGCTGGCTAGTACTGTTTATGTAGCCTGTTGTAAAATTAGGCAAATATCTAGAAGAGCTGACGTGCCCACTGAGACCAATGTGTAGTCCCAGAAGTATGAGTACCCTTGGCTGAGAACCACTGTTTTAGCAAACCTGTGATTATTTATAAGCAATCCAGATGTCTTAGAGGTTTATCCATGTTATCAACTGATACAGAACAAAAATCAATACAAATTTAAACACTTACGGTAGAAATTGTTCCAGATTCAGGATAAATGCCACTCATCTGCCTACAAATCACCACCCTCTCTTATACAATGCTGCCATAATGATTAGAATTCACTCATAATTCAACCTGTCAACACACTGCTTGAGAAGGGAAGAGAAAGCTGAGCGTATTCTTAACAATGGCCACACCACTGATCTAAGTTTCCTTTTGCTCCACTACGGAGACAACAATAAGTATTGAAGTTATGCTTCAGAAGGGACATTAAGTGCTCAGAATAGTTGGTCTTAGTCTGGTCTCCACTGCCAACAATGTGTACTGCACTGGAAAAAGGCTTGAGGTACAAGCATCCTACAAAAGAGTAGGACGCAATCTGCATTAGGAAGGAAGCCAATACCTGCTGATGAGCTGGAAGGAGGATCCTGACTGGTGGAAGGGAGGTCTGACTCATCAGGTGCTTGAACAGATTCTTCTTCTTGCTGGCTATCAATTTCTAGACCAGCTTCTGACGTAATTCTGGAACATAAAAATGCAGGTGTTGAACAATGGTGATAAAACTCAAGAGAAACTGATAATCCCCTGAGAGCACAGATCATTTTGTAATTTAACAGGAAATTGATTTTTGTTTTACCCTGGGATTGTCATACACACACTTCACTTTTTTCCTACCTTGTTACCAGAAATTAGAGATATTAATATTTTAAAAACAAAGGCAGACAAATCCTCTTTGGCACTCATCTACCCATCCAATGCACACTACCAGGGTGACTGCCTGATCAGAAAAATGAGGAAGAAAAAAATAAAGTTTACTTGGTGCACTTGAGTAAAACCATGTGGCATGGAAGAATTTATACATTAATCTGCTCCCCATATTACAGAGGTCAGTGGGTACAGGGGAAGTAAATATTTAATTTAAATGGAAACCAATAAGACTATGCAGTATGATCCAGTATATGAAATTTAAAGGCTGGGGAAAAAGAGATGGTTCCTAGGGTTTTGCCCAAAATGTCCTTTTCGGTGCAATACCTAAAAGGCTTAGATTAATGATTTTTCAAAAAGCCAGTACCAAGACAGTGAAAGACAATAACAAAGCTATCTTAAAGAGCACTCAGAGTCCAATGGAAGCTTCCCAATGGAAGGACAACTAGATCAGCTGATTACATGGAAATCTGAAGACGAGATTAACAAAAAAAAATTAAATCATTTTAAACAATCTATGGGGCTGCTTGGTTGTATTTTCTCCACTTATCTCCCCATTTGTGCTGTTTTATTTCCCTTGCCTGGGTACAGGACTTTACATTTGTTAATATTAAATTCTACCCTTTATCAGAAGCCCCACAGCTCTCCAGGTTACTCTTTGTTTTTGTCCTGTATGTGTCTAATTCTGGTGGTGTTCCAGATTTTGCTCACACTTGAACTTCAAACAACACATACAAAAGAAAAGAAAGCATTTAGCACCTGAGCAGAGAGATGCTTTAAAAAAAATAGATAAAAAAAAGCTTCCAGAAAGCCAGACAGTCCTGGAATGGGCTCCAACTATCACTGAATAAAGCCTGATGGATACTCCACAAGTTAGCTGAAGTGCTCAGCAGACCAGTTTTGAGAGCCACTGCATCAATCCATTTATCAAGGAAATGCATGCCCAACTCACTCATACTCTGGGTGTCCAGAAAAGGTTTATATTCTTTTAAAAGATTTGCATTTTGTTTCTGTTATTTCTGCAAAGTAGTAAATTAAGTTGTTCGTAAAAAAGGAAATCTGACATTGAGCTGTGACCGTTTTGAGATGTCTAGAAATTCTAGATCCCACTATCAGCACCAGAGGTTGAATAAGCCTCTGATTCAGAGTTTAATTTTTGCTTTCCACTGCAAGCAGATTAGCTTGTGAACATCTTCCACCATAAAGTGGAAGCCACACTAATCCTGTTTTCAATATGAATATAGTTCAATACAGGGAGACCAAAAGAAGCTGGTACTGAAGGAGGCAAAAGGTCACCAGATTCATTTGACAACTAATTTAGGAAACTACTCAGTGCTGGTGATCCCTCCCTGCCATGGACCAAATAGAGCTAAGATTTAACAGACAACAGACACACTCAAACAACGCAATGCAATGAAAGCATGTAAAACTAAATCTCAAATACAGAATTAAGTCTTAATCCACGGAGTAGTGTATCTTACCCTTCAGATTCTGCTTCCACAAAAACCTCATCCCCATCATCACCCACTCCAGATTCAGTAGTAGCGGATAAACTGCCAGTAGACGTTGTAACCATTGGAACAGACTGAGAAGCATGCTCTGAAGGATCAGCTGTGGTGCTTTCAGTAAAAACAGTCACTTTAAAAAACAAAATCAGGACAAGCAGTTAAGAGAGACTGTTATTTTGTACTTCTACTCAAATTTATGAAAATATTGGGTACTACAAGAACTCCATCTGCAGGAATATTTTCACCACAGCAGTAAACAACGTAACGGTAACATTATGCATTTTGTTAGGAAGTCAAAGCATCTAATATTATCACTACACTTCGCAATACTGATTCTCACCTGGTGCTGCAACTTGCAGTGGAGTTGTTGGAACACTGCGGCCACCAGATTCTTCTTCATGGGCAAGGAAGAGTGGTGTTTCGTACATCCCTAAACCTACAACAAACAACTCTAGGTGTTAGTGGACGTAGTGAAAGCCTGTTAGACAGCAGAAAATTATATATCGTTATCTGAAGCCAAACTAGTTATAGTACAGTACTAGTCCTAGTACAAACCAATAGATTACATCGGGGTTGTATTTAAATACTGAGACTGAGTAACTGAGATTACTCAAGAATAAACCTAGTTTGCACTTACGCAGAACCTTCAGCCCAGAGTTCTTCAGTGTTCATGAAATAAACTACACTCCCACTTAAAATAAAATCTCTCTATTTTAAAGACAGGGAAATAGGTGCAGATGACTTAAGTGACTTGTTTAAGATTATACAGAGGATCAGTGAGAGCTAAGAACCAAACCTATATCTTCTGATGACTGACCTGAGCTTTGAACATAAGATAACGCTTCCTTTGACCAACTTGGAATTTTTTTTCAATCCTATGAGTGAAAATCCTATTAATTGTACATATGCAATTTAGTTCAAGCTACTTAAAACAAAGATAAGCTATTTCCAAAATAAATGTGTCACTCAGTAAAGGGAAATTTATTTTACAGAATTTAATGTTGAACAGAAGTAGTCTGGGCCTTCGCGCAATCTCAGTATTTTTTACTCTATTTTTTTTTTTTTTTTTAGAACAGCCCATCCTTTAAGCTTTGGTTCACTCTCACTCAATTAAACCGTCATATCCTTTTCAGATGAATATTGGAAGATCCCATGATATTTACTGTTTACTTGAAATCTGTCAGACTTTTATTACTGCAAGAGAATCTAAACAGGATCAATTTATTTTAGAACCAAGTCTTGCCAAAAAGGCCAGAAAGTAATATTGTGCTAAGTACCCAGCTTCGTTAACATGAGATAATTTTCCCTAAATTTATTGAAACCTATGAAAAGAGACAGGCACTGGGTAACTACGCAATTATGAAAATGTCTCATTTGGCAAGCTTGTGAAGGCCTTACACTCAGCTTGATGGCATTTACATACGTACATAATGCAGTAACTTTTGAACTCTGAATCCAACCAATTCCAAAATTCCAGGGAATGTTCTAGGCATCAATGGCCACGCTGTTGATTTTGGATAAAACTGAAAAACTCAAAGGGTGAAAACTGTGGATACATGAAGTCACTGCCAACTCTTTAGCACAAACCAGAGACCTCGAACACCTCTGCAAACTAGTTGACACCATCCATTAATGCCTTCCAGCACAATACTCCTATCTCACCTCTGTCTATCCTCTCAGTTCAGTTTAACTTGTTGACACAGTAAATGGCTGATCTTCCAGTCAGAAAAAAAAAAAAATAATAATAATGGTGGGGGGGTAGGGGTGAACACACAGATCCTGCCATGATGGAAATGGTGTGAGGGGAAAACTGGGAATGCTGGAATAGGGGGAACACAGAACTCTTAGTGGGAGAAGCTTTGGGGACCCTGGTCTAGCGGGAGGAGACCAGGGGCACATACCCAGCCCATGCAGTGGGGGAGGGGAAGAAAGGGAGACCCTGGAATGGAAGGGAAGGACGGTATTTGGCACACAAAACTCCTGGCAGGTGGGAGGCTGGGAGATCCTGATATGGGTGGTGATGCACACAGATCTTCTATCATGGGATGGGAGACATGGGGGAAGTGAGAATGGGCATGCTCATAGAGCAGCTGGTAGAGAGGAGAAAGGAGGCGTCTGGGTATGAGAGAAAGAGGAATGCAGGGCACACAGAACACTTGTCTGGGGGGGACTGAGGGAACTGCAGGGAGTCCCTGGATACGAGGGATGAGACTGTGGCACACAGGAGGCTTATAGGAAGATTGGAGGAATGCAGGGAGCCCTTGGTGTGTGCAATAAGATCTGCCTACACAAGCTATAAAACATGCAATCCCCTAGCAATTTTTCTTTTTCCAAAGGTTATCTTAGTGATAGTGCTGTACTTCTCAACAAAAGATTACTGCCCTCAGTTCTTGATCTTCTCTCCGTTTTGCTTTTCTGACTCTTCACAATCCACTACTTTGCTCAGTGCCACTCCTACAATGAATGGTTTAGCAATTCTCTTACAGTTGCTTCTGTGCTGCCAGGAAGGCATTGAAGAGAGACTGCTTGCAGCAGAACAGCAGCAAGGACAAGAATGAGCAATTGCCTGCGCACCATCATAGTGGACAAGGGCTTGCCTATCTCAAAGACTTGCTCTCTTCTGTATTCTACCATAACAGCTCTGATCGTAAGGAACAGAGACGCTGGATGTTGCCAGGTTCAAGCTCATAGGAATTGAAAGCATTTTCAGTGGGTTATTATATTCAGTCTAAGCTTCAGGCTCATCTTTATCTAGCTACCTTCAAGAACACAATGCCAGCCCTATTCCTTTATATTAGCGTTGCAATAATGAAGTTAGAGCACAGCTTAACAGTATCCCTCCCGGAAGCAGAGACTAATCCAGTTGGGAAATAGTTTAAAGTGAGACGGGGAGTAGAGATTTGGTCTTTGGAACAGATTAATATCTGGTATGTTATGCATTGAAAGCCCAGATACAGCAATACATACACGAGAGTGACAGTAACAAGAACTTTCTTGTGGGACATTGAGGCTAATTTACTGAGTACAATCTTGACACACCTGAACCAATGGTGAGAAGATCGACAGACACACACATCAAGACATGCTAGAGAACTGTATGCTGTGCAATTTGAAAGCATCTGTTACATTTTATGTGTTTTAATTTTGCTTGAGTGAAATCAAATTTCAATTTGTCACATATGGTGATGCAGGCAGTCTCTGCCTGACAACACAATGGCTTAACAAGCTACCTACTTCATTGCGTTAGTGTTGGTTTTCCCAATACTTGTACATGCTATGCTAAATTGCTAAATATAGGCTTAGCAGAATTAATTTTATAATTTTAACAGATAATATCCATGTTAATTTAAGCAACTTTTTATTTGTATCAATTTATATTTTCACAGTTGCTGGAAATTATGGAGGTGGAAGGTAAGACAATTATTTAACGACAGTGGATGTTGAGATTCAGAAAAGTTAAAGCTTTATAAACATGAAATCACAAAAAGTTGTCAACATCACATGTCAAAATATACAAAGTAAACATCCTTAAAACAAAGTTCTCAAAGTAAGAAAAATGCTACTTATCTTTAAATTTCAGTTATCATTAAAATATTTTTTCATTGGTTTGTGTATGTATGGTGAAATTGATGTTTACCTATATTTACTAATAAAAATCTAGTCTTTCCAAGCCTAAACCATCAATCATCCTTACATTAACAGTAGTTACAAATGACAAAGCTAACAGTACTAGATAAGCAAAACATCACCTCTGATGCTTATTCCTTCTACCCTTCCTACAACTGCACAGAAGTACAGATAAGATATAGTTGGAATGGAGGTGACAATTAGTTTCTCAAGCTGTTTACATTTTTTCTAACAATCATAAAACAAAGGCATTACACAGATTTACCTCCTTGTGATGCAAGCTGGCCAAGATCGGAGTGGCTGGAACTAGTCTGTGGCATATCTTCTGGAGGCCCAAACCTGAATCTGGGAACTCCAGCAACCTGGGGGGAACTACAAAGATGCAGAGTGTGCTGTAAACACTGTTTAATAAACTAAAAAACTATAATAAAATTATTTTAATTGAATAAGGAAAACAAATTATCTATGATACAAATAAGATTAGTAGCCAAACATTTCATCAGCATTATCCAAAGTAATTAGTTTCTCCATTACAGCTGCATCAAAATGATAGGGTCAAAAAATACTCCACTAATAAGAAAATAGTAAAATCGCTTTCAGTGAATACTGTTACATTTAAATAGCTCCTTTGGCTTTACACAATTAATTTGCAAGTGGCCTGCTGAGCATGTCCTCCACTCTCTTCTATCCAAAACTGGGATAAGCAACTATTCTTCACAGCAGCTTGCTAGTGTATTTTAACTGATCTTTACAGTCAATATTGAGAAAACATGCTTTTGTCACTTCCAGCACTAATGTGAATGTGCAAAAGAGGGGCTCGAAGTAGCATGATAACCCACTGTTGCCCTAGTAATTTAACTGTATGACTTTTTAAAGAAGTAGGTTACACTAGATTAGAATGTGATCAGAAACTTACTTTTCTAAACCCCGTTTTATGATGTACGGTTCAAACAACTCAATATTTGTGACTCTCTCTTAACCATCTAGATGGAATGCTATTTAGTATCTTAATATACAATCGCTAAATCATTATATTTTCATTTATCTTTATGCAAAGAACCATTCAACTGTTCGGAAACGGGAAATATACAAGAGCACTTGCTTTTATTATTATGACTTCTACGTACTGAATTGCTTCTGCAAATCCATCTGTACGATGTGGTACCACAAGAGTTGGGGTGCTTGGAACGGTCCTGTCCTCATCATCAAAAAAGTGTTGCTGCTGAAAAAAATATTAAGATCAGAAGCTAAAATATATTCCTTATTCCGTCTTTGTTTGCTTCTAAATAAAACTCATCTACAAAGGTTGTTCCCTCCCCAAAAAATAGAGCTAACAGCTTTAACCACTATTTGTCTAGTCAACAGTGTGGCGAGAACCAAAGTCAAAATAAAAAAGTATTTTAAAAGATTGATTCCTAAAGAATAGTAATAAATATCGGCTGTGTCTAAACTGACCCAGATTCACAAGGGTTTTTAGCTTCATCTTATACTTAATACACCTTGCCTGGTATTCACATTTGGAATAAGCTAAGGGATGGAAGTCCCATTAACATGAAAACCACAGCTTGACTAAACCTATCTGCAAGGTTACACAAACACCCAAGGAATTCTTTAGTGCTCTGGTAGTCTTAGACTACAAAGTTCAGAGTGCTCTCTCAACAAATGTTTTTTAGGAGCAGACTGACATTTACTTACCATGCCCCCTATGCCAGGAGTTAGTTGAAGCCCACGGCCCACCGACTGCCTCCGAGTCATCTGGATTCTCTTTATGGTAAAAGGAGGAATAAAGTGGTATAAATGTTTCCTGGGGATTCTACTAGCAACATGCAAATATCTTCAGGAATAAAGTTTAGTGATAAAAGGTAAAGAAATTCTTTTGGTTTTCTACCAAAAGCATGATTTGAGTAACAAAACCAGCTAGCATATTTTTGTTTATTGGTGAAAGCCATATTCCAGATATATTTCATCATGCACTTAATTCCTATAGTTAAAACAATCCCAAATCAGGTGGAAGCAACTATTTCACAAAATGGGACAATATTACATCCAAAAGGGGGGGGGGAAATTAATATAGGAACTTTTTATGAATAAAGAGGAAATAGTGAGTGTATCAATGGCATTTAAATCATTTTCACAAGACAATTTTAGTATAATCTAAACAAATGGTTCAGTGTTTTAGCATTTAGTGTAAAAAATGCTCAGAGCGGTTTTTTTGTGCACTTCATCACAGAAGGGCCTTTAGAAAATAAACAAAATATTATAAACCATATTATAATCGCTTGAAAGAGTACAATAAACCAAATGAAAAATGTATGAACAATTATAACTGTGTTTAAGTTAAAACTAATAAGGTCAGTTTAATTTTTTCCCCAAAAAACTTAAAAAATTTCAAGTTCTAAGCACGGAACTGTCAAAACTTCTGGCATTCATTCTTCAACTCTCTCTTGGTGCTCACTGTACTGTGGAGAAAGCATTCTCAGCACAGCTCACCACTTAAATCTCAGACCAATTATGCAGCATTGCCGACCAACTCTAAAGGACACCTAGTCAAGGCAGACTGAGTAGAAGCCTACTGACAGCTGCATTCAACATTTCATGGTGTAATAAAGTATGCAAGGTCCCATAGAGTCAGGCCACGGAATTTCCCCAAAATAATTCCTAAAGCATCTCTCTGCCAAAAATTAAATCTTGTTTTAAAAACTGCCGGTGATGGAGACTCCATCACAACTATTGGTAAATGGTTCCAATGATGAATTACTCTTATTAAAAATGTATGCCTTATTTCCAGCCTGAATTTGTCTAGCTTCAACTTCCAATCATGATCAATGTGGTTTCTGGTCTTTGTCTTCTCTCTCCATTCTTTCCCCATTCTCCTATCTATCCCGCCTCTTTTATCCCATCCTTCCTTGTGTACTACCTTTTTTCTCTCTGCACTTTTTATTTTTTGGTCTTTATTTTTTCCTCTATTCTTCTCTTCCAACTGTTCTTTCTTGGGGCAGAGATGATTTGAAATTTGAAAGGTGTTACATGTACCTAGCTAAGCACAGGCCTTGCGCCTCTTCCCACTCTGCAATTTGTACTTCCAATTCAGCTCCCCATCAGGCTATACTGAGGAAAAGAAACCTGATTTTCAAGAGAGGATGAAAGTACAGGGAAGATCATTGTCTCTGTCCTCACTAGCTGCAATATTTTCCACACCTCATGCATGGGGTGGGCTCATACACTGAAAGTCATGGAGAGATCCTGTGACACTGCAGGACTCATCTGTGTAGCACTATGCTTTTAAAAACAGCCCTTTCCAACCTTCCTCACCCGCTGCCAGGTCCAGCCATGAAATATAAGCATGTTAGCTGAAGTTTCTGGTAAAGTGGAATAGTTAATGTTGACATGTAATCTGTCATTAGGGTTCAGAGATAAACATCCCATAGAAATAAACTGGAACAGTGCACACCTCTCAGAACAAGGGCACTGTAAATTAGCTTACAGTCAGGAGGCTTCTTTTTGCAACCACAAGGGTAAGACTTTTTGTTTTTTTAAGTGAACGCTTAAAATTCTGTAGAATCTTAAGATGTCATGTATAGCTCAAACGCAAGGCATTGGGCACAAAAAGGTTAGCTGTGAAGACAGTGGGAGTTTCCTTACGCCACACCTGCCTCTGGGAAAAGAATATTTCACGAAAGTCTGAGCCAGATCTTGCTACAGCCTGCTCAAAAACTACTTTTAGAGTGGAAATACTGACAAGTATTGACTAGAACAGTGCCTGTATAATCATTTCAAGATACACACTCATCACTGTTGCCTTACTGCTTTTAATGGTCATTTCACTTGTACAGCTAGTAAGTAAAATCACTGCCATATTTCAAGAGATGAGAAATTTAAGTTAATTTGCTCAGCTGTTTCAATTAATATCTGTATGTTTCCTTTTTGTAGGACACCATATAAAAGTAATACAGTTGGACCAAATACACAGGACTAACACCTTATTTACAAAAGCTACATAATTAAGTAGTTTCCTTAATTTTCTAAAGTGTTGAGTGATTTCCTACCTGTACTGGTGGACCCAGTTCCTGGGGTGGAGCATGAATAGTCAGTCGTGGGGGTAGAGGATGTGGTGGTCTGCGTGGTGACTGAGGTAGCCGAGAAGCCTGCCTCTCCGAGGCAGATGTTGGCTGCTGTTCTCTTGAACTTTCATGGGAGAAAGTTGACTCTGCAGCACTTGTACTTCCTTCGCCTAAAATGCAAGGAAATATCACAAAATAAAAACACTGTACTCCACAAATCTATGACCAGAGTAATTAAGGCAGTACTTCTTTTAATTTACTGTCCTTAGTTGCAATGACAGAAGTATAACAACTTAAAAAAAATTGATGTACACTATAATACTTTATATAGAATATGAAGTCACTTCACCCACCACCCAAATGGAATCAATCCTGAAGCATGAGTAGTTTGAGACGAAACTGCAATAAAAACTTACAGAACATACATCAAAATTGAAAATCAGATTAACGTGCTAAAGCAGACATTTCTACACTTGCAAAAAGCAGTAATTGACCAACAGTGATAACTGAACAGTGCCCGGATTTAAAAAGTCATTTGAAAGACAGCATGTCTCCAAGTTAAAGAAACAATTACCACCATGATAGGCAACTATTCACCAATGACTCAGAGGGAAGAGGATCATCTACTGAATCATCAACAGCTCTTTCTGCAAGTAATGTTTTCCATACAAATATTGAATACACCCAGAGCTAGTTAGCTTATAGAATTTTACTGCAGCACACCCCAAAGTGTGCTCTAGTAAATCTCTCTTTTCCACCTCAAATTCAAAAATACATGTTTTAACAGAAAGAGCTCAAAAGGTTTGCACACGTCCCCTCTCAAAACCAGAGACTTTAGAGATAGCACAGATTAATTGTACCACTGTTTTGAGAATCTGCTGCTCTCTGGTTGCTTTCTCCACCTCCCATGCTCTCTTCAGTTTCTGTACAAGGATCTGTACCATCAGCACCCTAAAAATACATAAAACAGTGATTCAGTGCAAAAGCCACCCAGGCCAATAATTGAAAGAACAGAAAAAGCTCACATAGGAAAGATGAAAACGAGAGAAATTTTATATATCGTAAATAGTTGTAAAGAACAACCAAGCACACATTTACACAAGTTTTAAAACATATCAAAACATCATTTGTTCAATATGGTTCAACTAATAAACATTTGTTGTTAAGAGTTACACTTGGCTAGCTTCACAGCTACCATATTCTAGTATTATAAAGCTTACGCTGTGACCTGTCCTTTGTATTATCCAACCTTTCCACACATTGAAAAGTTTTTTACTCAAGAAAAAAACAGTTGCAACATGAACTATATTTATCACCTAACCACAAAATCCAATTTACTCGGATCAATTCAAATTAAGGTTTTCCTTTCTCAATATGTGGATTACAACAGGAACAAGCTGTAACATTACAAATACCTCAAGAGATCTCATATGCCTACAAAAGCTTGCTACTCTTACCTCAGCATCATCTGCTTCATATCCATCATTGCCATCAGCACTCCCAGTTCCTTCATTACTATCATCACCTTCATCCCCCATTCCTGTATCTTCATCATCATCTTCATCCTCCTCTTCCTCATCTTCATAATCCTACAAATGTAGCATAACACAGCTTTAGGAAAAGCCCAAAAGGATAATATCTAGCTCTTATATAGTACTTTTCATCTATAGATCTCAAAGCTCTTTACAAAGGAGGTTAGTATCATTATTGCCACTTTAGAGAATGGCCAAATAATTTTGTAGTGTGCTATGAACTTCTCTAAAAGTCTCTTTCTAGAGATGTTCAAAATTCATTTTTAGGCATATACAAACATCAAATGTAGTAGGTCAAGTGAAAAATTTGATTGTCACCTGGAGCAATGTGCAGTGACAGAGATGCATGAAAGTTTATACAGTGACTAATTGAAATATGCCTGTTTCAAGCTAGTTCTCTTGGGTTACACACTGTGTCACTGTATATGTTGGTACAGGATCTGGCATAATAAGGCTGGGATCCTAACTAGGGTCTCAGGGGATCAGGCTGAACCTCTCTGGTCCGGCAATGTCCATGGTTTGGCATAGGCGTCGACTTCGTGGGTGCTCCGGCGCTGGAGCACCCATGGGGAAAAATCAGTGGTATGGCACATCCACTGGTGCAAAGCTCCCCCTCTCCCCGTGCCTCTTGTGCGCTGGCGGCCCCGTGATTACCAACTCCGCCTCCTCCCTCCCAACGCTTCTGGTGTGCCACAAACAACTGATTTGTGGCATTCAAGCTTCAGGAGGGAAGAGGAGGAACTGGGGCCGGCAGCTGGGACCCCAGGTAAAGGGCTGATGGCTGGGACCTGGGGCTGGCATCAGAGCTCCCAGGCGGGAGGCAAATGGCCAGGACCGCGGGAGGCAGCGGGGCTCTCGGGCAGGGGGCCACGCTGGGTGCAAAGCCTGAGAGTGCTGCAGCATTCTCCCCTCCCGCCCGCCCCCTCACTTCCCACGCCTATGGAGACCCACTGGCACTCTGCACTGACCTCCCGTGGTTCAGTAAATTCTCTGGTACGGCACCAGTCAGGTCCTGAGAGTGCCGGACTAGAGAGGTTTAATCTGTATAAATAAGTTACATTAGTAACAGAAAAACTCAAGGTATTTGGTAATGTACGTGTGTTATATTCTGGGAGTTTGCTGATTTTTTTTTTTTTTTGATGAAGCAAGAAATACTGAGGATTTCACTTAAGGATAGGAATTTTTTTTTAAAGTTACTTCAAACTTATTTCTGTGCTGAAAACCTCTCCACAACCTGTCTAGCAGAGACATTTCATTATATAAATGAGTGCTTCAGTCAAGTTTACAACAATTCAAAAATCAAGCTGAGTAGAGTAAATAAATTTAAATGTCCAGCTGTATGAATAAGTGCAGAATTCCTATTAACAGGAATCATGTGCTTAGTTTTTCCTGCATCAATGACAAAATGTACTGTTTTAATTCTGCTCAGGCCAGGTAAATGGATGCGCAGAACTTCTGAGTGCATATGCTTTTTTATGTTTATTGTTAAACAACAGAAGGTTGTAAATTGTAAGTTCGTCTTTACAAAAAAAAAAAAAATTTAATTGCTTTTTGGTAGCCACCTGTAGGTGAGCAGTTTATTTGCACAAAGATATTGAAGATCATAAACTACAAATAAGCCAGACATACTTCTTGCTCGCCTTCATTTTCTTCCTCATCATCCTCTTCGTCATCGCTGTCAATCACAATGACATCATCTCTCTTGGACTGACCATCCTGGGACGATGAGGTATTCTGTTGATCGGACTGAAGAGGTCCAAGATCTATTGGAAGGGACTGAGAGGTTTCTTCACTGTCTTCCATGGGAGCGTACTCTCCCTGGGTGACCCCCTTTAAAAAATAAAGGAAAGTTACTAAAATAAAACTGATACTTCATATAGGTGTTTTTAAAAATGTTTGCCACAGGAGAGATTAAGTCAATTTGCAATTCCATTTAACTTTTAAAGCCCTCCATGAGTGCTGCTAAAAGCAGCTGTGTCACCATTTGTGGTTCAGAACTTAGATCAGATCTGGGTCCACTCTACACTACAGCTGTGTTGTGACACTCAACTGCTTGCAACAACCATTCTTGTTGTGTCCACTCAGTAACTTTTTGTTGGATCCACAAACCATGCAACTACATGAATTCACACCTATCAAAGATGACAATTATGTTTGTATTGATGTGTTCTGGGACAATGGGCATAGTGCCCGAATAAGGAGAAGTGCCCAGAGGATATGTAAATAGAGCCTCTCTGGCAGCATGTGTGTAATGTACTCTGGTTTACCCTAATACACATACAGCTGGGAGAAAGGAGAACTGGCCAAATCAATTACAACAGCTCTGTTAGAGGAGCCCATCAACATGCAAAAGAATAGTATGCCAAACTGGTGGTGAGATGACAAGGAATCTGGCTCTAAATACATACAAAGGGAAGTTTAAGGTACTGAACAGAACTACTGACATTGTCTTCACTGCATGTACTCTTTCGTGACCCGCTCTAGTTCCTTGCTGATTGAAACATGCTCAACTATTTGTCACAGAATCTTTCTGCAACATAAAGCCAAAAAATGAAAAAAAAAGCAGTGTAGTCTCGGGGAACAAAGCAAGAAATTTAAGAATTTAGAACTCTCAAACTCCAATCCTGGCTCTGATGTGACTCTTTTAAACCTTACGTCTCATTTTTCCCCCAAAAGTAAAATTACTACATAATTCAGTGGGGCAGTACTTAATGTTTATATAATTGTTTGAAAATGTGAAGTTATATATACACATATGCCAAATACCATCTATGGAGGTATGTGAAAAATCACAATCAAAATAAAATATACACTGAATGAAACTTCTAGCCCTAAAAATTGTTATAATCTATCTAAAGTGATTTCCATTACAAATCTCTAAATTATGACTGATATTTCACAAAGATGCTACCATCAACGAACATTTTTCTAATAGTGACTAGATTGATATACAATGCTAACTTCAGCAATTGTTAAAATACAAAAGGGTATTTGCAGGGAAGGGCTGTTCATGCTACAATTAAAATTAAGATTTTGCGGGTTTTTTTGCTTACTTCTCCAATGGAGTCTTGAGAATCTTGATTGTAAATTTGAGTTTCTACCTCACCATCAGTGCTTTCTTCTGCTGTGATTTCCTCCTAAAAAAAGCATGTATTTTTCATTGTAAGAGAGCCAGTCAGACAACTAACTACCATTTCTACATCAATGCCCAATATCTACCTTGTGACTGTTGACTAGCCTCTCTCCATCCAATCCCATATTTCTGCTTTTCTGACATCTCCTCATAAGTGTCATATGAGATTCTATTTTCTCTCTACATCTGAATATCCAGACCATGTCCAAATATTGCTGCTTCTTTCTCCATAACTAAAAGACCTGGCCTTCTCTCTATCCACAGTGCTAAAACTCTTGCCCATGGCCTTATTCTTCATTTTCAATTTCTGCATCTCTTGCCTTCTTGACACCCACCTCACTCCTTTCAAGGCCTATTCAAAATACTGCTAAGCTCAACTGCATGGATTTCAAATGCTACTCTTTAACACAAAGCCCCTGCCATTAAATGCTATAACTTTTGCTTTATTTGGAAGTTCAAGGTGTAGGCTATTCTAACGGTATAGAGCACGGGTTTGCAACCTTTTTCTTTCTGAGCCCCCCTTTTCCCCCCACATACTATAAAAACTCCAAGGCCCTGTGTCACAAAAACTGGTTTTCTGCATATAAAAGCCAGGGGCAGTGTTAGGGAATAGCAAGCAGGGCAATTGCCTGGGGCCCCCATGAACCTGTTGCTCAGGCTTCAGCTGCAGTCCCAAGTGGTGGGGATTCGGCTTTCTGCCTTGGGCCCCAGCAAGTCTAATGCCAGCCCTGCTTGTCTGACCCCCTGAAACCTGCTCTTGGTCCCCTCGGATCCCTGGTTGAGAACCACTGGAAAAGTGTTTGCAATTATCTTTTCACAAAAGGTGACTGACTTTGTCAGCAACAGATTTTTAAAAGCTTTTGAAACAGGATCCTTGTCAAAAGCTTATTCCAATCTCAAATCCTAGGCAGGGCAACATTATTCACTGGAAGTATTTTCCACTCTTACAAACCTCAGGTTCAACTCTCTGCACGCTTCTCTGTTTCTTTGGAAGAGGTATATCCACTGTTTCCTCTGAAATTTGTTCAGTGTTTTCTACTGTGTTATCCTCTTCCTCCTCTCGTGGACGCTTGGGCAAGGAAGAACTTGGGGTAGCTGAAACTTGAAAGAGCCCTCGGTGTTATTTTCAAGAGCATTATGGCACACAAAAAGGGTTTAGAAAACTGGCAGAAAACCAGATGATTTCAGGTTTTTCTCTGAGAGACTGCCTCTTGTTCTATACTCAACCATGGCACTTGGGACTGGATAGGAGTGTCTTGCTGTTTGCTCCTGGGGTTGAACACATTAGGGCTGGCAGCAGAGCTTTCTGAGCTGCAGGCCTCCCGCTGCAAAACTGGCCCCTATTCAAAGTCCACCAGAACTCAGATTTGCTTCAGCCTTTTTGTTTTTCAGTAGCCTTGTTCCTGACAGAACGTGGTTGCTAACATTTCCGTGGGCAGCAGCAAAGACAATTAAAAATAGTCACAATGGGTACTTTTGGAGGTAAATTTTGCAAATAACAGAAGTATCTGTAATGACAGGTGCTCAATGCAGCAGTAAGATCTAATTTTTTTTTTTATATTGCCATCTAAGGCCTAGATGATTTGAAGAAAGTACAGGTACAATCACAGAAAATATGTTCCGTTCAGTTGATTTAGTTTGCTTTCCTACTGTAGTTATTTATAAAGTTTAAAGCCAAACCTGTATATTAAACTCTGAATCCTCATACCAAAACAAGATTGAGGAAATTGAGAGGCGAATGAGGGGAGATCCTGCTTTTTTCTGTAGCAAACAAGATTTAACATCCAGCACTAGTTTGAGGAGAGCTTTAAACTAGGTTCACCGGGGAAAGGAGACCAAAGCCCTGAGGTAAGTTGGGAAATGGGATACCAGGAGGAAGCACAAGCAGGAGAGAGCAGGAGGGGAGGACTCCTGTCTCATACTGAGAAAATGGGATGATCAGCGAGTTATCTTAAGTGCCTATACACAAATGCAAGAAGCCTGGGAAACAAGCAGGGAGAACTGGAAGTCCTGGCACAGTCAAGGAACTATGATGTGACTGGAACAACAGAGACTTGGTGGAATAACTCACATGACTGGAGTACTGTCATGGATGGCTATAAATTGTTCAGGAAGGACAGGAAGGGCAGAAAAGGTGGGGGAGTTGCACTGTATGTCAGAAAGCAGTACGACTGCTCAGAGGTCTGGTATGAAACCGCAGAAAAACCTGAGAGTCTCTGGATTAAGTTTAGAAGTGTGAGCAACAGGGGTGATGTTGTGGTGGGAGTCTGCTATAGACCACCAAACCAGGGGGATGAGGTGGAGGAGGCTTTCTTCTGGCAACTAACAGAAGTTGCTAGATCGCAGGCCCTGGTTCTCATGAGAGACTTCTATCACCCTGATATCTGCTAGGAGAGCAATACAGCGGTGCACAGACAATCTAGGAAGTTTTTGGAAAATGTAGGGGACAATTTCCTGGTGCAAGTGCTGGAGGAACCAACTAGGGGCAGAGCTCTTCTTGACCTGCTGCTCATAAACTAGAATTACAGGAAGCAAATGGATGAACCTGGGAGCATACAGAGATGTCAAGTTCCAGATCCTGCACAAGGTAGAAAGAGAGCAGCAGAAACGACATCTGGACTTCAGAAAAGCAGACTTTGACTCCCTTAGGAATTGATGGCAGATCCCCTGGAGATAACATGATGGGCACAGGATCCAGGAGAGCTGGCTGTATTTTAAGATCCTTACTGAGTGCAGAACAAACCATCCTGATGTGTGAAAGAATTAATAGGAGGTGACCCATTGACTAACGTGAATCCTTGCTGATCTTAAATACAAAAAGAAGCTTACAAGAAGGAAGATTGACAATGACCAGGAGGAGTATACATAATTGCTCAGGATGCAATCAGTGAAATCAGGAAGGCCAAATCACACTTGGAGTTGCAGCTCGCAAAATTAGTAACAGGTTTCTTCAGGTATGTTTCAACAAGAAAAATCAGGAAAGCTGGCCCTTACTGAATGGAGGCAACTAGTGACAGGAGAGGAAAAAGCTAATGTACTCAATGCCTTTTTTGCCTCTGTCTCCACAACAAGGTCGCTCGCAGACTGCTGCACTGGGCAGCACAGATGGAGGTGGACCTCTGTGGGAAAAGGTCGGGACTATTTAGAAAGCTGGATGCACATACTATGCGGCCGATGTGCTGCATCCAGTTGTTAAGAGTTGGCGGATGATTGCAGAACCATTGGCCATTATCTCTGAAAACTCATGTGCTCGGGGGAGGTCCTGGATGACTGAAAAAAGGGCTAATGTAGTGCCTATCTTTTAAAAGGAAGGAGAGATCCGGGGAATACAAGCCAGTCGCCTCATCTCAGTCTGGAAAATCATGGAGCGGTCCTCAGAATCATTCGAAGCACTTAGGGGAGAGGATATCGGACGTCGCCGATTCCCAATGCATCATGCCTAACCTATTGCCTTCTATGAGAGTAACTGGTCTGCGGCATGGGGACAGTGCTGTGTTATTCCTTGACTTTGCAAGCTTTTGATATGGTCTCCACAGTATTCTTGCTGGCAAGTTAAATAGTATGTGGTGGTGATGGACTATAAGTATAGAAAGCTGGCTAGTCGTCGGGCTCAGTGGGTAGGATCATGGTCTCATGTCTAGCGCAGCTGGTTATGCGTTGGGCCCAGAGGTCGGTCCTGGGGCCGTTTTGTTCAATTCTTCATTAATGATCTGGGATTTGGGACTGCCTCTCAGCAATATTGCAATACACAACTAGGGGAGTGTAGATACGCTGCGAGGGTAGGATAGAATGAGAGGACTAGACATATTGAGGATTGGTCCAAAGAACCTGATGGGTTCAACCCACAAATCCCGATTCTCACTTAGGCAGAATTTCCATGCACTGCTAAAGACTAGGACCATTTTTGGCAGCATTCTGCAGAAAGACCTATATCTACAGTGACTGAGACCTGGTATGGTTACAGTGTGCCCTTGTTGCCAGAAGGCTAACGGATTTTGGGCTATATATAGATCTGCCGCAGATCGAGGACTTCGATCCCCTCTATTTGACATGTTGAGGCTTCATCTGGGGTACTGTGTACAGTTTTGGGCTCCACACTACAAGAGGATGTCAGAATAATGGAAGAGTAGCCAGCGGAAGCACAAAAAATGACTAGGGCTGACACCCGACTTATGAGGAGAGGCTGGGAACTGGATTGTATTATCTGCAGAGAGAGAATTGGAGGGGAGACCGAAGGAGTTTCAGAGGATGCGTCTAGACTGTCTCATTGTACCAGCATGACAGAAGAAGGAGTATAATAGTCTCAATTGCAGTGGCGTTTAGTGGAGTATGAAATTCTCACTAGGAGGGTGGTGAAGCACTGGAATGTGTTACCTAGGGAGGTGGTGGAATCTCCGTCCTTAGAGATTTTTAAGGTCAGGCTTGACAAAGCCCTGGCTGGGATGATTTAGTTGGGGACTGGTCCTGCTTTGAGCAGGGGCTTGGACAAGATGACCTCCTGAGGTCCCTTCCAACTCTGATATTCTATGATTCTGTGAAGAGACATGTGAACATTCACTTCTTGTTTCATCTAGGATACCTTTCAGAAGTGTGCTAGGTCACATTTTTTAAAAGGTAACACTTTGGCAGGTGCCAGAAGGTAGGCCAGATCTCAGTCTTTTTGAGAACCTACGCCACAATTTGTGCATGATGCCGTCAGCTGCTTTTATACGCATTATGGCTTGATTCAATAAGGATCTGTAGTGGTTTGGACACACCATGAGATTAGGCCTTGCATATTTTTTAGAGAATGAAACCAACCTGTACCAAACACTGCTGTGGAAGTGGAGGGCCTTTCTATCTGTGAGCTCTGTACGACCTCTACAATGGTGGGGGGTGGCTCTTGAGTCGCTGGCTCAATCTGAGGATGACTTTGCTGAGTGGGCTGCACAAAAGCTGTAGCTTGAGTCTGTTGCTGAACAGTTAAGATGGGTTGAGAGAGAGATGTCTGGACATTAGGACTGGTGGAGCGTACAGATCCACTTGTGCTTCCGAAGACTGGAACATGCTCTACTGGTCCTTCTGACTGCATAGCTGGAAAGGAAATGGTAGCATATTTTAATTGGCTTATAAATATCTAGTACAGTTCACATTACTTTTCATTTGAGAAAGCAGTGGACAGTGAGATTTAATGTTTCTCATGTATAGCCTGTTAACTGATTTAAAAGTATAAAAACTGTAAAAGCACAAAAAAATTAGCAAGGGGATTCAAGGTCAGGTAGAATACCTCTGAAATTGACTAGATTTCAAGGTAAAGGTGCCCTTTTAAGGTTATTTTAATTTAGACAGTTGCCCTTTATTTAGTGCACTTACCTTCTTGGGTTTCCACCTGTGTTGTAGGCATAACTGTGGCTGTTGGAGTAGTGGTTGGATTTGTAACTGTAGCAGGAGTAACCATTGGACGGATACTTGCTCTTGGAGTAGATTTACTCCCAGGTATGGCAGTAGCAGTCACTTTACTTGGAGTTGACACAACAGGCGTTGGCTTAATGTTTGCTGTTGGTGGATCTGAAGTGCTAGCACTGGAAATAGGACACTGGTTTTATTTGTGCTAACAAAATCGGAGTCAGACTTACAAGTGTATCAAATTCAGTTTTCTAACAAAATATCAGATGTTGATTTAAAAATGTTTCAACAACATTTAAAACAGATACTAGTACTATGCAATCATCTAAGCTAAATTATTATTTAATTGGCATCACGGAGACTTGGTGGGATGCCCACACGGGTGAAAGCGATCATGAAATGATAGATTTCATGATTCTATGGAAAGAAAGGAGTGAAAGCAGCAGCATAAGAACTGTAGACTTCAAAAAGATGACTAACAGAGAACTGGAAGGCAGGGTCCCATGGGAAGAAAATCTAAGGGATATAGGAGAGTTAGCAACTTCTAGAGGACACAACATTAAAGGCAGAATGGCAAACTATCCTAATGCAAAGGAAGATATGAAGAATAGTAAGACACCAAAGTGTCTCCATTAGGAGCTCTTTAATGACCTGAAAAATCAAAAAGGAATCCTACAAAAAGTGAAAACATGGACAAATTGCTCAGGAGTACAAAAGAATAGCACAAGCAAATACGAACAAATTCAGATAGGTTAAAGCACAAAAGTTACAGCTAATAAGGGACATAAAAGGTAATAAGAGGTAGCTCTTCAAATACATTTAAAGCCAGAGAAAGATGAAAGTGTAGGCTTCTACTTAGTGGGGAAGGAAACCAAGTAAGAGATGACATTTGGAAGACTAAGGTGTTTAATGTCTATTCTGCTTCAGTCTTCACTGAAAAAGAAGAGCAGTAACCAGATACTCAATACAATTAATATCATCAACAAGAAGGGAAGAATGCAAACCAAAATAGGGAAAGATCAGGTTAAAGAACATGTATAAGTTAGATGTATTAAATTCAACAGGGCCAAAAGAAATACATCCTGGGGTACTTAAGGAACTAGCTGAAGCCATCTTGGAACTGTTAGCAATTATTATCTGGAGAACTCAAGGAGGATGAGTGAGGTCCCAAAGGACTGGAGAAAGGTAAGGAGAGTACTTATCTTTGAAAAAAGGGAACAAAGAGGACGCAGGAAATTATAGACCAGACAGCCTAACTTCAGTACCTGGAAAGATACTGGGACAAATTATTAAACAATTTGTAAGTACTTAAGGGATAAGAGAGTTATAAAGAACAGACAGCATGAATCTGTCAAGAACAAATCATGCCAAACCAACCTAATTTCCTTCTTTCACAGGATTACTGGCCTAGTGAATTGGGGGAACCAGCAGAAGTGATGTGTCTTGATTTTAATAAGGCTTTTGACACAGTTACCACAACATTCTCATAAGCAAATTCAGGAAATATAGTCTATATGAAATTGCTTTAGGGCGAGAGCATAACTGGTTGAAAGACTATACTCAAGCTGGAAAGGCATATCTTCAGGAGTCCTGCAGGCCTATTCAATATTAAAAGGACAAAATGTTAGAAGGATTAGAATTCAAAACCAACCTTGAAAAATTAGAGAATTGGACTGAAATCAACAAGATGAAATTTAATAAAGACAAGTGCAAAGTACCACACTTAAGGGAGGGAAAAAAGTCAAATAAACACAAAATGGGAACTAACTAGCTAGGTGGCAGTTCTGCTGAAAAGTATCTGGGAATTATAGTGGATCACAGATTGAAAATCAACAATGGTTGCAGTTGCAAAAAAGGCGTATATCATTCTGGGGTGTGTTAACAGGAGTGCTGTATGTAAGACATTGTAAGTAACTGTCCTGCTCTACGCGGCATTGGTTAGGCCTGAGATAGAGTAATGTCCCATTCTGGGCACCACATTTTAGGAAAGATGTGAATAACTGAAGGGAGACCAGAGGAGAGCAACAATTGGGTGATGGGGTAACAAAATGGCAGATGAAATTCAACGTTGATAAATGAAAGTAATGTACATTGGAAAACATAATCTCAGCTATGCATATAAAATCATGGGGTCTAAACTAGCTGTCAGCACTTGAGAGAGAGACCTTGGCATCATTGCAGATAGCTCTCTGAAAACATCCACTCAACATGTAGCGGCAGTCAAAAAAGCTAAAAGAATGCTGGTAATCATTAAGAAAGGGATAGATAAGATGACAAAATATATTGCCTCTATATAAATCCATGGTATGCCCACATCTTGAATACTGCATGCAGATGTGATCATCCCCTTCTCAAAAAATATACTGGGATTGGAAAAGGTTCGGAAAAGAGCAAAAAAATTGATTAGAGGCATGGAACAGCTTCCGTCTGAGGAGAGGTTAATAAGACTTGGACTTTTCAGCTTGGAAAAGAGATGACTAAGGGGGGATATGACAGAGGTCTATAAAATCATGACAGGTGTGGAGAAAGTCAATAAGGAAGTGTTATTTACTTCCTTTCATAACACAAGAACCAGGGGTCACCAAATGAAATTAATAGGCAGCAGGAAGTATTCAAACAAAAAGAAGTATTCCTTCACACAACACACAGTCAACCTGTGGAACTCCTTGCCAGAGGATGTTGTGAAGGGCAAGACTATAACAGGGTTCAAAAAAGAACTAGATAAGTTAATTGACGATAAATCCATCAATGACTATTAGCCAGGATGGGCAGGGATGGTGTCTCAAACCTCTGTTTGCCAGAAGCTGGGAATAGGTAACAGGGGATGGATCACTTGATAATTACCTGTTCTGTTAATTCCCTCTGGGAAACCTGGCATTGGCCACTGTTGGAAGACAGGTTACTGGGCTAGATGGACCTTTGGTCTGACCCAGTATGGCCGTTCTTATGTTCTAACAATAATGATAAAATGTTTAGAAATTCTGACCTATGAGGAAAGGTTTAAAAAAACTGGGTAGGTTTAAGTCTAGAGAAAAGACAACTGGAGGGGGAGGGGAACAGGATAAACAATCTTCAGATACATTTAACAGCTGTTATAAACAGGATGGTCATTAGTTCTCCATGTCCACTGAAGGTGAGACAAGATATAATGGTTTAATTTGCAGAAAGGGAGATTTAGGTTAGATATTAGGAAAAACTACAAGGGTAGTTAAATTAAGAAGAGGTTACCAAGTGAAGTTGTAAATCCCCATCACTGGATGTTCTCAAAATCAGGTTGGACAAACACCTGTCAGGGATGGTCTAGGTTTACCTGGTCCTGTCTTAGTGCAGGGGGCTGGACTTAATGACCTCTCGAGGTCCTTTCCAGCACTACATACTTATGATTCTGTAATCAACAGCTACCTTCAAAGTTTTGTTCACAATTATCATTCTTCCATATCTCCGCTAGAAGAGATTCTGCGGGGCAAATTATGCCCCGTGCACAACCCCATAGCCTTGATAGATGTGATTAACTGGAAATCTGCATGGCTCCAGGCAATAAAGCGCTGTCTATACTGGCGCTTTTCAGCGCTAAAACTTCTGTCGGTCAGGGGTATGTTTTTTCACATCCCTGAACAACTAAAGTTTTAGTGCTGAAAGTGGCAGTGTAGACACAGCCTTTATTTGTCACTGAAGTCAGCTGATACGGCTCAATACAGACAGAGAATATCTGCTGAATAAGAATGATGCCAGTGATAGTTACAGTCACTTCTCAAGATCAGAACTTCATTTTAAAGAGATATCGGGATTTTAAAGATCAAAACTGTTCCAAGAACAGAAATGTCAGATTATAAAGTCTGTGATACAGCATGGCCAGAGGGCAGCAGGAGAGGGTTACAAGGGAGCCTTATTCCCTGTAAGGGGAAGAAAGTTTGCTATAGATTAACTAGAGCACCTGATGCCAATTAGAGCACCTGCAGTCAGTCACATGATAAAAACTCATGCTTCAGTCAGACAGTGTGGGAATAGGAGCAGAAAGAATTGGTGTTGAAGCAGAGGACAGTTTGGAGAAGTGCTGCGGTGGGCTAAGAAGTCCTAGACCCTAGGTAAGAGACACCTGGCTTGTGCACAGGGAGGGCAGGAAGCCCCCCACAAGCTGAAGGGCAGGAGAGGGAAGTAGCACAGGGGAAGGAACCGTCAGTTCAAGTGGTTCACCACTATCCTCAGGGCCCCTGGGCTGGGACCTGGAGTAGAGGGTGGGCCCAGGTCCCTCCCTCTCCATTCCCCTCCTCTAGGACACTAGTGGGGCAATTAATATTCCAATTTAGGGGCAAGAAATGGGACTCTGAACCCCCCACCCCCCAAAGAAGAGAAAGTGCAAGACCCATCATAATAGTGCCGGCAATTTGCCACAAGTCATAAAAATTATATATCTTCACAGGCTGGCGTAGTATCTGAAATAGCTTATAATTTTTCAAATGGACTAAATTTCAAGTTCACAGTGTACCTAAATGTGACAGTGTAGCAGTAAATGACTTAACTGGTTAGATTTGCCTCAGGAGGCAGACAGTTCAGTTAGTCCATAGCTCAGTATTAGCATTAAGCAGTCAGTAACTTCCAAAAGCTGTTAAAATTTTTTTAAATGCAAAAGCCTTTAATTCAATTTTAATTCATTCCTACAGTTTAAAACAAAAAATATAGACATAGCAACTGGACAAAAAAGAACCTGCAACTTACATTCCTCTTTCACCTGAAGCTGGAGTAGATTTGAGTGTGATCTGTCTCTGCTGTTCCGGAACCTATTAGACATAAGTGTTTCTGTAAATTATATGATTCCATAGCCAAATATTAAGCCAGCAGGCTCTATAAAATAATCCAAAAATACTATTTTGATTACTGCTTCAGTAGACAGATCTCTTTAATTACAATTGTTTCAACTACGGATTTGGCAGAATACCAGGTGAAGTCCCATGCTTACTCTCAAATATTCTGAGCTTGCTCAAGCAAGTCAAGTATTTTCTGAGATACCCGTGATAATGTAGTTTTTTAGTCAGCCAAAAAAAGAGTACTGATTAATTCTGTTCTATTGGAAAGAACTATATTTACTGTTGGACCAGAATGCAAGCTCAAAGTGTTCGCACCAGAGTCCTGTGATATTGTATGTGCAAATAAGACTGCAGATAGAGTCAATGAAAGGAGCACTGTTTGAACGCTCCTCTGGTGAAACCTAGGTGGTAAAACAATTATATGCTTTTGTTAGCAATAGAAAGTTTGAATGTCACCAGAATGATTTTTTTTTGTTATTAACGTCTAATGCTCTGAAGAGCTGTTTCTCTTCCTTCCGAGACCACCTGGCTTTGGTACACTGGAGATGGTATGTACTGTTTTGGGTTTCCAGCCACATTGTTCTGGGTATTAAAAAGGTTGGAAGCACCATGGGAAGAGGTTGTGTCTGTTAAATTTCCACCTGCTATCAGAGATATGGTATTAGGGAAGGGGCACCACACCGGAACTATTCTAATTCACAACTGCTCCGTTACTGTGAACTCAAAGCCCACACTTGTTAGACACAAACCTTTCTGTTTCACTACATATGCTAATATAGCTAACAAAAGCTTCACGTATCTTGTACCTTACCTTATTAGTAGACTCTGGAGGCTCATCTCGCTGTTCATGGTGCCTCTCTTGTTGCTCTCTCAACTCTCTCTCCAGGCGGCAAATTCGACCTTCATATTGTGATTTGAGTGCACTCATCCGCACCTCCAACTCAGTCTTCTGCTCTTCTAATGCACTACTCTTTTGTTTCCACTCGTCATTTTCTTTTGTCAGCTGTTCTTTCGTACCTAATTAAGTAACAAAGCATTCTGTCTTTTCACTGTAAAACTGCCTTCCAAATCTTTGTGCACTGAAAGTCTGTTTGCTTGTATAAGTTAATGAAGTACTTTAAGCAGAGACCTATGTGTACTAACACATTGTAAGTGATAAAACTATTTTAGTGATAGCTTGTGTGATTTTTTTTGAAAATATGGATAGCAATTGTAAATTTGAAATATTGAAGGACTGTATGTTTTCTCCAACCACCAGAAAGCAGGCACTAGTAATTTCATTCCTTCCTGATTAACACTGAACTTGCTGAAAGAAAGGAATATCCTCTGTGCGGGTAAGTTGTGTGGGATAAATACCTGGGTGCTAAGCAAGGACAATATCCTCTGACTCATCTAAAATAACTCTCAAATTAGTTATTTGCCTCTTAACTGATATCAAGTCAAACATTTTTACAGATTCCAACACTGCATAACTAACTGTATATAGCTGAAAAACCTGCCCAAGGAACAGCTACATTCAAAGTTTAATTTTAGAAACTTACGGTTTACATCATAGTTAATTTCTGGCTGAACTTTACCCAAGAAGACGATGTTTTCCTCCAGGGTTTCAGCCCAGGAAGTTTCTCCATAAAACCAATTCAAAAAATGGAAAACCCTTAAGGCAGAGTAGAGTAACTTACCAGCTAACTGTGCAATTTTTTGCTTGGCAGCCAGCAGGGTCTTCCTAGTCTTCTCCTCCTTCTCAGTTATCTGTTGCCTGAGCTGTTCTTCCTGTGTTGTTCTCTCTTGCAAATCTTGATGAAGACGAGAAAGTTCTGACTGTAGCTGAGATATCTGTTCCTGAAGACTTCTGGCTTCACTTTCTTTCTCTGCTATAGTCTGCAGAAAAAAAAAAAAAAAATTTTAGCTACCAGCTATAATACCTTAAAACTAGGTGGTGAGTGCGTCACACACAAAACACAGCCAATGAGCTGAGGTACTAACTAATGACTTTAGCTAAGATAGTAAAAGTTCTCAGTGGTATAATATTCCAGCTCCTCCAACAGAGACAGAGAACACACATACTTCACAGGGTACAATGAAGATTTGTTTGTAAAGTGCTTTCAAAATATATGTAGAAACTAACAATATTGCTCTCTTCTTACCTTCTGCAAATTTTCAATCTGATTCTCCAGAGCTTTTGTCTTCACCTCAGCCTGGCTGAGAGACTCTTTTAGTTCTTGTATTTCCTGGACAGAAGCTTGCTGTTCTTGTTCTTCTGCAAAAGACTGAGTTGATGTCTCAGCAACCACCTGAAACATTGCAAATTGGTCAGGTCCGGCTTGTGGATTTTTTGTTATGTTTTTTAAAAAGGCACCATCAGATGTAGAAAGCTATCACTTTTATACACAACACTACCAGATGGGTACTGATCATCAGAAATGGTTTAAGCAGGATACAGAAAGGAATTATGATGCTTTCTTAAGAGCTGTGTTTCATACATCACACATTCAAACAACATACAGCATATTATTCTTTGGACATTTCAAAGTTAAAGCCAGAATTTCATAGGCAAGTTTCTGTATCAAAAGTAATTTTAGGCACACTTTTAGTTTTTAAAACTAATTCAGATATTATAAACAGTAATACATATGAAGACTCTACTGAAAATGTACTGTTCAATTTCTTAAATAATCAGAATTTACATCTACCTTGTCATATTGCGCTTTCAGCTCTTCATACTGAGTCTTGTATCGTCGTCCAATTTTCTTGACCTGTGTTATAGTTTTGACTTTTTCTTGTATGTCAGCCACTTTATTCTCTAGCTCCTTCTGAAGAGTGTCCTTTTCAGTTCTTATTTTAGTTAGCTCATCTCTGAGGGTCTGGACCAGATTCTGGCTTGTAGTCAGAGATGCATTAGATCTAAACACCAAAATTGGATAAAGAGATGCATGAGATCTTGCCAAGAGATAAACAAAGTCAATACATTTTGATATGGCTATATTTTTGTACTGTCATAGTCATCATGAGTGAATATATATTCAAAGTAAAGTACCCATATTAAATCAAATTATAAAAGTTAAATTTGAAGTCATTGGGCTACTTATTTTAAATGTCCTGTTTCCAAATAAATTAACATTTCACTTTTTATAACTAGGAGTATAAAAAGGAGTTAAATTGCTGAACAAACACCAAAGGCTTAACACTTATATAGGGATATTTAGGAGTTTCATTTCCTGATGTTGTCTTATTTTAAATATTACATAGTAAAACAGACTTTTAGTATGCAGAACTTTCCACAGATTTCCTTATACTGTACCTTGCTATTTCGGCTTTAAGCCTGCCTGTTTCTTCACTCATCTGTTGTATGCGTTTGGTATTTGCCTCCTTCTCTGAAAGGAGTTTCCGATATTCTTCAAGATCAGTGTCTTTCTGTTGGCTCAGTAAGTGCTGAAAGATATTTGTAATCTGAATAGTCTTGATTCTTGCAAAAAGAAAACATATTTCATTCTACAGAATCTATACATGCTGGTGATTGCTGCTTTTGTGCTCTGTCAATGATGGTTTAGAACTGCATTCTAAGTTAGGCATGTGATACTGTATAAAAAAAGATGACCATGTTTTCACAAAGGTATCACCACTGTTGCACAATTGTGATGAATCTCAAAGTATACCTTGTAAGTTATCATTGGAAACGTAAGCTGTTGAACAATGTTATCCTGTTTATATGCATGTAGTATCACTGCATACGCAGTTATGAATCTTTGCTATGTGTTTGTATCTCAAACACATTGTGTTCCTGGGTAACACACACACAAGACAGATTTAAATCAAGACCAGTCAGCTATGGTTGAAGGACCATTAAGGAGAATCAGCTCTTCCAGTGGACCCCTTCCAACTATGCCTTACAGAACACGTAGACAATTGATGCCTCATGAATCGGCAAGGGCATGTAGAACATGTGATTCCTGACTCCATGTTTGAGACTAACTTTCCATGCACAGGGACTGAGACTACACCTGGAGACTGTGACATTATCCCTCTGCCTCTTTCTTGCTCCTCATCTCTGGACTATGATTTCTATAACAAAGGGAAGCTTTAAACAATAGACTCAGGATCCCCAATCATTTGGACGACCCAGAGAGACTTATTGCAAAACTGGCTGATTTAACATCACTGCTATTATCCTGATCTACAAACTCTGAAATCAACTGTAACATATATGATTCATTTTAACCTTTTAAACACTCTTCCTTATTAATAAATCTTTAGTTAGTTACTAAAGATTGGCTGAAGCATGTTTTTTGGGCAAGATCATGAAGTATATTTTGATCTGTGGGTAAGTGGCTAGTTCTTTGGAACAGGAAGAATCTAATATGTTATTTCTGGTTTTAATAATCATTTATCACAGATAAATAGTTTGTCTGGGCAACGCATGAGGGGGACTGTCTGTGGCTCCATAATAACTAGTATGGTAATTTGGAAGCACACATTTTTGTTACCAGTTTGGTGAAGTCTTAGGATAGAATACACCACCAGCCTGGGGTATATGCCCTGTATTCTGGCAGTCTGACCTGAAATTGGTGCTCTTAGCTGTGTCCCATACCAGGCAGTGACAAGGCAAACTCATGGTATCCTAACAAATTCAAGCTTTATAAATACATATTCATTGGTGATGTTTCACAAATCAAATTCATTTCAGTCTTCCACCACTTTTTCAGGAAATGGGGTTGATCTACCAACATTTGAGTTCTTTCATTTGGATTTCCTCTGTGAAAAGACGCACTCACCTGGGTCCGGGCTTTCCAACGTTTGACATCCTCTTCCAACAGCTTCTTTTCTGCCTGAAGCATTCCACTTTTTTCACTTAGCTCAGCATTAGACTCTTGCAAAGGTAGGATGTCTGCCTCTAGCTTACGCACCTGGGAAATCATCAGGTATTAAAATATACCCCCATCTCACTGAGGGACCAGAGGGGATGTTGGTCAGACTGGCAGAGTGATGTAAAGCCCAGAAGGAGAGATGGGAGAGTGCATGCCTGAGAAGACCATGGCTAGGTCCCTCCTCCTCCTCAGGTTCTCTGCCTCTCACTGGCCAGTCAGGGGAAAAGTGGGAAAACTGATTGATGGTGGACCACAAAGGCCAATTTAAACCTCTTTCCATGCTTTCGGGGGTATCTCCACTGGCTAGTGCAGATAAAGGCTAAAAGGTGCAGCACTCCCAGAAGTAAATTACACTTATGATTTCACTGGTGGACCACGTGCCTTGAAAAGAGGAGGCCTAGAAGTCTTCACAAATTGAGGTCCCCCTTAATATCCTCTACTTGCCTTGTGGGTGGGTGGGTGTGGGGGGGGGCGGGGAAGGGAGGAGAAGATTCAGAAATGAGCTGAGTTCTAGGGGTAGACTGAGGAGGGTCAACCCTGAGTTACTGCTTATATGATGGGAGTGGGAGCCCTGTAAATCACACTGGACACCATTAAACTCCTGGTCTGTGAGATAGCACTCCTGCCCAGTGTTATGTGGCCTAAGTTAATAAAATTGCGGCCCACCACTTCAGTCCATTCCTTTATCTTTCTTTTATTTTAATGAGAGTCCTGATCAACAGCGTATTGTTAACCAAGAATATCTACAAAAAGAACAGAGTACTTGTGGCACCTTAGAGACCAACAAATTTATTTGAGCATAAGCTTTTGTGGGCTACCGCCCACTTCATCAGATACACAGAATGGAACATACAGGAAGGAGATGTAGAGACACATACAGAGCACATGAAAAGGTGGGAGTTGTATACATCTCCTTACTATAAGTTCCATTCTGTACATCCAATGAAGTGGGCTGTAGCCCACAAAAGCTTATGCTCAAATAAATTTGTTAGTCTCTAAGGTGCCACAAGAACTCCTGTTCTTTTTGCAGATTCAGACTAACACGGCTGCTACTCTGAAACAAGAGTTTATCTACTGATTTTTCTAACTTTATTTAAAGCTGCTTGAAACTTTCTGCATAGTATACAGGGCCTTGTCCTCTGACATCTTAATTATATTGAAAATCCTATCTCATAGAACTAGAAGGGACCCTGAAAGTCATCAAGTCCAGCCCCCTGCCTTCACTAGCAGGCCCAAGTACTGATTTCTGCCCCAGATCCCTAAGTGGCCCCCTCAAGGATTGAACTCACAACCCTAAGTTTAGCAGGCCAGTGCTCAAACCACTGAGCTATCCCTCCCCTCTCAGTTGTGTCTGAAGTGATTGTCACCCACATTATTTATAATCAAGCTTTAAGCATACAGTTACTGCAATTAGTGATATATGTCTAACAAACCCAGATGTTGATTCATTCCAGTTCTCTTTCAAATACCACGTGTCTGAGAACTCTGTGCATAAATCTCAACACTAACCTTTGCCTGCATTTGTTGTAGTTCTTGTTCTAGCCTCTCTTTCTCTTCTCTCAGCATCTTGTTGGTTTCTATTAACACATTCATGGTTTCCATCTTTTTCATTAATTCTTCGTGCTGAGCAATTGTTTTTGCTGTTATCTGTTAGGTCAAAGAAAATCATCCAAACTGGTTTAGCTTTCTTTGGACATAAATATTCAAACAACGTTCACTGGTATTCGATTTTAGAAAACTACTACAGTGTACATAAACTCATGTAAACACTTTTTAAAAAGAGTTAGCTGAAGAAATAAACATATTGTTTAAAACCCTGAAAATAGCAGGCTTCCCCATGTGATTCTCTGTACCATTTCTGCAAACATTTCTTTTGACTGCTTCCTAAATATCTGTTCTGCACAACTATTCATGTTAAAACAAGTTCTTGAGGCATAATTGCTATCCTGCTTTTGAGAGCAAGTTCATCAGGCTAGGAGCAAAATTAGTCCAACTGGACAAATATCAATCCCAATCCAAATACAATGGACTCCTGCACACTTCTTAGCTTTTAGCTTATGTTTGCACTGCAGATGAGAGGCATGCTTCCCAGCTCAGGTAGACAGACACGTGCTAGCTCAAACAGAGCTCTAAAAATACTGCTATAAATAGCAGCATGGCTGAGGATAGCACAGATGGGTGGCTCAGGCTAGCTGTCAAAGTACATACTCAGGGGTCTGGCTGGCTTCAGACTCTGACTGGTAGCCTGAGCCGCTGCCTGTACTATCATCGGCTACACTATTTTTAGCAAGCTAGCTTGAGCTAAGCTAGTACTTCTGTTTATCCAAGCTCAGAAACACACTCCCAGCTGCAGCATAGAAATACGCAGTTGGAAAAGATTTGAATACAGAGGAAGACATTTAAGCTAGTTGTTTAAAGTGTAACCAACAGTTCATGTACACACCTGCACCTTTTCTCTCTCTGCATTCAGACTATCATGCAACTCCTGGAGCTCCCTTTCCAGGTGATCCACCCTTTGACGATAACGCAAGCTCTCCACCTGGGCCACTTCAAACCTTGTTTCTGCAATCTCCTTCTCTCGGCGTATAAATCTGTAAGAAAGGGGGTCATTTGAACTCAAAGAGTAAGAAGGAGTTTTAAATCTAGACACCCATGTCAGAATGATGCCTGTGGCTATAAGAAAATAAAAGTGGCAGTTGGTTGAAGAAACCCAAAAGCAAATCATAATATCTACCAATAAATAAAGGAAACAAAAACACTTGAGCCTACTCTGGGAAGATGTCACTTTGTTGAATATTCTTGCCACCAACAGTTACCAGGAGGCACCAGGCTCTCCAGACAAGTCTCTGCCTTACATCTTTTCCCTATGATACTTGGGACAATTCAGCAGTTGCAATTCCACCTCTCTCTGCTACTACTGAAGCAGGGCAAAAGGCTCTCTCCATAGCTAGTATCAGTTAAAAATTAATCCACTTTAATTCTGAAATTTTCTGCGTTTTCCAAAACAGAAAATGAAGGTGAACTAACCAGTTCAGCAACTGAAATTACCTGAGAATTTCTAAGATTTGTTCTTGTGATTTGCCTTCTTCATTGAGCGAAACATTCAATGCACTTGGCATAGATTCCTTCACAGAGGTCACCATCTTGTTACTTAGATTTTCTAGCTGCTCATGTAATAATCGGTTTTGTTTTTCTAAGTCTTCACAGCGAGACCCAAGCTTTGAAGCTTCATCCTACGACAAAAATATTTTTCTGTTTCGTCATGATGAATTTTAATTTGCATGGGTCTGAACACTACAGATATCTATACACTTCAGAAAAGTCACTGGAGCCAGAAAAATCCTACCTTTAACATTCTCTCCCGCTCGTCCCATGAGGCTTTGCATTCCAGAAGTGCAGATTCAGCTTTTTGAGTAGCTTCCTCTAACTGCTGCCTTATTGCTGAATTCTTAGCAACTTGACTTTTAGCAGCCTGCAAGGCCTCTACATCAGCTGCATGAAGCATTAATTCTCGCTCATACTTATTTTGAGCTTCTGAAGCTATTTTTGCCTGTGAGAAATAGTGTACTTTGTTATTTCTTCAAGTATATCACATACCCTCCATAGCTTTACAAACTTGTTCAAAAGTTACAAATACAAAAAGGGAAATTTCCCAATATTAGACTTGTCTTCTCTTGTAGATCAATCCTGATAAACAAAATACGTCATCAATAATAAAATCTATGCCACCTCCTCAAAGTGTCCCTATCCCTTAACCCATGTGATTCTCAAAAGCCTAAGAAACCACACATGCAAATTTGAATATATCCCTAAATATTAACGCTCTGGCAGTCAGCTGGATGAAATCGCCTTTTTACATGCCCTATCACCAGTACTCTTCCTTTAAATTCTGCATTGAGAGGAAGAGGAGCTTGTTCAAATACTTCTGCTGATTGCAACTATGGAGAGAGTTCAAAACAAAAAGCGGGGGGAAGGACCAGCAAAAGATTGATTCAATCTTATTATCTGACACATGAAAATCCCTGGCAATTAAACACTCAGTCTATATTAACTACACAATGGAGTTTTCTGAAAGAGTTACTGGAATTCTCAGATGCAGAAAAATAAGCGTGACTAGGATTCACTGTAAAAATCAGCAGTTACTTGACACCAAAAACTTATTTTCTCAGAGTATTGGCAAAAATGTCTTGCTACAGTTATTGCTGCTAGCATGCACTCTAAGTAATTGTCAAAATTGGGTTTGGGAAGAGATTTTCCCCTAGTACGTACTGGTAAGAACTTCAGTTTTCACCTCCCTCTGGACAGTTAAGAAAGAATCCATTAAGATCAGTTAAGTACATCCCACAATCAATGTTACCTCTAATTTTTTACATCTGTGTATGGAATGAATGTTATGTGCACCAATGTGGAGGTGATGTGTCAAACACCTTCATATTGGTGCACATAACACAATTCATCTGGTGGGGGTGGGGCCGAGGGAGCTCAGGGCTGGAGCAGAGGGCTGGAGTAGGGATGAGGGGTTTGGGGTGCAGGCTGCCCCGGGGCTGCAGTGGGAAGAGAGGAGAGGATTCTCCCAGACCTCCACTGCCGCAGAAGCTTGGGGCTGGGGAAGTGGCACCTCTTCCCGGCCGCGGCAGCTCCAGCGAGGCTGGGCAGGGCCGAGAGAGGGACGCCTCTCCCCGCCGCGGAAGGTCCACACTGGGGCAATATACAAGTGCAGGATTTTATATTCGAAGTCTATTTAATTAACACTTTAGTTATTTAAAATTTAGATTACATCAAGGCAATAAAGCACCGGGAAATACAGTCTAGGAAACAATCATGTCATAGGAATGGACGAACTGCTCCTGTAACACTTCTGTTTCCACTAATTTCTCTGACCAACTGCACTGAAAGTTAAATCTGTCCTTGGCTCCAGACAGAGACAAAACTAACAAACAAACAATCTTCATCCGGCCATTTATAACTAAAACCAAAACTTACTTGTTCCTGACAGTCACGCCTGGCTTGCTGTTCATTATTTATTGCTGTGCATGCTCTTTGAAGAGCTTCCTGGACTTCAGATTGCACATTAGAGAGACTCTTCTTCAGTTCAGATAGCTATAGGAAGGAAATAAAATTGAACATGACAATGTAATTTATTAAGTACTATTAACATAGTGTTTAAAAGAAGCAACACGAAGAGGTATAAGATATGAATAATTTAGAGCCAAAGGAGGAATTTTAAATGGTTATAATCTGGTGCGATTTAGATTTTGGCTTATTAATGTAATAGAGCCATTTTTGTGCGAATTCAGGTCTTCTGAGCTCCCTTTTTAGAAACAGTTAACTATGCTTTCCCAGCTGAGTTCACATGAGTGATGCTGGTTGCACAGGTCTTGTTAATTTCAACTCCAAGAGGAAGAAAATCAGCCATTTTCCAAATATAAAATGGAAAAATTAAAGGGTCTGGATGCCCTAATTTTGGCATACACGCACAAACACTGCAGCTTGGTTTTGCTAGTGTGCTGACTCTTTCCTTCGAGCACTGATCAAAGTATAAGATAAGAGAAACAGTGAGGACTGAGTGGATAAGAGTTTTATATATGTATTTATATATTTTAATATAGCATCCTTCTAACTGAGTTACACTCCTGTAAAACCTTTTGTGAAAGGTACAACAAATTAGCATTGGAGACTGCATTGCTTTCCTTTTCTGCATAGAAGTTAAAATGACAACTACAATTAAAGACTAACTGCAAACATATTCTTGTAGACACAAGGAAGGTGAACGTTCAGCACTCTATACCTGTTGCTCCATGCTCTCTATAGCTTTGCGTTTCTCATCCTGAAGTTCTTGCTTTTCCTTCTCCGCCTCCATCAGCTTCTTTTCTAGCTGTGCTTGATACTCAGAAGAATCCTTCAAACGAGCCTCAACAGTTGCCCGAACTTCCTCTGTCACCTTTACAAAAAAAAAAAAAAAAAAAAAAAAAAAAGGACAAAAGGTCAAGCTGTCAATAAAAATTTAGATCCACACACACACACTACAGGGTACATGAGATCTGTTTGTGTTCCATACTTTCCTTATAAAGATTCACATTTTATGTTTCACATTTTTGCAATAGTCATTTTAAGCCAAAAAATGAATTCTCAATCTCAGTTAGCCAAATGTCATGGGGACATTGGAAAGTATAGCTAATGGTATTTTTCAATAACTCGGGATATTTTCAACATCCCATTGGGGGCATTTTTGAAGAGCAGTTTCAGATAACTAGTTTGGATATATATCAGCTGAAATATCTTATTACATATTAAAGTTTGTAAAATGTATAAAACTCATGCCTCAATGAAATGTTTGCAATAACTATTGTAGAGGAAGAAGACTGGATGCTGAACACAGAGCAGCATGTACTTGATCTGTTGGATACCACAATTTTAGTAAAGACGATACATTTTGTCTGGTGATCAAAGTTCTACTTGGGCATTCTCTACTTTGACAAATCAAGAATCTAAAAGACATACTGACAATTTATAACATTGGACTGCATTAGGCAGTGACATTTTTTACAAATAGGATGTGGATATTTGTCTTCATGCTTGAAGTGTGCCTAGAAAGTATTCTTTTGCATATTTGAAAAGTTTACTCTGTTAGGATAAAAAGTGATTATATAGAATGACTGACATAAATTAAATCTGATTCATATGCAATGCCAACATTTCCAAAGGTCCTGTGAAGGCTGAGGCCACTTTCTAGTAGAGAACTTGGAGACAATCAGGCAAGGAGTCAACCTTTCCTCAAACTTACAATTCAGTTATATTAACATATAGGCATTAAAGGATGCAGGAAGACTGAATGTGCAGTTTGCCTGAAAGTCTATCGACAGTAAGTACTGAAAAGAAATGGTATAATTTCACAAGATTCTAACAGGCACTGCAAAATACTTGCTTCTGATTGTGACATCCCATGAAACACAGGCTGCAGAACTCCTGATAACTAAGAGTACTAATACAGTGAAAAATATGACCAAGATGTACACTGTTTTATTTAGCAAGTAATGTTAATGGCTAAATACATATTGACACTTACCTGTTTTTCTTTATTAAGGGATTCTTCTAGACTAAGAACCATAGCTCTGTACTGTTCCACATTACTAGTAGTAGTCTTCAGTCTTTCCTTCAGGTCATTAACTTGTTCCTCAGCTTGTCTTAGTCGACTAACGAGATCATCCACATCTGCACTAGATTGTCCTAAGATATAACAATGTATAAATTTAATAAATTAGAACTCAGTCTTTAAGATGTAAATTATGTCCAAGTTATACCTTCTGAAAATAAGATGAGCAGTGGCATTGCTTGATGATTTTCACAGGAAGCAACTTAATTTCACCAGACATTACCCTGGCTGTACATATTAATTTTTGTGGTGCTGCAAGGGAGAAGTGAAATGAGACAGTACACATGAGGGTAGTCTGGTAAGACTAGCCTTATAATTAGAGCCCTGTGATTTTTGCAAATATGAAGTCACACAAAATAAAATGAACAACATATATAAAACAGAATAAAGCAACTGTGCCCTTCCCCTCCGAGCCCCCAATACCTCATCCTGCAGCAGTGCGCCTGCCCCACAGGGCTGGCTCCAGTTCCCTGCATGGGGTCGCAGTGCTGCTCAGGCTTGGCCCAGCCATCTGTCTATCATGACGTGATGGGGTCTCCAGGCCAAATCTGAGTGAGTGGCGTTGCAACGCAAATTTGCAGTACTATTTGCTCAGATTTGGCCCAATTGCCCTCCTACTGCCATGACGGCCAGACAAAACTTGAGTGGTGTTGTAACCCTGTCCACCAGGTCACAATGCATGGAACAGGAAACTGGACTTAGCCTCATGGGGCAAGAACCACTGCTGCTGCAAGGCAAATGTTGGGTGGGCTCACCCTGAAACCCCACAAGGCCTCCTCCCATGGGACATTAGAACCTCCTCAGCCTCCTACCGCCCCATGGAAGGCTCCTCTGCTACTCCTGCTGGGATGGATAAAACAAAGTAACACAAAATTTCCCAAAACTAAATGAAAAACTATAAAAAGTTTTAACAAATGTCATGGGTCTCTACTTATAATTTTACCATCTCTGTAAACATTTATTTTTAAAAGATAAAGTGCTCTTCCATATTTGGAGGAGAATGTACATATTAAATTTGAGTATTTTTTAAATGCAGATTTTTTGGGGTGTTATAGGAATAAAAAAGTATTTTTTTTTTAACAAGTACGAAGTTTCAAGGTTCATAAATTTCTCAAAAAAACAGTCAAACCAAATTATTTTCCAATGATTAGAAGTTTCCCTTTAAGGCTAAGAACAAACATGAGAAATTTCAAGCCAAAAGGATTCTTCTTTTAGAAAATCCTAAGCACTAAATAAAAAGTAATAGTTCATGAGGTAAGTCCTTTCTCATCTTTAAATATTGCTAAAAATATGAATATGTAGTTCTAAATGTTGCACAGTGGGACAAATTAAAATAAATTCGTAACCAAAACATCATAAAATCCTGTATCTTAAACACACAACTAAAGCATACATGAAATCAGGACTTTTAAAAAAAAAAAGTTGAAAGTACTCATCACAAAATCTGCTGCTTTAAAAGATAAAAGGTAAAACACTGGCCCTAGTGAAGTCAATGGAAGTTCTGCCATTAATTTCTGCGGAACCAAGATTTCACCCACAATCTTACACTGCAATTATGACATAAAATGCAAGTTCAGAAATTTCCACCCATTATCCACAGCAATTAATTAGGATTGTGAGGATGAGGAATTAGATTAGATGTATTTAAGAAACAGCATTTCACATTAAAGGTAAGCATTAAAGCATTAAAGGTAAGCTTTCAAGTTTACGTAGGAGACCTATTAATTTGTCCTGTTTTTAAGTCTGGTCCATCTGAATTCTTTTATAGGTCATATTGGTCAAACTGTATCTGAACATGCTGAAGTAATCAGAATGGGGTTTTCTGATTTCAGAGACTGTATTCCTAGGATTTACACACAAAACACTGGACATAAATCACTTTGGTCTCCTCCTTCATCAGGCAGCTTTCAAACTAGTAAATATTTCAATCAGTCACCATTTCACTTTACCTTTCCCAGGAGCCTGCTGTGATGTCTGGGAAGCTAATTGAGCTTCAGTATTATTCAGCTGCTGTTTCAATGTGGCAATCTCTTTTTGGGCATTCTTCAGCAGTTCCTTCGTGTTAAGGTGACGGTTCATTTCAGTCTCAAGTTGTCTCTTAGTATCCAACAGATGAACCTGTAAAGGCAGTATTCTTGAGTCTGCAATACCTGACACACTGCATAAAAATCCAATATAATTAATACAAGACAACAATATAATGATTAAGCAGATCTTGCAAGCTAGTAAGCAATTTCATTTATTTTTCTCTTAAACATCAGTTAGAAAAAACTGCTTACAAGTACTCACATCTTGGTTTTTGGTAAGCACGTGCCTTTGTTCCACCTCATTCTCTAGTTTCTTCTTTAGCTGGGATATCTCACGCTCTAGTTTCTCTACCTGGTTGTTGAGTCTTTGTTTAGTCTCTGTCTCGGACCTCTCCAATATCACCTGATAAACGCACGAAATGCAATTGCTACCACGTGGAAAAATTCAGACAAGTGAAGAAATCCTAATCACTTAGTATGAGTTAACTCCACACCATTCCTGTTACCCTCACCCCCCACAAAAAAAATTACGCACCACACAGTATGCTGTATCAAGAGGTAGCCAGCCAACTGATTGGCATATACAGCAGAAGTTGTTACCAACATGAAAAATTAATGATGAATTTGCTAGGGATGTTATCTTAAGCAATTATTTATGAACGAAATATTAAACACACCACAGTGTAACAGGAAAACAAAATTAGCAGGTCAGGCAGTGACCAGAATCAAGTTTGTCAGAGTTAATGAAACAAGTAATCACTTTTTTGATCTGATCCACAATTTACAGTCACTTGCATTTTAATGGTTATATTTTCAATGGAAGGAGAATAATTTCTTGTCTTTTCAAAAGTGCATAAAAACGATGCCCATACTGATGACAGTATTATTGCTCACTGATGAAATTGCTAAGTAACACTTTCAAGTAATGAATGTTTATTTGACTTGAAACAATGATTGCTGTTTAATGGCCTGAGCCAATGCTTACTGAAATCAATGATTTCATCAAGCATTGGATAATATCTTGAAAGATGCTATTTTCGCCAGTATTTTTAAAGCTTTGAATACTGCATGCCAAATCATTATACTAATTCTTGAAAGATCTGACAAAGTAAGTGTTACACATTTAGTGTTATCAGCTGAAAAGACTGTCTCCAGTTCACATGGTTTTTGCATCCAAGAAAAAGGATGGCATTTGATTATACCTGAATAGTTCGCAGATTAGTAAGCAGTAAATTTTGTCCCCTTTGCTCAGCTAATAAAGATTCTCGTTGCTGGGTCAGACGAACTTCAGCCATCTTCAAGATATCCTTCTCTTTTTTCAAGTTCTCTGCTCTTACCTTTAAAAGAGCAGATTACAAATGAAAATTTAGTATCTTAATGGCAAATCTGTGCATTAGTTAATTTGGGCAAAATTTACCTACTGTATAACTTCTTGAAAAACAAACAAACAATTAAGATAAGAAACCAAAGCCAGTCAAGTACTCTTCTAAATGTTACATTTCTGAAATTTAAGCCAAGCTACATTCTAAGTAAATTAGGCTGGAATTACAAAACTTTAGCTAGCTGACTAACATCAGCCAAAAGCAAAAGCTTCACTCTATTCATCAGTTGAAGAAAACACCCCTTAGAAGAGTTTACTGAGTCTCTAAGTATTTATGATGGTAAATAAAATATCTCACATATATATGGTCCAACGCTGACATTTTAACAGCCAGTGTTTTCACAAGGCATGAAGTTAAGAGATTTAGTACTAGATTCCACTGAATTCCAAAACTTCAGGTGGTGTGAAGCACTGGTTCAAATTCTAACATTTTTCAAGACAATGGAATAGAAATTTACTTTGTCACTACACTAAATTTGAAGTGTACACGAATACAGATTGTATGAAAAGGTTGTACAATCACCTCTGCCATAGCCAGCTTTTCATTAGCTCCTCTTAAGTCTTGGGTCATGGTATTAATTATCTGTTCCTGTTTCTGAGTTGTTGCTGTGAGCTTTTGCGTTCTCTCCTGAAGGGATGTTATTTCTCGACGATATCCCTCAACATTATCCTGCAGCATCTCATAACTGTAAGTGGAAAAAAAAAAAGAAAAGAAGTTTATATTCCTGAGTTAAATGACTTGCACTGAATTACAAGGTGGGTGCATACACTCATATGAACATGCTATGTTTTCCTGTACCAGTTTGAAGCATGATTTTACAGAGATATTAGCTCTGTAAAAGGTTAGCTGAATTGGAAAAGTGAATGCAAATTAAATAGGTTTTTCTAAAGCACTGCTCCATTTCATATTAAGTTTCTGAATATAATGCATGACATTAACTCAAATATTCAAGTATGGCTAGTTCTTAACAAATAACAACCAATTAACACAGGCTAAACAGACCCTTCTCTTCCACTTACTGAAGCTCCTATGGCTTAAAAAAAATAAGGTTTCTCTCTCTCTTTGGCTTTAATCGAGGAAGTTGTATTTCAAATAAAGGATCCAAAGTTTCACGTTTGGGTTGTTCCCTCACTGGATTTGTTGGTTTTTGTTTGTAAATAAAGAATTTATTATGAGCTCCCACTTTGGATTAAGTAACACTGGTACTTTTTTTTTTTTTTTTTTTGGAGTAGCAATATGCTATCCGTTTTGGGCTTTTTGTGTAATTATAAAGTTGCCATGTAAAAATGCACCTACATTTGTCTGTGTGTAGCAACTGCATTCTCACTCAACTGGAAACATGGGTATTTTATTGGCAGTTCATATCAACAAACATAGACTATATAGTCTAACACCAAGCAATTAGCTTGTTTTGTTATATATAAGACAAGAAAATGGAGTTCTACTTGGAAATGCAATAATCACCAACTTACCGTTTGGAGGCAAATTCAAGTTGGGTGGACATCTTAGCATTCTGCGACCGCAAGTCTGTGACTTGCTCCTGAAGTTTTTCATTTTGTTCATTTAGCAGTTTGTCATTCTCTGCCTTTTCTTTTCTGTAGTTCTCAAAAACTTCCCGCAGCTACAGCAAGCATTAAGGAACAATCGTTAAGAAGATTACAAGGTGAAAAAGAAACAAATTATCTGAAATGTTTATTAAAAAAAATTCAGTGTACCTGTTTAAGGGCAGCCTTAGCCTCTACTGCCTCTGCAGACTCAGTCATTGATACTGGAGCAGGAGTTGACAGGGCCTGAGTTGAACGTTTTGGGGTTGATGTAAAAGAAATCTCTTCTGGCAACATACTTGAAGCTTTATAAAAATAAAAGCTACATTTTAAAACCACCAAATATACAAACAGAAGACTGAATCTCAGTCACTTGGTGTTCGGCAGGCTAAGAGTTCTTAGAGCAAAAAACTTCTATATTTCATATTTTCCATATGCAAGCTAATGATAAACACTGGACACCACACACAAACTAAAGAAAGGTTGCAATCCTCTCCATAAATCATTTTAGAAAGCTATCAACTACTGTGGAAACTTATGAGTTTCTAACAGAAGCCTAACCTTGCACTGGAATGACAACTCCAGTTGTCTGAGCTAACAGTACGCGGTACATATCACGCTGACGAACTATAGAGTCTACAAGCTGCAGCTGAACATGACGTGCTTCACGCAGTTTCTCTAACTCATGGATGGCTTCTTCAAGTTGACTCTGCAGCTCAGAAATTCTGAAAACAGAGAAAAGACAGGATTTTGTTTTCTTTTTAACTATTTAGACAGCAATGATTATTAGCCAAGGTGGCATTTTTAAGAGGCATTTAAACTATTTAATCACAAGAGGCCTTAGAAACTGTTTATTCCATCCTTGGAATTTTAGTTAGTATCACTGGGAGTTCTGAGCAAAGACACAGGGACTGGACAAGGCCCTTGGACTTTTAAAAAGAAAATTTGTTAAAGTGAGCAAACACAACTCAGAGTCACATATCTGCAGATATCCTATTGCTCATTTTATCTGAGCTCTTAGTTGTCTTTACTTTTAGGTACAATTATAGTACCTTGTTAAATTGTCCATTTACCAAACATAAAACATGTTCCGCTATGCCACTGATTAATATGACTGGAGAAATAGAGATTCCCTCCGCTTAAGCAGGGGGATGGCTATATGCCAATCAATTGGCCGGCTACCTCTTTCCCACATATATTGATGGGATAAATTGGATACTACAAGGAAATATATTCCTGCACTCTGCTTGCAAGAGGATCTTCCTATCCCCTGGCAATCTTTTAGGCTTTGACTTTATTGGAGCACAGCTGGACTACTATTTGTTGGCCAGGGTGCCAAGTCTGTCACATTTTCTGCCACACTCTAGGCCAGTGGTGAGCAACCTGCATCTCACAGGCTGCATGGGGCCCACGAGGGTAAGCAGATTGCAGGCTGTGAGACACTTTGCGGATGTTGACTGTCCGCAGGCATGGCCCCCTACAGCTCCCAATGGCCGCGGTTTGCCGTTCTGGCCTATGGGAGCTGTGGGAAGCAGTGGGCTGCAGGGATGTGCTGGCCGCTACTTCCCGCAGCTCTTATTGGCCGGGAACAGCGAACCACGGCCACTGACAGCTGCGGAGGGCCGTGCCTATGGACAGTCAATGTCCGTAAAATGTCTCGCAGCCCGCAATCAGCTTACTCTGATGGGCCCCATGGGGCCTGTGGGATGCAGGTTGCCTACCACTGCTCTAGGCTATGGTTGATTGGCATTGGTCCCCGTATCACGGACCCGCTTAAGAGATGGGACTTTTTCCACCTTCCATGAGCATCCTGGCTTAACAAGGAAATCAAAGAAGAGTCCTACAAAAAATGGAAACTAGGTCATATTACAAAGGATGAATATAAATAAACACCACAAGTATGCAGGGGCAAAACTAGAAAGGTCAAGCCAAAAACGAGATCAAAGTAGCTAGAGACATAAAGGGTAACAAGAAAACATTCTACAAATACATTAGAAGCAAGAGGAAGACCAAGGACAAGGAAGGCCCATTACTTAATGTGGGGGGGGGGGTGGGGCCTGGGGAACAATAACAGAAAATGTGGAAATGGCAGAGGTGCTCAATGGACTTCTTGTTTGGTTTTCACCAGAAGGTTGATAGTGATTGGATATCTAACATAGTGAATGCCAGTGGAAACATGAGGAAGGATCAGAGGCTAAAAATAGGAAAGAATAAGTTAAAAATTACTTAGACACTTTAGATATCTTCAAGTCTCTCATAGACTTTAGGATGCAAGGGACCCTCGAGAGGTCATCGAGTCCAGTCCCTGCCCTCAGGCAGGACCAAATACTGTTAGACCATCCCTGATAGACATTTATCTAACCTACTCTTAAATATCTCCAGAGATAGAGATTCCACAACCTCCCTAGGCAATTTATTCCAGTGTCCAACCACCCTGACAGTTAGGAACTTTTCCTGATGTTCAACCTAAATCTCCCTTGCTTCAGTTTAAGCCCATTGCTTCTGTTCTAAACATTAGAGGCTAAGGTGAACAAGTTTTCTCCCTCTCCTGATGATACCCTTTAGATACTGAAAACTGGTATCATGTCCCTCTCAGTCTTCTCTTTTCCAAACTAAATAAACCCAATTCTTTCAGCCTTCCTTCACAGATCACGTTCTCAAGACCTTTAATCATCTTGTAGCTCTTCTCTGGACCCTTTCCAATTCTCCACATCTTTCCTGAAATGCGGGTGCCCAGAACTGGACACAATATTCCAGTTGAGGTCTAACAGTGCAGAGTAGGAGCGGAAGAATGACTTCTTGTGTCTTGTTTACAACACACCTGTTAATGCATCCCAGAATCACGTTTGCTTTTTTTGCAACAGTATCACACTGTTGACTCATATTTAGCTATGGTCCACTATGACCTAGATCTCTTTCTGCCATACTCCTTCCTAGACAGTCTCTTCCCATTCTGTATGTGTGAACCTGATTGTTCCTTCGTAAGTGGAGCACTTTGCATTTGTCTTTATTGACTTCATCACTAGGGCCTGATTAAATGCACCTAAGAGTACTCAAGGAGCTGACTGAAGTGATACCCTGAGCCATTAGCAATTATCTTTGAAAAGTCATGGAAAATAGGAGAGATTCCAGAAGACTGGAAAAGGCAAATATAGTGCCACACATAAAAAGGAAATAAGGAGAAGCTGGGGAATTACAGACCAGTCAGCTTACTGCAGTACCTGGATAGATAATGGAGAATAATTAAGCAATCAATTTGCAACATCTAGAAGATAATAAGTGATAAGTAACAGACAGCATGTGGATTGTTTCAAAGAACAAATCATGTCAACAACCTACCAGCTTTCTTTGACAGGGAAAAGGTAGCCTTGTGGACGGGGGGAAGCAGTAGATGTCATAATCTTGACTCTGTAAAGCTTTGATATGGTCTCACATGACCTTCTCATAAACAAACTAGGGAATGCAATCTAGATGGAGCTACTAATAGGTGGGTGCATAACTGGTTGGAAGACCGCTCCCAGAGTATTATCAGAGGTTCACAGTCAGCTGGAAGGGCATAATGATTCTGGAGGGATCAGTTCCTGTTCAATATCTTCATCAATGATTTAGATAATGCATAGTTTGCAGATACCACGAAGCTGGGAGGACTGCCAACGTGGCTTCGGAGAAAACGATCTTGACAAACTGGAGACACGGTCTGAAGTAAATAGGGTGAAATTCAATATGGACAAATGTAAAGTACTCCACTTAACAAGGAACAATTAGTTCCACACTCACAAAATGGAAATAGATGCCTAGGAAGGAGTACTGCGGAAAGGGCTCTGGGAGTCATAGTGAATCACAAGCTAAATATGAGTCAACAGTGTAACACTGTTGCAAAACAAGGGAACATCATTTTGGAGTATATTAACAGGAGTGTAGGCAAGATACAATCAGTAATTCTTTGCTAACTCCCCACTGATTAGGCCTCAACCAGAGTATTGTATCCAGTTCTGGGCACATTTCAGGAAAGATGTGGAAAAATTGGAGAGAGTCCAGAGAAGAACAACAAAAATGATTAAAGGCTAGAAAACATGATCTATGAGGGAAGAGGGAAAAAATTGGGTTTGCTTAATCTGGAAAAAAGAAGACAGAGGGTACATGGTAACAGTTTTCAAATACATAAAAGGTTGTTACAAGGAGGAGGGAGAAAAATTGTTTTTCTTAACCGCTGAGGATAGGACAAGAAGCAATGGGCTTAAATTGCAGCAAGAGAAGATTAGGCTGGACATTAGGAAAAACTTTCTAATGGTCAGCGTGATTAAGCACTGGAATAAATTGCTCAGGGAGGCTGTGGAATTGCCATCACTGTTGATTTTAAAAGCAGGTTAGACCAACCTATCAGAGATGGTCTAGATCAGGGTTCTCACAACCAATTTTTTGGTGGCCTCAGACTGAAATTTTTCCTAAAAATTAACTTTAGGAAAAACAAATGAATATGCACATAAATAAATTACAATGATTTGGACATGTAGGGTTTTTTTTTTTTTTGCAGACTCAATAATAAAAATAATGTACAGTTGTCTCTATTCTTTATTTGTGTTTTTTATTCTGTTTAGGTCCAGTAAGGTGCTTTGCATGTTCTTGTATTTTTTCTTCTTGTTTCTTTTGCTTTTTTGGTTGCTTTTTTATTTAGACTTGCTAGATACTAAGTCTGCTGTGAAAAGTGATATTAACAAATATCACTTTTCACAGCAGACTTACTCAGCCCAGGCAATTCGGGGATAAATTGAGCCCTGGATGGGGAGGTGGGTATGGAGGCAGCGGGAGCCGGGGCAATGGGGCACTAGGGAAGGCAGCGGGGGTCAAAGGTAATAGGAAGGGTGGTGAGCTCAGGAAACAGAGCCCAAAGCTCCATGGCTAGAGCCTGACACCTGTCACCTCAGAGCTGATGCCTAACCCCACCACCCCGGGAAGGTGGGGAACTCACTGGCTGCCTGCTTCTCCAGCTTTTGTGTCTTCAGAGAGGGGCCACTGCTTTGCCCCCCAATCAATAACCACCCAGAAGGCTGTGACTGCAAGAAAAGCCTCCGGTGGCTGCATTTGAGAAATGCTGGTTTAGATAATACTTAGTCATGAGATGAATGCAGGGGACTGAACTAGATGACCTTTCGAGGTCCCTTCCTGTCCTATGATTCTATTAATGGTGAGAGGGGAAGGGCCTTTTCCACCAAGAACGATTTAGAGGCAGCTCCTTATTCATGCACATTTCTTCAAACAAAAATTGGGATAGGTTGAGGGAATTTAGTTGCAAATGTATTGCACAGGGTTGAGTCTGCTAGGAAATTTGTCTGTAATGGTCACAGTTTGAGGACATAAGTACATTGGACCAGCTTTAATTCCAGTAATGGATTTTGCTATTTCAAATTTAGCCCAATTAATGAAGTTGCAGCCATTCACTTGAGCCATAATATAACTGCATGCAGTCTTTATTCACCAATCATTTGGTGACAATACAAATCAACTATTAGTCATCAACTATGAAGAGTAACTATTAAACGTGAAGTACTTATTAAGGGAACACTATCACTCCAAAAATCTTAAACTCACTTTGCCTAAATAGATTAACATTCTTTTAGAAAATAAGGAAATCCTTAGGCAAAGTTAAAAACCTAACATTCAATGCAACTCCTATTACACATATGTAAGGCACAAATTAAGACCGGGGGCTTGGCATACGTTTCATCCATCAACATATTTATCTGTTTGGAAAAAGTGAAGCACCATTTTAAGAAGTTATAGAAGTGCCAAAGTTTTGGAAGAATATATAGAAGGTGGCAAGGTTTGTGCGTGTTGAACTGAAAAACAGTGGAAAAAAGAAGAGATGCAATATGAAGCCTAGCAATAATTTTAATCTGCAGCCTAAATTTTGGCTGACTAATGCTTTTGAAAACAATCATCACTTTTGCAAGTAAATTAATATGAACCTCAACATGAAAATTCTTCTGCTTAACATATAACCATAGAAATGAAGGGCTGGAAGGGACCTCAAGAAGTCACCAAGTTCAGCCCACTGTTTTCCAGGGACAATCCTGGCACGTATTTGTCCAACCTGATTTTAAAAACCTGCCAACGATGGGAATTTCACAACGTCCCTTGGAAGCTTATTCCAGAGTTTAACTATCATCACAGTTAGAAAGTTTTTCCTAATAACTGACCTAAATCTACCTTGCTACAGATTAAACCCTTTACTTTCATGTCCTGTTACTGGCAAGTATGAAAACTTTGCTGAAGGAGGAAAGTTTACCTAGATGAAGTCGTTTCTTGTTCCTCTTTTTCTCTAGCGTCCCCAAGCTCCCGAAGAGCCACCAAGAGACGCTGATTCTGCTGCTGAAGTTCCTCAATATTTCTGTAGGAGACTAGATGCTGGGATATTACTTCAGAAGAGCTACTTATGTCAGCAGAGCTCACTTCTTCATCACGAATTACATGATTGCCTCTGGCTTCCTCAAGTTCCATTAAAAGCACTCTCACCTGAAAAAGAACATTCAGGTTATAAAACTAACTTACATTTGATTTTCAAATTTTACTTTTACAGACAAACTCTTTAGAAGCAAAACACGTGAGTTCTGTATTTTCTATAAAGTATTCTGTCTAGAATTAAAATTGAATGGCACAGTTTTCTTTAAAAATATGAATTAAATTTCATTAAAACCCTCTGACGTTAGTAAGAGATATCCCTTTACAGTGAGACAGAGGTTCAGTCCTTTGACCAAGGTCACAGAACCCATGTTAGAGTCAGAACTTGAACTCAGGTATTCCTGGCTCACGATCCTGTGCTCAGATCAGTGGACTTTCCACTTCCACAAAAACAAAATCCAATTCATATTGCACTTTTCTGTGTCAGACATGCATCATGTTCTCCCAAAGATGACTTAAGGTTTGGTAAGTTGAACTTAATCTAATTTTATAAGCAGAAACGGAAATAATACACTGGCCCAGGGAAATGCTTTTAAGGATATCAGCAACATCAGAGGTGTACTTCACAAAGCCAATCTCAGAATGTACAATACAGCAACTGATCACTGAGTTAACAAGAGTGAGAGCATTCTACTACTGTATTAGGAAAAAGAAATAAATAATATTTGTTCTAACCTGTTGTGAAAGGTCTTTCACTTGTATTTCCAGTCTTTGGTTCTCTCTTTCCAGTACAGAAGCATGCTTATTGGCTTTATCAGTATCCTCTTGCAATCGCTGAATTTCCTATTTAAAAAAAAAAAAAAATTATATAAAACATCTAAAAACTCAGAATTGATCAACACTTTCTGCTATAGTGATCACGCCAAATATGGTGACTTTTTTCTGAATAACTGTAATAAAAATACAGCTATTGTGCCTCAAAGCAACCAAGTATTTGTCTACTCCTTTGAGGCTGGAGTCTGAGTATCTTTTTCCACAATCCAAAGTAAAAGAAACCAAATAATTACTTTTACAGATTATACTTTAATTACTTTTCGTAATGCCACACAGTAAAATTGTAGGATTATATTCTTCAAAGACGCCTAAAGGATTTGGAAACCCAATTTCCATGATAATTAATTGGAACTGGAAATCTAAGTCCCATTTTGTTTAGTTACTCAATCCCCTATTTTTGGTACCCCCTTGCAAATTAAGATCAACTATGTAAGGCCTTAATTATAAATTTGTTTTCTTCTCACAGAAGGCCACAAGACTACAAGCAAACACACTGTTCTAGAACTGTAACAGAGATCATGAACAATCTTGTCCATAACCGCTCAAAGCTGGAAAGCACAAAACAGTTTCTTTTGCACAACACATCACTTACTAGAATCCATTCACTATGTTTACAAATTTAGGGGATTAGCACAATAAATCTTCTGCATGCTCTATACAATTTATTTCCTGGCTTTCTTTTTTAATATCCACACTGACCTTCATAGCTTGTTCAAGCTTAGCTGACAAACTGACTACAGCTTTCTGTGACCGTTCATACTCTTCACGTTGCCGTTTTAAAATTGGTGCTTTGGCTTCCACTTCCTGTACTATTTCATCCAAATACTTGTTAATTCTCTTATTTTCCCGCTTCTCCAGAAGTAGCTGATCCTGTGTTTCCACATAGGCATTGTAAAGCTGTGGCAAGAAACATTTTTTTGAAAAGTGTAACCAACAACCTTAAAAAATACTTATCTAATGACTATTAATTCACATATTTGATATACATATTTTACATCACATTCTGTAACAGATTTTATATTAAGGTAATCTTTTCAACTGCATTCTCCGAGTTGAATAACTAATTAGTTTAAGCTTTATATTAGTTAATGATGCAAATATTCTGTGATGTTATCATCCCTAATGCTAAATACTTGCCATTTTTCAAGTTACTGTGTAACTATAATAGGGCAAATCTTAAATATGTTCTAACTAGATATCAGTCAGATCAAAATTCATAAATGGCACATCAAACAATAAAAACCTTAGCAATACCAAGTTTAGCAGTAAACAAAAAGTTTCATTTTGGAATCAGTATCTTTAGTAGTGGGAGAAAGGAGAGAACAAGAAAAGATAATAAAAAAAAAATCTTATACAACTAAATCCATTCTTTCTACAAAAGTACAAATTAGTTCCCTCATAGAGAACACCTTAAAGTTCAAGTTATTTTGACACGTTCGGAGCATCCCTTATGACAGTGACAGAAGGAAAAGCTCTCATCATTGTAAAACACTGGTGCGCACAAATAAAATGACCACCAGATTCACATGTGATTGGATATGACGTTTTCAGGACTGAAGAAACACTCTCTCTTTTTATGTTTTATAAAAAACCTTGACATTAGTGGTTTTTAACCCACTAAGACCATGACCCAGCACAACATTTTATCATGTTTAACTTTAAGCATGTGAGTAAACCCATTGATTTAGAACACGTGATTGTGACCGTTAGAGCAGGGGTTCTCAAACTGGGGGTCAGGACCCCTCAGGGGGTCACGAGGTTATTACATGGGGGATCATGTGCTGTCAGCCTCCACCCCAAGCCTCGCTTTACCTCCAGTATTTATAATGGTGTTAAATATATTAAAAAAAGTGTTTTTAATGTATAAGGGGAGTTGCACTCAGAGGCTTGATGTGTGAAAGGGGTCACCAGTACAAAGGTCTGAGAACCCCTGCCTTAGAGCATCCGAGGAGTCAAGGGGGTCCCTGGAATCTAACAGTTAGTCTCAGGAAGCCTGACCAGGTCAGTGTACCCCAACTCACTGTTATCACAGTCTGTATCTAAATGGTGTCATGTTAGGTATCATATGCAAACTAGTAACATGACGGTCATTAACAATATTGTGCGGAGTGATATATGAAAAATTATAAATGTGTGATGGAAACGTTCTTAAAATGTGCTTGGCACATAGGGTTTAAGGCACAAAAGAATGTAGTTCCACCTGCTTGAATGGTGTCGCCAATATAAATTGAGCAAGAAGAGACAATGGAAGTATATTCACATAAAAGGTAAACAAAGCAACCAAAATAGCAATTGGAGTAGATAAACCATGTGGGGGAGGAGACTGCAAAAATTAACATGACGACAGCTTCCTGGTGGACACAGCAAGCTGAGCCGCAAAGAAGGCTTCCTGACTTCAAAAACAAAGATAAGGAGGATATGAACAGAGAGGGAAAGCCATTTTGCCATCTTTCACCTGAGGAGACAAAGAAAGCAGATTCTGGGTTCTATGTTGGATCCTGGCTTCAGAACTGGCCAGCCATGCTGGAAGAATGACTGTGGTGAAAAAAATACTTTGAAGAAAAAAGATTTTAGTTTGTTAAGTTAGATTATAGTCTTAGAATCATATTTACTTTTGTTCTTTTGTAACCATTTCTATCTTAATTCCTCCTACTTGGTACCACTTAAATATCTGTTCTTTGTGTAATAATACAAGATTAAATTTATTAACAATCATATGAGTGTGGCATTTCAAACTGAAGAGTAAAATCCTTAGCCAAACTAATAGGCTGGTGCTGTATACTGTATCTTTAAAGGAGCAGTAAACTTGATATGGTTTGAATGCTACAGTGAGAGGAGCTGAGTAGACTGTTCCATGGAGACTCAGGACTGGAAGAGCCTTGGTGTCATCCTGCAAGGAGTAACCAGGCTGGTGGAAGTCAGGGTGAGGTCACTATGCTGTAAGCAGGCTGATGGTGTCAGCACTCTGAGCCAAAGCTGGAGAGCGCAGACACACCCAGGATTACAGGGAAGGCAGTGACAAAACCCATACTGTTCTGAGTAAACTTCCAAAGTGTAGCAGCGATCAAGTGCTTTGCTGGATTAGGGCCATGGACACCTGAGTAAATACTTCGTATCCATGTTGTTAATGTTGTAAGAAAGATTTTAGTCAAAGACGCAAATAGATAAATGGATTTTGAGTCATCAACTTATAATAAACAAATTCCATCTACCTCGGTTAACTTCATTCCAGGTTTCACCACTTTAGCTACCGCTGCAGCAGTAGGAGACATGGCTGTCAGCTCTTCCTCAGACAGTATGGCTCCTGGATAGGTTAAAACCCCAAAACATATATCAAATCATACATAAAATAGAGAGAAAGTATTCTACAGATGCTTACATTTTATATCTAGTACACAAATCCTATGCACATATGCTCAACGACAAACACACATACTGTATATAGACAACAATCACTACAAATAAGGTCTTATCAACCTTCTCCTCGAAAATAATGATTAGGAAAAAATTCCATTTGGATCTAAAAAATCTTAGAAAGCAGAAATAAAATACACCTAATTCTAGTGTAAAATTGTTCTTTATAATATATTCTATAGCGCTTTGTCCAGTCTAGTTATAAGTGTTCAAACAATCTCATTGTCAGATTGTTTCCATTTTGTAATTGAAGACAAACAATTTAAATAGCAGGGATGCCTTGAAATACAATGGCTGGCAGAACTTAACTGTGCCAAACTACAAGTGACACTCTAGTAGGGCGAAAGAAAAAAAAAGTGCTACCTTCCACATTTTATAAAATTAAACCAAAAACACAACAGTAATTGATTTTCTCTGATATTTGGACTCTAGCAGATATATTTAGATTGATGTCTACTATATAATATTGTACCCAGATACTATCCTATGTTTTAAGAGGAAGATTTAGTACACTTATTTGCTCTAGAAATTGCAGTGCAAAAGCCCTTTTTGAAAATTACTTAGTATATAAAATCTGGAACATACAGAAAGTTCAAGTGTTATCCTACCTTTACGTTTTGTAGCAGAAAGTAAATCATTAGCATTCTCCAGTTCTTTCTCTAACTTGCTAATCTTCTCTCTGAGTTCTTTTTCCATTGCAGTTTTAGACTCCTCCATCTCAGCCAAATGATCCTCTGTTGCTTTGTTAGCTAAAATTACATATAATTTTTTTCTCTCTTTAAAAAGAGTGAAGTATACAAAAGTATCTTTAAAGAGATTTCTTAAATGTCCTTTGAGAAAGACATTAAATCATTCATCTTAGAAAGAAAGCATTAACTGGTATTCTGCTGAACGCAGAAGAGGGCTAAAAATTAAACAGCAAGATTAGGACAAGCCAAACTAAAATAATGAGACTGATATGAAGACACAGGTCAAATTTCTTTAAAGAGATTCTGCAGAAATTATATCTTCTCAAAATCACAATAAGGTTAAGAAAATTCTACAAGTACATTTGGACATCATGAAAGTTTTTTTATAACTGTAATAAGACAATTCAACACAACATTTAAATAACATTTCCCACAGATGAACAGAGAAAAAATTCCCTTCACACCTGCCACTGTTTTGGGGGTGTTTTTACTCAAACTGTTTAACTAAACAGGAAACGAAAACAAAATCATTAAAAATTATGCAATTCTTTTAAGTAGCTTCTCACCTTCACCTGCTTCTTGTAAAAGTTTGTGCAGCTCCTCTACTGCTCGCGTCAGCTCATTGCTCTTCGCTTCTGAATCATCTGCAGCACTCTAAATACAAGTATACTATTTAATCTTTTGTTATTGAACAGTTACAAATAAGGTAGCTCCTCAGAGGTCAGGAATCAACAAGATGTTGGCATAAATATGTAACACACACCACGGTATTACTCTAATTGGAAACAGTTGTCCCTTACTGTAAGTCCCAGCAAAACTGTAATTAAAGGTCTTGAAATTCAGGTGCTAACTCCCCATTTTAGAAGAAAATGGTCAGTTGTTGACATAACCAACCAAGTTATTTAACATGTTTGCATGGCTGTATTGCAGCAGTATTTTTAGGTGCCCAGATTTCTATAAAAAAAAAATCAAATTTATAAACTTTTTCTAAAGTATGAGGCTTTCGTTCTTAGATATAAATGCTCCTGGCAAGTTAGCACTTATACTATACTTTTCACTTGAATAGCTCCTTCTTTTGAGAATCTCAATGTGATTTGCTGTACAAACAATAGAATTACTGCTTTGTAACACTACTGTAGAAAAACATTTTCCTCCATTTTAAAGGGAGAGCAACTGAAGCAGAAAGAATTCAAGGCCCACACCTCTCTAGGATTTGCCTCTAATTTTGGGTGCCCAGATTTAGAGAGCAAGGATCTGATTTTCAGTGATGATGAGAAACCACAATTCCTATTGAAGTCTACAGACATTGTGGATGTTCAGGAACTCTGCAAATCGGCCCTATATAAGATGGACACTCAAAATCTGTGGCATGAGACCAATTACATTTTTTGTAGATTTTTCTTATAAAACAAAATTTGTTTTCATAAAAACCTCATGTATATAATGAACCTTGTTAAGCAAATATTTATTTTTATATACTTAAAAAGAGTAGCAAACTTCTATTTATATGTTATTAAATAAGTATACATACACATACATATAATTCAGAGAATCATAGGCCTGGAAGGGACCTTGAGAGGTCATCTAGTCCAGTCCCCCTACACTCATGGCAGGACTTATTATTTAGATCATTCCTGACAGGTATTTGTCTAACTTGCTCTTAAAAATCTCCAATGACTGAGATTCCACAACCTCCCTGGGCAATTTAGTCCAGTGCTTAACCACCCTGACAGTTAGGAAGCTTTTCCTAAAGTCCAACCTAAATTGCTGCAAGGGCAGTTTAAGTCCATTGCTTCTTGTCCTACCCTCAGAGGTTAAGGAGAATAATTTAGGAGCCATGCAGAAGAATATTGCAAGACTACAAAATAAGTTGCACGGGCATTGATTAAGACCACTGATTAGTGAGCATGGCACTTTATCATTATTAACACATTTACAATACAAGAAAATTCCATACAGTAGGTAAGATACTTCCTCTATTATTTTAAATGCAGTTTTGCTTAGTCTGTAAAATGAAGTAAAATAGCAGGTCTGAGTTGAGCAATGTAAAATTTTAAATGCAGTGTGAAATATAACACCATTATTACCACAGCCTATAAAGTTATGGTCATTTCAAGCATTGGGCCACATCAACTGCTCAACCCAAGCTTATTTTCCCATATCCTTCTTTCAACATGTCAGAGCACATCTATGCATAGTGTCCTATATTTTCTATGAAGTTTTTGAGAGATCTGCTCCTTTCAATGAAAATGCATGTGATAAAAGTCTTATTGGCCAGAAGAAACTAAACAGGACTTTGGAAGATTAAGGAAGAGAACCATCCCCACGTCTCACATTAACACTTTATATAGGTAGAAATATAGCTCTGGGAAAATAGTCAGACCTGTACCAGACTCCAAACCCTGGACCTACTTCCATATAATTCTAATATGAATCTATCCAATATTCCCAAACTTACCTTGTATAAGTTGGATAACTTTATGTGGGCATTTAGTTCATTATGGAATCTTTCTTCCATACCGGCTTGCTGTTCTTTTGCCTGATGAATAAAAAACATGAATTCATTGCACTGGTTCTGTTTCAGTTGCAAGCCAGTGAAGTGGCAAAGTTTGCAGACAATATTAAATTACTCAAGATAATTAAGTCTAAAGTTTATGGCAAAGAGTTACAAAGGGATCTCACAAAACTGGGTGATGGGAAAAGAAAATGGCAAACAAAATTCAGTGTTGGTAAATGTAAAGTAATGCATATCGGAAAATATAATCCCAATTATACATACAAAATGATGGATTCTAAATTAGTTATTGCCACTCAAGAAAGATCTTAAAGTCATCGTGGCTAGTTCTCTGACAACATCTTCTCAGTCTGGAGCAGCAGTCAAAAAAGCTAAACGAACATTTAGGAAAGGGATAAAATAAAAGCAGAAAATATAAGGCCACTATATAAATTCACGGTATGCCTACAACTTGAATACTGAGTGTGCACAGCTCTGGTCGTTTCATTTCAAGAAAGATATATTAGAACAGGACAAGGTATAGAGAAGGGCAACAAAAATGATTAAAGGGATGGAACAACTTCCACATGAGGAGAGATTAAAAAGATAGACTGTACATCTTAGAGAAGCAACAACGAAGGAGAGATATGATAGAAGTCTATAAAATCATGAATGGTGTGGATAAAGTAAATAAGGACATAACATAGGAACAAAGGGTTGCCCAATGAAATTAAAAAGCAGCAAGTTTAAAACAAACATAAGGAAGTACGTCTTCACACAATGCACAGTCACCCTGTAGAACTTGTTGCCAGGAGATGTTGTGAAGGCTAAAAGTATAACTGGGTTAAAAAAAAAATTAGATAAGTTGATGGAGGATCAATGACTCTTGGACAAGATGGCCACCAGTGCAACCCACATTCTGTGTTTCCCTAAACCTCTGACTGCCAGAAACAAGGACTGGACAACAGGAGATGGATCACTCAGTAATTGGTTCTGTTCATTTCCTCTGAAGAATTGGCACTGGCCACTGCCGGAAGACAGGATACCAGGATAGATGGACCATTTGTCTGACTCAGCATGGCAGTTCTTATGTTCAAAGTGAGGTTTTTATAAGTTTAAGAATTATACTGTGACTGTTAGAATACACAGAAGTTCAAAAACAAAAATGTTTCCTCAGATACACACTACTACAGACCGAACAATGTGGAAAAGGGCAAGTTATTGAATGAGATTCTTTTTCCCCTCTATCAGAAGTTTGACTTTTTTCCAAACCCAACCATTTTAATTTACATTAGAGAAAACATGATTCATCACATAAATGATACATACATATGAAAAAGCAAACATTAGGTTGTGGAACAAACCATTAAAAATATTTTTACATTTCTTTATCAACGTTTCAATCATATGTACCATTGGCTAAGTACAACAAAATCGAGAGATCTAGTTTGTTCTATGTTTCTTTTCCAATTTTTACTCGTTGCACTTCTCTCAGAATGGATAATGAAAATATGCCAGTCAATTTTATTTTTAGGCTTTCATACACTTCCAAAAAGCTGCAACATTTGCGTGGCAAATATTACAGGAGGATATTTGCTCTCCCCGCCCCCCCTCAAAAAAGGTCTGGAACTTTTGTAAAAGTTGGAAGCTGTTGGCCCTAAGTAAAAGCTTTCTTAAACTCCTACCCTCCTCCCACCCACCTTTACCCAAAGTTGCTGAATAAGAAAGAGTAGTAAGTTACAACTAATACTCTCCCCCTACTGGAGTCCTTCCTGCTTTGCCTGGACACTGCAGCCTGCAATGTAAACTCCCTCCCCTCTATAGAGTGCCAATCCCAACAATACCTTGGTACAATGGTGCAGATTAGGGTAGTATTGTACTTAATTCTATTAGATATGGGAGATAATTTTTTTAGTTAAAATACTGAAGTTATCTTAAATGTTGCCACACTAGATTACAGTTTAGAAAAGGTTTTCTTACCTCCTTCAATTTAGTCAAAAGATCTTCCACGTGTTTCTGTAAATTTTCATTTGACAATTTTAAGCTGTTTACCTGCTCCTCCATTCTGGAAACCTGTGTGAATAAGAGATATGAAACATAAGATGTTTATACTTCGTTTACAACTACATATATTTTTCAAATTGTACTTCAACAGAAATGCAGTATCTGATTATTATCGACCATAATATACATTTCAAAGTTTCTAATTACAGTATAGCCTTAAATTTCACAAGCGATAGAATAAAGGTTGGTTTTTCTAAAGAATTTTGCCTCTGTGCAGGTATCTAAAAGCAGCCAGATTTTCAAAGGTGATTTGCATCCAGGTGCTGATGACAACTGAGAACACACAAAATCTGGCTGCCTCACTTCTTGTCTAATAGGAACTGATCACTTAAGTACATGTCTAAACAGGAGCTGATTAGTGACAAGCTATTTTGAAAATAAAGCCCAAAGTTTTTCCCTAACCCAAAAAACACATGCTAAAATGATGCTGTATTACCAGTACAATATTTTTTGCACATATTTAAAAAAAACCCAAACATTCTTTTTATCAAGAAACTATATTTCTGCATATTTTAACATAAAAACAGCTGTACTGGGTCAGACCAGAGGTCCATCTAGCCCAGTATCCTGTCTACCGACAGTGGCCAATGCCAGGTGCCCCAGAGGGAGTGAACTTAACAGGTAATGATCAAGTGATCACTTTCCTGCCATCCATCTCCTCTCTGAGGAACAGAGACTAGGGACACCATTCCTTACCCATCCTGACTAATAGCCATTAATGGACTTAACCTCCATGAATTTATCGAGTTCTCTTTTAAACGCTGTTATAGTCCTAGCCTTCGCAACCTCCTCAGGCAAGGAGT
>NC_133775.1:53484966-53560426 GCF_003597395.2 Chelonoidis abingdonii | reverse complement strand
GAAAGGTTACAAACCATAGTTAATAGTTCTGCAACTTCACGTTTGAGTTCTTTCAGAACTCTTGAGTGAATGCCATCTGGTCCCAGTGAGTTGTTAATGTTAAGTTTATCAATTAATTCCAAAACCTCCTCTAGTGACACTTCAATCTGTGACAGTTCCTCAGATTTGTAACCTACAAAAGCCAGCTCAGGTTTGAGAATCTCCCTAACATCCTGAGCCATGAAGACTGAAGCAAAGAATCCTTTTAGTTTCTCCGCAATGACTTGATCGTCTTTAAGTGCTCCTTTTGTATCTCAGTCATCCAGGGGCCCCACTGGTTGTTTAGCAGGCTTCCTGCTTCTGATGTACTTAAAAACCATTTTGTTATTACCCCCCTGCACTGTACTTATGATATATTTTGTACCCCAGGTTTCTGTGATGCCCATTATATCAATAGCCTCCTTTATCACGAGGCACTCTAGTTCACCCATCTTATTATTTAGACTTCTAGCATTTGTGTACAAGCACTTTAAAAACTTGTCACTATTTATTTGTCTGCCCTTTTCTGATGCGTCCAATTCTTTATGTGAATATTTCTCGTCTGATCTGACCCTTACATTATCCTCTTCTATCCTCTGCTCCTGACTGTAACCTAGAGAATCTCGACCAATGGACTCTCCTCTAAGAGAAGTCTCTGTCCGATCCACGTGTTCCTCTGCAGCAGTCGGCTTTCCCCATCTCCTAGTTTAAAAACTGCTCTACAGTCTTTTTAATGTTAAGCGCCAGCAGTCTGGTTCCACTTTGGTTTAGGTGGAGCCCATCTCTCATGTACAGGCTCCCCTCATCCCAAAAGTTTCCCCAGTCCCTAATGAATCTAAACCCCTGCTCTCTACACCATTGTCTCATCCATGCACTGAGACTCTGAAGCTCTGCCTGCCTACCTGGCCCTGCATGTGGAACTGGGAGCATTTCTGAGAATGCCATCATAGAGGTCCTGGATTTCAGTCTCTTCTCTAACAGCCTAAATTTGACATCCAGGAGCTCTCTTTTACCCTTCCCTATGTCATTGGTACCTACATGTACCATGACCATCAGCTCCTCCCCAGCACTACACATAAATCTATCCAGATGCCTTGAGAGATCCACAACCTTCGCACCAGGCAGGCAAATCACCATACGGTTCTCTTGGTCATCACAAACCCAGCTATGTTTCTAATGATCGAATCTCCCATTACTAACACCTGCCTTTTCCTAGTGACTGGAGTTCACTCCCACAGAGAGGTAACCTCAGTGCGAGAGGATACCCTAACACCATCTGGAAGGAGGGTCCCAACTATGGGAAGGTTTCCCTCTGCTCCCTTTGAATGCTCTGCTTCCCTGGGCTTTTCATCCTCCTCAACAGCGCAGGGGCTGTTTGACTGGAGGTGGGACAATTCTACAGTGTCCCTGAAGGCCTCATCAACATACCTCTCTGCCTCCCTTAGCTCCTCCATTTCCGCCACCCTGGCCTCCAAAGCCTGTATGTGGTCTCTGAGGGCCAGGAGCTCCTTGCACGGAATGCACACATACGCCACCCGCCCACAAGGCAGATAATCATACATGCAGTACTCAGCGCAATAAACTGGATAGCCCTCACTGTGCTGCTGGACTTCTGCATTGTCTCCTGCAGCTACCTAGTTAATGAAAGGGTTTTGTTTAAATCAAGGAGTTTTTAATGTAGTTTAGTTTACAGGTTTTAAAGAACAACAAGTGAACCTTGCCCCCTTCCCACTCCCCTGAGAAACTCTCTGTTAGCAGCCCCTGGTCACAAAGCTCCCTGGTCGCTTGCGCACTGCTTTTTAAAGCCTTGGCCTTCTTGATAGCCCCGCCCACTGACTAAGGCTCAGACAATTAACAGAGGCTTCTAGCTTTCAAACCTTACTTTGAAGCTCATAGCTTCCAACTGCCAACCACAGCACACGGTCCTTCAAACAAACAACCAACCAGACAGACAAACACAAGCTCAGCACACAGCAAGTAACCCCCAAACACAAAACACACACTACAGACAGCCACTTATCCCAAGGGTGCTGTATTTGATCCTTCTTCACCTGGAGAACTCCCTTGCAAAACTCCCTGTTACTTTTTCACTAGCACTGTTGTATTACACCTTGTACTTTCAGTTACTTCTAATTTATCATCACTAATCTTACAAAAATAATCTTCAATTGCTCCCTTTACTTTAGATGTCCATACCAATATATTCATTCTCTGCAAACTATAAGTGATCAAAGCACACAACGGAAAAAAAGCACAATTCCCTACCTTAAAACATATCACCCAAAACTTCAAGAACATACATTAACATTTGCCCCTTTACATGAAATTTAATCCATAGTGAAGAGTGTCAGTGCTATAAAAATTCCTCACTCAAGTAGTCAAGGGGTATAGACTCTAGATAATTGTTACCACATCTTCACTAAATTTTATTTTCTTTTTAAAAATTACTTAGAAAAAATATTTGTATTATTTACTACTTTACCTCTTCTTTCTTGTTCTCCAGACTACATTTAAGCTCAAGGATTTCATTTCCCTTCTCCCTGGAAATAAGCAAGAGTTCATCTGTTTTGGCTTTCAACTCGGTGTGCAGCCACGTGTTCTGATTCTGTAATAATTCCTTTTCTTGCTCCAACCTTTTCTCACGATACTAAAAATAAAATTGTGAAAGACAGCATGATAAAACTAAATAAATCAGCACTTGTAACAAGACTACTTTCTATGCAAAACTTCTTCACAAATTGCATGTGTGTGTGTGTTAGTGGCTAGCTCAGGTCTGGAGTTAATGATGCATCCACCCATGCATAGCCATGCATCCATAAGCCTCACCAAGTTAGAATGTCTTTTTCCTGTCTTCAAGCTCCAGGAAACAATTCAGCTGTGACATATGCCTACTCCTGGATCCTTGCTATCATTTTACAAATGAGAATAACGACTCTAGCATGGAATTCTAAGACTGTTAACCTGTCTCTTCAATCGGTAGCATAAACCTTCCCCTGCTGAGGTATTAGAGTCAGGTACAAGGTAGAAAGCACATTAAAGGCAAAAAAAATGTGTCCAACATCATGTAAGGATATTATTTACCATTTAAGTTTCAGTAGGGGCCAAAGGCCATAATTACCGTTGGAGACCCACTGTGCTATGCTTGACACAAACACAGAAAAATATGACCCAGCCTTTAAAAAACAGGCATTACAGACGTGGAAAAAGAAAATTAAAATAGACTGCTAACACAGATCCCCACTTCTGTAGACTTAAAAACTTGATGAATATGTCTAAGAAGAGACTAGGTTAAACGCCATATATAAGCCTCAAAGTATCAAAAGGGTCGGTGTGCCAATACTATAATTGTAACAAAACAATAGTTTGTTTACTTGTTTGACTATATGAAGGCTTCTTGCCTCAAACAGAAACACTCACGGACAAACTCATCCTGAGGAAGAGTGAGGAATACACTCAGGTTTCAGAACTTCAGTAAGCCAAATACAGATTCATGCTATTTGGCTGAATCCATGTGTAAAAGGTCCCTGGGGACTGAACCAGAGACCTCTTGACCTAGAAGCACAACTGTCTGAGCTAAAAGACCCATTTACTTGCAAATAGTAGCATATTCAAACCTCTGTAAGTGTTCCAACTACTAGAATGGAACAAAAAGCTATATTGTGTTAGCTAGGGATATACAAAGAATAAGATTTTCCAGAAATATCTAGGGAACTCCATATGGCTGCCCTACAAATCTCCTGGAAAGCAACTGATATAGATGCCAGTGTAGTGCTGCACAAGTGTAAATTAATATGACTTTGAACTACTAAAGAGAAACAATGTGAAATGCCAACAGATAATATTTTGACATGGTTCACTGTTGAACTGAGTGTTCCAGTTTCACATGAAATTAAAAAACTGGATGTATGTTATGAGGACTCTAGTCTGGTACAAATAAAAGATAAGGGCTCTTCTAACATTAAGCTCAGAAAGTTATCGATGGGATGAGCAAGGAATATATTTTAGCAAGATAAATGACTATGGTCATTTGACCAAGGTCAAACTTCCTAGCATTGCCTTTGGAAGTTAATTTAGAATTCTGTAGGGCTGTTTCCTTGAGAAAATGAATACGGGTTGGATCAGCTACTAGAGCAGGGGTCTCAAACAACCAGGAGGGCCACATGAGGACTAGTATATTGGCCCAAAGGCCGCATCAATGACACCCTCGCCCCGCTGTCCTCGCCCCCACTCCATCCCTTCCGTGAGGCCCTGCCCCCAAAGTCCCCACCCCAACTCCACCACCTTCCTGCCCCTATTCCAACCCCTTCCACAAATCCTTGCCCCAGCCTCCCCTTTTTGCCACCTCCTATTCTGAGTGTGCGGCTCCCCACTCCTCCTCCCTCCCTCCCTCCCTCCTGTAAAGCGCTAAGTGCCGCCAAACAGCTGTTTGGCAGCGGCAAGTGCCTGGAGGTAGGCAGAGGAGGGGGGGACGTGGAACGCTGGGGCGGAGGGGGCAATGGGGGAGGAGAGCTTGGTGGCCACAACTCGGGGGTGGGGGTGGCTTGGCAGGCCGTGGCTAATAACTCCACGGGCCACGTGTTTGAGACCCCTGCACTAGAGCGTTATCACTACAACCAGGAATGAAGTCTAGAAAGTTGATTTCATGGATATTGGCAGCCAAGAGTAAGACCAGTCTGCATGAATTACAGAAAACAATTCAACAGTTTAATATAATTGGAAGGTTACAAATGACATTTTCTTGCTGTGACAAAGATGTTTGCCTGCATCCTTTGAAAGAAGACCCATTTTATACCACATGTAGTTATCTTCTTACTGATACCTACATAATTGATGTCTTTTTAGCGGAACGCTCACTAGTGACAAGGGGTCAACCCACGTAAAACACTGCTTACCTTCACAGAGACATCTGATGTTTGAAGCTCATCCAGTTTCAGTTGTAGCTCCACTTTTGCTGAGTTTGCTTCCGTAAGTTTCTCATTTAGACGTTTAACATCCTCTAGAAAAATCAGACAACGTAAGATGCCAAACATTCAAAACAGTATCAGTTATTATTGTAAATAAACCACATTTAGTACCTTAGAAATGAAGGCTATCAGTTTATGAAAATTGTTAGCAATTGCCAATATGTGTCTCCGCACAATTAAATATCACCTAGTATGCTGTTGGGCTTTTCCCCTAACTTGCACTTACATTTCCCCCACCACTTTCGTCTACCAATCTGACTCCTGTTCTTTACTGATCTATTAATGGGAGTTACCCATACAAATTTGGATAATTAACCATTATTGAGTTTAGGTTTAAGTCTGACTCACAAAGCAGGTGTAAACTCAGTTACAGTTTAAGCGTATTTACTGGTCATACCATTTAAGTGTTCAATTTCTTGAGAGCGTCTCTCACTCATTCGAACCAAATCTCTCTTTTCACCTTCCAATTCTTCTTTTGCTCTAGTAAGCTGACTCTTCAATTAAAAAAAAACAAAACATTTTTATGTTAAGAGTCATGGTCATTCTTAAACTTACTACGGCATTTTCCCGGTATGATAGTAAGCAGAGGTTATCATCCTAACCATTTTTAATGAATGTGTGAAAGCAATCCTAGTATTAGTACACAGGAAGGTGTACACAGAAATTGCTCAAGCAAGTCAGTTACTGAAATAAACAAACTGGAATCTTGTGTTCGCCTTTGATTTCCACTACTGTGCTGAGCATCTGTTCAGTTCTGACACAGAGGGAAGAATCAACATAACTTCTTGTAATACCCTTAAATTTTCTTGGAGGTTTCATCTTATGTTTCGGATTAGTTTATGAAATGTAATCTCAGTCTGAGATGGTAGAGGATATCACCTTCTTTACCTTTAAATGTAATCTGAGAGTATGCTAAAAGGGTACATGTTCAAGAAAAAAAAAAGGACAGAGGTATCAGCCACTCTAGGAGAACTGTTTATTGAACAGTGATTTTTTTTACTCCTACTTTTGCTACTCAACTGCTACAGAGATTTCTTCACAGGTGCAAGACAGACAGATTTTCTCTGGACTCCAGTAAGCATAGAGACAGCTGGAGTTCTTATGGGTTTCCAAACTCTCAAATAAAACTTGTTCTGAATGTGCCTAAGGATAAAGCCTAGAACCAGAACTGCGGTATCAACAAAAGGTACTCCAGTCACAACATTAGTTCTCTGAATTGGTTTTATTTGGTGAACAAATTAGACTACACGCTATTAGCTACAGACTAATCAAAGGACCAGAGTGGGGGAAAAAGAAATTGCGAAGAAAGCCATCAATACCATGGGCTGGTCTACACAAGACAGTTGCACTGATTGAACCAAGAATATCAATTTGAAACCAATTTTGTTAAACTGCTGTAAACCCCTGTGCAGAAACTTTTGTTTCAGTTAAAGTAAGACTTCTGAGGTTTAATTTAATTTGTTTGGGAACACTGTTAAGCTACGCTAAAATAAAGTAACTTTTAATCAGAAATAAGAGTGTCCGCCCTGGAGCTTGCACTGGGACTTGAAGAGCACAACTTTCCTGAACATACAACGCATTATTTGCACGAAGCTATCCACCTGAAGAATGGATCATAACTAGCTTTTGATTGTCAAGACTCTAAACAAAACATGCACTCTAAATTCTAAAGGGTTTCAACCATCTGTTGCTACATTTGCATACTCAGTGATTTCTATACCTGTATGGCTGCATTGCGATCATGAGCCGCTTCAAGTTCTTTGTTTTTCTCATTCAATGATTTCAACTGCTCATCTGTTGGAGGAGAGGGCCAAGCGGGGAAAATTAAGGAAACGTTTTGGTATTAACAGAACACGTGCATTAGTTATATCCAGTTGGTAAAATTCATGTTCCTGCTTTAGAATAATACAAAACTGAGAAGAGAAAATTTCCCCCCAAATTAAAAATCCAATATACAAATCATTGACCAAATTGGTAGTCTTGTAATTAAAAACAAAAGTAGTTTTATTCCAACTCATCTGCTTTCTGAAAACAATACTCAGAGGAAGGAGTATCAGAGAAGCCACTGACAAATCAGTGTCTCAGGCCTGATCCTGCAACCTGACCCTTATGGGCATATGTTTGCATTGCAGAAATCGGTTTGTAGAATGTAACCCTTAGATCCTTGAGTAGAATATAAATCAGATGTTTACTCCAATAAAACAGACTGAAAGCCTGTAGAAAGCAGGGACTTGAACCAAAAATATCAATTACTTTCTTTGACAGGGGTTGGCAACCTTTCAGAAGTGTTGTGCCGAGTCTTCATTTATTCACTCTAATTTAAAGTTTTGCGTGCCAATAAAACATTTAAATGCTTTTAGGAGGTCTCTTTCTATAAATCTATAATATATTACTTTACATACAACAATAGTTTAGTTAATAAGGTTTTTAAAATGTTTAAGAAGCTTCATTTAAAATTAAATTAAAATACAGAGCCCCCAGACCGGTGGCCAGGACCCGAACAGTGCGAGTGCCACTGAAAATCAGCTCGCGTGCAGTCTTTGGCATGCGTGCCATAGGTTGCCTACCCCTGTTCTATGAAATGAAGGACGTTTGGCTGATAGATTTTTCTTTCTTATTTAGATTTTTAAGCATTTCAAAATAAGTTCAAAAGATTTAATTATTATAAGCAAAAAAAACTTTCCAACCTACTAATTAATGTGTAATTATACTTACTAAGTTTGTTTAGCTCCTGACGGAGAGTCTGACATTCCTGTGTCTCGTTTACAAGTCTCTCTTGACTTTGAGCCAGACGCTTTTCCACTTCAAAATACTGTTGTTCTGCAGAATACCACATTATATTAACACTACTTCATAATCAGCTTTTATTAGAGAACCATATCTAGCAGAAAATGCAACTATAAACAATGCTCTTTCAGTAGATCCTGAAGAAAAAATATTTTTTAAGCCAAGTGGTATATTGCTACCTACTGTTAAGCACTGTTTAAATAATTTTGTTACTATGGTCAGATCTGTTTTACATTTCTCCAAGTGCATTGCCCTAAAGCAGTGGTCTCCAACCTTCTTAAGCACAAGATCACTTTTTGAATTTAAGATCAACACAGGATCTACCCCGATCCCTCCCCAAGGCCCTGCCCTACTCACTCCATTCCCCCTGCCCCTGTTACTTGCTCTATCCCACCCTCACTCACTTTCATGAGGCTGGGGTGCAGGAGGCGGTGCAGGCTCTGACCTGGGTCCAAGGGGTTCAGAGTGTGGGAGGGGGCTCCGGGCCGAGCCTGGGGCAAGGTGTTGGGATGCAGGAGTGAAAGGTGAAAGCTCTGGGAGGGAGTTTGGGTGCAGGGGTCATATGGTCACACTGCACCTAATCTCATAGAAACCACTGGACATTTAATGGGTTTTACTTTTTATTAGTGTCATTTGTGGTTTATAGATCAAAAATCTTTCAGGGATTGTCACAAATCAGTGGAGTGTGCATTGGCTGAGCCGGGGCAGGGAGTTTGGGTGCAGGAGTCAGGGGTGCAACCTCTGGAAGAGAGTTTGGTGCAAGAGGAAGCTCTGCGCTGGTGCAGAAGATTGGGGTGAAGGAAGGGGTAAGGGCTGAAGCTCTGGGAGGGAGTTTCGATGCAGGAAGTGGCTCCAGGTTGAGCCAACATGTTGGGGTGCAGGAGAAGGTGAGGGGTGAAGGCTCTCAGAGGGAGTTTGATGGGGGGCAGGAGTAGGTGCAGGCTCCGGCTAGGAGGCACTTACTACAGGCTCACCACACTGCTCCTGGAAGTGGCTGGCTGCTGGTACATCTCTGCAGCCCCTGGTGCGGGGAAGGGGAAAGGAGAGGGTCCCTGTGCCCTGCCTACACCCACAAGTGCTACTCCTGCTTCCTGGCCAATGGGAGCTGCAGGGACGGCGCTGAGGTAGCATGCGGAGCCACCTTCTCACCCCACCACCTTTCCCTCAGGAGCCACAGAGACGTGCTAGCAGCGAGCTGCTTCCAAGAGCAGCATGGGGCCAGGGCGGGCAGGCAGGCAGCCTGCTGAGCCCTGCTGCACCACCAGACTGTTAGTGGTCTGAAGATCACGATCGATGGACAGGTTGGTCACCACTGTCCTAAAATCTGGTCTACTCCAGTTTTTGGATTGATTTCACTATATTAGTTTAGCAACATATAGCTAAATTAGTGAAATTCCTTAGTGTGGTCAGTTATACTGGTATATAAGTGCTTATGCCAATATAGCTTATTTCTAAACCAATATAATTAAATCAGGGTAAAACTGGGTGTAAATTCATCCTTAAAATCTTAACTTGGGAAACTAACAACAATGATTTCTGGTCAAGAACCTTTTTGTATGGGTACACCACTATGGACTTTGAAAATATCACAACCAGAAGTACCACTGATATGTAAAGGTTATTGCTTTATAACTGAAATAAAAGTCACACTTCAGATTTTCTATACAGGCCTGTCACATCTTACGCGCATTTAACATATGCAATTTCAGCTTTACGCAGTTGGCAAAAACAAATAAAAAAAGAGAAAAATAACAATTTAAATACTGTTTCTGTAGTGCGGACGATTCTGTCTGCCATTCAACTCAATGCAATTTTGACTATACGCGGTTTTCGCTTTACACGCTAACCGCGGAATGGAACCCCCGCGTAAGATGAGACAGGTCTGTAGTGTTCCAGAACACTTGGTAAATATCTGAGATAATATTTCTGGTGATCTACTATTTTCTTGGAATAACAGCAAGAAAAATTAGTGGACTTTTAGATAAGTGCTTTTTTCTTAATATGTACTATAAACCTCTCTTAGTCTAAACTACATCAGTTTCAAATAATGATGTAGCACAAACATGTATATGAGAATCTCAAAGTTTACAGACAACCACTAGCGTACTTAAACTGAAATTCCACTATAAACACTTGGAAGATTAAAAGTTTTACTTGAGTAAAATGGTTTATAAAAATGATAATAAATAATATTTCTATAGTCTTTCAATAAAGTATATCAAAACATTTTCAACCAGTAATAATTTATATTCAAAAATACCACTATAGGGCAGGAATTTTATCCCTATTATAAGATTGCAAAACTGAGGGAGAGAGAGTGTACGGGCAAGTTTACAGAAGAAATCTGTGGCTGAGCTGAGAAATGAACTCCTGATTCTACCCACTGTTTCACCTATGCTCAATTATTAAACAATGCTCCTGCCCCCCTCTTCAATACCCTAATAATACTTGGCTCTTAGACAGCAATTTTCATTGTCAGATTTCTAATTGCTCTACAAAGATCGGAATCATTAATGTCGTTTTACAAACAAGGAAACTGAGTCACAGGGAAGGGAAATATCTTGCCCAAAGTTACCCAATCACAGAACCAGATATTAAATCCAGGTCCCAGTTGTCTGTTCTAGCCATTAAGATATGATGCCTTCCTGAGTGGGCCCAGGGCAATAAGATAAGATTATATCATCACAGTCTCTAAGATATTAAGAGTTTAATGCCATATGGGACCACCAGATAGCCCAAAACCCGGATTAGTATTACAGTCCTCAACAAACAAAAGTGTTATGAGAATCATCTCCAGTCCATCCTTTAAAAGCCTTGCTTCAAACATTGGTAGATTATCTGGAAAGGTTCAAGCCTCAAACATTGAGTTTATTGGAAGTGTTGCTAGATTGGGCCCACTCAGAGTATGTCTAGACTGCAAAAAACAACTAGGAAAACAAAACACAGCAGTGAGTCTCAGAGCCTGGGTCTACAGACCCAGGCTTGTACTACAGCATTAAAAATAGCCACGTATACGTTCCCACTAGAGCTCAGGCTTTGAAACCCTCCCCATTCCTAGGGGTCAGACTCCAAATGGGAATATCTGCATGGCTATTTTTCCTGCCATAGGCCTGCAGACCCACTGAGGCAGGTGCTTTTTTGCAGTGTAGATCATACAAACCTCTGATGCTCTTCCTCAAGCATCCGGGTAACTCAGGGAGCAGGTAAAGAATCTCACTCAGTAGGACGTACACCCCCCTTGACTTTAAATGATTTTTAAGAGTTTTAATGTAAAGTAATAACTTGTAATACCACACTAAGAACAGACTCCTATTGTGGTTTACAAACACTGCAACCCACAGCGTGAGTGGAAAACAAGAGTGTAAAAATTCAAGGAATCTTCCTCACAGAACAAATGCATCATATTCAGCCATTGCAGTTTTACAGATGTAAAAGCCGTGGGGAATATTTTATAAGCTTATATCAGCAACATGAGACCTCCACACAGCATTGCCTCTGGCACTGTCCTTTGGCTTCTTGGCTTGGGCTCCGTGACGATTAGCCACTGTGCACTGTAGTCCACCTCCCGCCAAACAGGCACAACTCGAGACTCGGTCCCTCCGGTACTCAGCGGTGGTGAACCTCGCTGCGGAGCAGCATCATGCGCCCAGTGCCGGGGGAAGGCCGCCTGCCCTCGCCCGGCCCGTGACACCGATGAGGGCTCCGGGCCACCCGCCTGGCAGCAGACTCAGGTCCGGACCCTGCAGCAGTAGCAGCCCAGCAGGGACAGCACCGTATAAATATCCCCCCTCACTCCCCGCCCCGCCACTCACCGCTGTCCACCTTAAAGCGCTCGTGCCTGGCTCGGAGCCCATCGATCTCGCTCTGCTGATCGGCCAGGAAGCGCTCCAGCTTCCCCTGCACCGGCTTGGGAAGCTTGGCCAGCTCGGCCCGCTCCAGGACCTGCTGCAACACCGCAGCCATCTTAGGAGGGAGCCTCTCCTACCTCTCTCTGCCGCCCTCCGGCCCCGCGGGGAAGGGAAACAGCGCGGCAGCGTCAACCCCTGCCTCGCACCGAGCATGCGCATTAGGCGCTCTCCAGCGGGCGCCATGGGAAACGTAGTGTTAAACCTCCACCGGAAGCAGAACTCCTGCGCGAAAATTTCCGGCGGTAGCGTCCTGTGCGCCATGTTGAGTGAGGCACTGCGCCCCAGCCTGTCTGATTAGACCTGGTGAACTCACAAAGAGGCTCAGAGGGGCAGCCTGTTAGTCCCGAGCTGTGGAAAGCAACAAAGAGTCTTGCGGCACCTTATAGACCAACAGATGTATTGGAGCATGAGCTTTCATGGGCGAATATGCACTTCGTCAGATGTCGCAAAGAGGCATCTTCGATGGTTAGCTGTAAAGCTGGATCAGCAAGGAAGAGGTGCTGTTACGTCCGCCACACACAAGATGGCGAACCATGCTTGGCAGTAGTAATATCCTGCGCCCATTCTCCCGCGATTAGATTTGTCTCGGTTGGGCTCAGTGATTCGGCTACGTCATCAACCTACGCTTCCAGAGTTGACGCGTTCAGACGGGAGCAGAGGCGCAGCCTGGTGATGTGACCTGTGGGACACATCTGTGCTGGGCGTGGGGGGAGCTGTGAGAGAAGCTGGTGTCGCTGCCCAGTAAGCAGGTGAGGCGGCTGTGGCGGTGGGTAGAGGAGCGGGGAGGCTGGCTAAGCCGAGGGTGCCCGGCCCGGCCCCTGGACATAGGAATCTGACCTGGCTGGGGCAGAGGAAAATGTGTCTGAAGGGCGGTGGGTGTCTGACCTAGTTGAGGGAGGAGGAGGTCGAATTGCGGGAGGGAATGGTGGGAAATGTTTCCCCTCTGTGGCACTAGCTGGCGGCTCTGGCTGTGGCTCAGTCAAGAGAGGTGGATCCTGTTGTATCTCCCCCTATGCTTGCACCTTGTACTCCTAGTCCGTGGGAGCTGGAACGTCGCCCCTCAGCTCTGTAGGGTAGATCTGAACTTTTTAGTTAGTGCCTTTGGAAGGAGCGAGTCAAATTGATTGAAGTACGTGAGCGTGGAGGGACGGGGAAAGCGAGAGAATCCCCTGAGTTCTTCCCATATGTCCAGGTCCTGCATTTGCCTCAAGGATTTTTTTTAAAGCTGCAAATGGAAGGTGTAAAACTGGCTCGTTTGACAGAGTTCACAGTAACTTAAAAAATAAGTTATGTCTGAGGAAGGGAAATAAGAATGTTTGCAAAGTACAAATATTGTAGAATGTAACTGAGCAGGGCTGATCTTTCGTTTTTCCAGGCGGCAGGTGTTTGCTGCTATTTTGATTATAAATTAGCAATAGTGGTCTGACTATGTGAGAATTGTGAATGTGTGAGTGAGCAAGTGGAAGTGAACTACTCCTAAAACAGTAAGAGTTGGAAGTTGTTTCATAGATCACTTGTAAATGATTTTTTCCTAGATTTTAAATTAAGATATTTGATTTGATATGTCAATTTCATATATGTTACCATATTTAAAATACTACTTTTTCATACAAGTATGTTAAGAATAAACGAATATATTTTCCTGTGCCATAAAGAGACTTTTAGAACTTCAGTGAAGCAATTACAGGTATAAAGCTCATTGTAACTTTGTTAATGGTCACTGTCATACTAACACATTCAGGGTTTTTTTCCAACACTTTTTATTTCTGTACACTTAACATTCTATTCCTTATGTTCTCAGATTAAGTACCTGAAGCGGTAGAATAATATATTCTCTTTTTATAGATGGAAGTTAGACTAAGCTCGCGGTAATGGGCAGAAGCTATTTTGTGGAAGAAGCTGTTGGGCAGTATCTTTCAGACTTCGGCACCAAACCAAAGGCTTGTGTCACTGGCCTGTTGATAGGGCAGGTAAGTGTTTAAATCTATATGAAAGTGAATAGGCTTCTGTGTTGTGGATGTATAACTCAGATTAACATTATGTTCATATAGGGTTTGTAATAACACTTCTTCATGTAGCCACTAGGGTAAAGAACCTGTGTTAGTGACTTGAGCAATTTTGCATCCCACATCGATATCAAGCTATGGACTTGATCCTGCTCCCGTTGACTTTAATGGTGTAAGATCAAACTCGTAACCTTAATGTTGAACTTGTATGAGACAGGAAGGGGATATTTTGACAAAGGACATCAGGGCAAAACCATACTCTTATAAAAGCTGCCATGGTACCCGTGGAACACTTAGAGGCTTGGTTTTTGAAATCTTGTCTGAAAGATACAGTAAATGGCATGGAACTACATTTGTGCATCTTTGTGCACCTCCAAAAAGATGAAGGGCTCAGCTAACTCTGCTGTGTTTCAAACTTGTGTTTCCAAGTACTCTGGGATATTGGTAGGAGTTGCATGCTTGTGTTGAAATGAGACTATATCTTCAGGTATTAAACCATAAAGTGGGAATGAGACTGAAGGTGATAGCAGCAACATTTTGTCTTTTTATCTCACATTTCTGTTCCTTTATTTTCTTTCATGTTTTGCTGTCAATGTGAAACCAGTTGTAATAGAATGACAGAGAGCAAATGTTACCGGTCTTTCAACTGCCACTGAAAATATGTCCTGTCATTAATATTTTGAGGGACCTAGAATACACTGGAGTTATTTGACAATGACTTTTTAAAGTGACTGTTTTAAAAAGTGTCTGCTTACATATATATTTGTGAATAATTAACATAAAATACGTTACCATTTTAATTTCTCCCACATTTGCCCTGTCCAAAACTACTAATCTGTTATTTTTTCATTGTTATTGTCATAGGTTTCACTCCCAACTCTGGACTTTAGAGTACAGATGTGGGGACCTACATGTGAACCCCTAAACTGAATTACCAGCTTAGATCTGGTCTGTCTGCCACCACCCAAATAGTTTGTCATTTGGGAAACTCGGTCTTCCCCCCAAAAACCTTTCTCTCCCTGGGTAGCCTTGAGAGACTCCTCCACCAACTCCTGATGAGTCCAGATCCAATCCCCTTGGATCTAAAAACAAGGAAAAATCAATCAGGTTGTTAAAAAAGGCTTTTAATTAAAGAAAAGAAAAGTAAAAGAAAACCCTCTGGGAGATAACATACAAGATGATCTCACAGACAACAGATTCAAAACACAGAGGATGTTCCCCTGGACAAAAACTTAGTTACACAAAAATTACCCAATTTGATTATTCTCTAATGCCCAAGACAAGTTACAAAGAAAATAAACATAAACCTATTTATTCCCTTTTACTAATACTCACTACTTGATAAGAGGCTGATTTCTGGAGCTTTCCCACTCTGGTCAAAACGGAAACTGACTCTAAAACAAAGGAAACTTCCCTCCTTCCTTTTGAAACATCTTATCCCTCCATTGGTTCCTCCAGTCAGGTGTCAGCTAGGCTAGGTGAACTTCTTAACCCTTTATAGGTAAAAGAGGCATTAACCCTTAACTATCTGTTTGACAGTTACCTTGTCCTCCTATTTATTTTGCTTTTCTCTTCCCGTTGTGTCATCATATGTTTCAAATGCAAATTCTTTGGGTTGGGGCTGCTCCTTTTTTAAAAAATAATAATAATGATAATTGTATGTATAGTCTAGCACAGGGGTCGGCAACCTATGGCATGTGTGCCAAAGATGGCATGGAAGCTGATTTTTAATGGCACGCTGCTGTCTGCCAAGGTCCTGGCCGCCTGCCCTGCTCAGCCCACTGCTGAACCCAGGCTGGGTGGGGCCAGCGGCCAGGACCTCGGCGGGCAGCAGCATGCCATTAAAAATCCTGCCCGGCCCAGCCTGCTCTTCTCTGCCTCCACGGCAGCCAAGCTCCCTCCTCCCCCACCTCTTCCCCGAGCATGCTGGGTTCCTGCAGCAGAACAGTTGATGGCCCAGGAGAGGAAGAAGCAGAGCCAGAACCAAAGCTGCAGCGTGCTCGCTGCTCTGGAGAAGAGGTGGGGACAGGGCCTTGGGGAAGGAGGGTGGAATCAGAGCATATCCCCTCCAGCCCCTGCCGTGAGCCACTCAGGGCATGACTCCTGAATCCCTCCCACACACACAGCCCTCTGCCCTGAGCCCTGCAGCCCCCACACCTCCCATGCCTCTACTCTGACCCCTGCACCCCCCATGACCCCAGCCCTGACTCCGGCACCCCCCACACATACCCAGCTCCCCTACACTCCATGCCCTGACTCCTGCAGCCCCTTCACACACCCCCAGACATCTGTTCTGATTCCTGCACCCCCCATATATACCCAGCCCTCCCACATCCCATGCCCTGACTCTTGCACCCCCCACATCCCCATCCCCACCCCCAGCATCAAACGGAAGCTCCTGCACACACACCCCCACATTCCCACCTGCACTCCTCACATCAAATGGGAGCTGCCCAGGTAAGCACTCCACACTCAAACCTCCTGCCCCACCCCTGAGCCTCCTCCCTCATTCTAGCTCCTGGCCAGACCCTACGCTCTAAGCCCCAGCCTGCTCCTTCACCCTCAGCCCTTTGCTCAGTGCACTCCCACCTTCAGCTCAGTGCAGAGAGAGAGGAAGAGAATGGGCTAAAACCAGGGAGAAGGTAGGTACCCACTCTGTGTGGGCAGGGCTGGGACCCCAGACCGGCAGCGGGCTGAACGGAGCTCGCAGACGGGACCCTGGCTGGTAGGAGTCGGCGGATGGTACCCCAGATTGGCAGTGAGCTGAGCGGCAGTGGGCTGAGCTGCTCAACCCACTGCCGGTCTGGGTCCTGGCCACCAGTCCCACTCGACCCGCTGCTGTTCTGGGGTTCTGGCTGTCAGCCAGGGTCCCGGCCTCAGGCCCCGCTCAGCCCGCTGCCGGCCTAGGTGCCCCAGCCCAGGAGCAGGCTGAACAGGCCGGCAGCATAAGATCAGCATTTTAATTTAAATTTAAATGATGCTTCTTAAACATTTTAAAAACCTTGTTTACTTTACATTCGACAGTAGTTTAGTTACATAAAATATAGACTTATAGAGAGATTCCTTATAAAAAAGTTAAAATGTATTACTGGCACACAAAACCTTAAATTAAAGTGAATAAATGAAGACTCAGCACACCACTTCTGAAAGGTTGCCGACCTCTGGTCTAGCACAATGGAGTGTTTGTCTCTGACTGTATCCTCTAGCTCAGTGGTTTTCAAACTTTTTCTCTGATGACCCAGTTGAAGACAACTGTTGATGCCCGTGACCCAACAGAACTGTGATGAGAGGCTCAGGACTGGGGCAGAGGGTTGGGGTCAGGGGTGAGGGCTGCGGGGTGGGGCCGGGAATGAGGGGTTCAGGGTGTAGGAGGGCACTCTGGGCTTGTACAGAGGGTTGGGAGCAGGAGGGGGTCAGGGCTGTGGGGCAGGTTCTGGGCTGGGGATGAGGGATTTGGTGTAGAAGGGGGCTCCAGGTTTAGGGGGGGACTCAGGGCTGGGGCACGGGAGGGTGTCAGGGCTCTGGGCTGGGGATGAGGGGTTTGAGGGGTTGCTTAGCGGGTGGAGGGGGCTTCACGTTTGGGGGGGTGCTGAGGGTTGGCGTGTGGGCGGGGGTGAGGGCTCTGGGCTGGGGCCAAGGATGAGGAGTTTGGGCTGAGGAAGGAGCTCTGGGTTTGGGAGGGCTCAGGGCTGGGGCAGTGGGTTAGGGCACGGGCTTACCTCGGGTGGCTCCTGGTCAGCGGTGCAGTGGGGGTGCTAAGGCAGGCTTCCTGCCTGTCCTGGCACTGCAGACTGCGTTGCACCCCAGAAGTGGCCAGCAGCAGGTCCAGCTCTTAGGCGGAGGCACTGTGCTCAGGACAGCGACAGTGCACGGAGCCCTGTGACCTCCCTGCTTAGGAGCCGGCCCTGCTACTGGCTGCTTCCAGGATGCAGTGTGGTGTCAGAACAGGTAGAGACTAACCTACCGTATCCAGGCAGCACCGCCAATGGGACCTTTGATGGCCAGGTCGGTGGTGCTGAGCAGAGCCGCTGCGACCCAGTGCCTTACATTCCACAACCTAGTACTGGGTCATGAACCGCAGTTTGAAAACCACTGCTCTAGCTGCCATTGCAATGCAATTATTAGCTTCTGTTTGCGTTATATGCTGTAGATTATTTCTTCTTTCTGGATCTCGGGTCAGTGGTGGTGTTCATTTTCTTCATGGAACAAATAAGAATCCTCTTAGAAAACAATTACAGCCCTCAAAGTTGTGTTCTTTGCTAGCTTCTGGTTGTTCTGATGTCCTAATGCTTTACAATCTTTACAGTAGTGCTTTTAAGGACCCAGAATGTCTGCTCACCTTTAGAAAAGTGTTCCAATCTGTATCCATTTCTGTTCCACTTCAAGTTCATATACTGCAGAGGATTCAGCAATAAAACTGATAACTATCAAACATATTATACATAAATCTTCATTACAGACTTATGTGAAGGATAGACTGCATCAAATTTGCAGGTCATTGTGTATATTATGCAGAGAGAGGCAGCAACTGCCATTGCTAAATTTGAATAATCAGGTATAATTTGAGGGTATGTCTGCACCGCAAAATTAGGTCTTTTTTTTAATAGAAGTCAATCTTTAGAAAGCGATTTTATACAGTTGATTGTGTATGTCCCCACTAAGAGCAGTAGGTCGGCGGAGTACATCCTCAATACCGTTGCTAGCATCGATTCACAGAGTTTTGCACTGTGGGTAGCTATCCCACAGTCCCCACTGCCCATTGGCACTCTGGGTTAAGCTCCCAGTGCCCAATGGAGCAAAAATATTGTCGCGAGTAGTTTTGGGTACATGGGAGGGGGAGAATCTGACAGGGTAGCCTGGATGGGGTAGAGGAGGAGGGAAGGACAAGACCACATTGCTTATTGTAGCCACGCTACAAATCAAAGCTGTTTGAATGACAGCCTTCTGTTGCTTGGGGCATCTTCTGGAGTTGAGTGGCTGGGTGTCCGGAACCTTCCCCACCCCCACCTCCATTCTTGGGTGTCTGGTTGAGGAGGGTATGGAACTTGGCGAGGAGGGCAGGCGGTTATACAATAGATGCAGCAGAGGTCTGTGCTCTGGTTGCCTTTCCTGCAGCTCCACCAGACACCTGATCATGTCCGTTTGCTCCCCCATTAGCTTCAGCATCTCCTCCTGTGTATTCTGATCACGCTCACTGAGTGCTTTCCTGGTCTCTACCACCGAATGCTTCCATGCATTCAGCTGTGCCCTATCAGTGTGGGAGGACTGCATGAGCTCTAAAAATGTCACCATGAGTACATTTTTTCCACCTTCTAATCTGCGATAACCTCAGGAACAGAGTTGATGCAGGGAGCACAGAAACATTTGCACTTACAGGGGGGATAAAAAGGGAGAGTAAAATTTAAGAAGATACATTTCTGAGAACAAAAGGGAGACTCTTTCACAGTGAATCAAGCAATTCATATCGAACAGCACATGTGTTTTATGTACAAGGTCGCATTTTGCCTTTTATATTGAGCGCCTGCCTGTATGGTGACACATCACACACAGCTGGGCAACAGAATTCAGTTTCCAGGCAGCCATGGTAAGCCAAAGGGTATGCGGGTTTGGTGTCTTTTGCCTTTGTAACATGTGGGAATGGTTTCAAACTGCAGCTTCCTCTTTTTCCATAGCAAGCAATGCTGGTTAGGTTTGCCATTTAAAAGAAGCGGCTGCGGTTTTGGGGTATATGTGCAGCTCACCCCTCCTGCGTGGCTATTCTCCAGGATGATCCCTTTTAGCCAAGTGCAAACAACCCAGCATGAACGGAGTCTTTTTACTGTTCCCTTACAAAAATTCCCCTATTTCAGCCAGGTGACCATGAATATCACTATCTTTCTGTGTCAGCCTCAAGAGAAAGACTGAATGAATGTTGCATGAGTGCGACCAAAACCGAGGACCATTCACTGCCATGCTTTGTGCTGCAATGCTTCCAGACTTCTTGTTACTGGCTTGGCGTGGTAAAGTGTCCTACTGTGGAGGATGAAATAAGGCAGCCCTCCCCAGAAACCTTCTGCAAAGGATTTCAGAGTACCTCCAGGAGAAGTACTCATGGAAATGTCCCTGGAGGATTCCTTCTCCATCCTCAGACATGTTAACAGACTTTTCCAGTAGCTGTACTGGCTGCGAATGCATCCCAATTCTTCAAGGCAAATCAGACATTAAATACAATTGCTTTTAACCCCTGCAATGTAGTTACAAATACGCACTCACCAGAGGTGCCTTTTCTGCCTTCAGGGTCTGGGAACAATTCACTCTGGGAAGTTATTGGCTCCGGAGTGATGAAAAGGTCCTGGCTGCTGGGGAGAACGAATTCTACGCTTGCCTGCTGGGCATTCTTCTCCTCCTCCTCCTCCACAAAATCCTCCATCATGTTGCGTGAGACTCCCCCCTTTCAGGTGTTCTCCCCCTGCTCCTCCGAATGGTATGCAGCTGGTCATAGAAGCAGCATGTCTGGGGCTCTGACCCGGAGCGACCATTTGCCTCCTTTTGTCTTGTAGTAGGCTTGCCTGAGCCCCTTAACTTTCACACGGCACTGCTGTGTGTCCCTGGTGTAGCCTCTCTCCACCATGTCCTGTGTGATTTTGGCATATATATATATATATCAGCATTTCTTCTGCTGGTTCGGAGCTCTGCCTGCACAGATTCTTCTCCCCATATAGCAGTCAGATCCAGTGTCTCCCATTTGCTCCATGCTGGAGCTCGTTTGCGATTCTGGGACTGCATGGTAACCTGTGCTGCTGAGCTCACCACGCTGAGCAATGAAATGAAATTCAAAAGTTCCCGGGGCTTTTCCTGTGTACCTGGCTAGTGCATTGGAGTTGAAAATACTGTCCAGAGTGGTCACATTGGAGCACTCTGGGATTGCTCCTGAAAGCCAATACCATCAAATTGCACAGCGCTGCGTCTTCACTACCCCAAATTTGACCCAGGATGGTCAATTTTTAGCACTACTCCCCTCGTCGGGGAGGAGTATAGCAGTCAATTTTAAGAGCCCTTTAGGTCGGTGGAACAAGGTTGGTTGTGTAGCCACATTGCTTATAAAATTGACCTAACGTGGCTAAATTTGACCTAACCTCATAGTGTAGACCAGGCCTAAGCCTCTGTTCTCACTTACTCCAATCTCTCTGAAATTTACAGTACTTGATTTCTGGCCAAAGATGACCTTATTTTGTCTCTTGAAATTTGTGGGGAAATGGTATAGTAGTTTTAGGATATGTTTATATCCGCATCATGGGCTTTGATTGCAACTCGTGTGGACATACCTGAGTTTTAATCTAGCTAGCTTAGGTACCAGAGCAGTGAAACTGTGACAGCACAGGCTTTAGCGCAGGCTAGCCACTCTAGTAATTATCCATACTGCTATGGCTTCACTGCTCTGGTACCTGAGCTAGCTAGATTAAAGCTCGGGTACGTCCACACGAGTTGCAGTCACACCCCATGATTGCAGTGTAGATGTACCCACAGAGCACAAGGAGAGTATCTGGGTGAGCAAGGGTATTCACATCCCATTACACAATTTTTTGTGTGAACTGTGTTTTGAATAGCCTTGCAGGTAAATAGGTGAGGTGTTGAAGGATGAGAAAACTAGAGCTTTGAGACTTAATATGATGCACTGAGCATAGTCTTTAATTACATGACATGTTGCTTCAAGTAATATTACTTATTTCTACAACTTTTTACTATCACCAGTTACTCTTTAGGTTTTAAAAATGAAGAGTTAAAAAAAAAAAAACACATATAGCACTACTTACACTGTGGACTTTTTTTACACTTCTCTAGGTTTGGAAAATGTTAATGAAAGTGAAACTTAAGTCTATTTTCAATCTAGTAAATTTCACTTACAGGTTCTCCTGCGCTAGCACAGTACTGCAGTGCTTGGGTTGTAAGTACTGCAAGGGCCTGTTTTTGTTTGTGGGGAGAGTAACCCCCCCAAACCAAAGCTATTTCAACAAAAAAATTTTTTTTTAAAAAAAGCCAAACTTCTATTAGACTTACTTTTTCTACTTTAAGAGTTAAAGACAGGGGAGAAAAAAATATTTCCAATATTACCATGTGTGATTTTAAAAACCCCCTCAAAATCTGGGATATTTATAGAGATGAACTACACAGCAACTCAAAAGGTGCTATATGTTACACTGTGATTATCTTTAAAAATAGATACCAACCTCAGTCGTTTGTTTGTTTGTTCCCCCCAAAGTGTTCCCCACAAAGAGATTATGTGATTCTGGCTATTCGAACACCTCCAAGAGAAGAGCAAAATGAAAGCAACAAAAATCATCATCCAAAATTGGCTGACATTGATGAAGAATGGGTAACAGGACATGCTAGTCAGGTAAACCACTTTCAGAAGATGTACAGTTAATGTAGGAAATAAGTGTGAAATTCTTCTTAACTTCAGATCCTAATTTTATGTATAAAAGAGTCTTCTTGAGTCCTTTGATGGCACTGATTTTGTTAATTGATCAAAACTTACACTACTACAGCCAGTATTGAAAGTAGTATATTTACGTCTTTTCTGCAAAGCAAGTGGCCCTGTAGCTTTTGGGCTCAAAACTTGCATGAAATATATGATAATAAAATGGAAAAATAGAGTATTTTTAAATTAAGGGAATGTGACGGTGAGAAATAGCCTTGCTAATTTTAGTCTTGCAGTTTCTTCTACATCTGGGTTCTATACCTTTTAAAAAAAAAAGTCCATAGTAAACCAAGTGATATAGTGTATAGAACTTTATAATCATAATAATAATTAATAATGTGCTTTTCTGTTTATTTTTTAAGTTGTCTAGAATGCTCCCAGGAGGACTGCTAGTTCTTGGTGTATTTATTGTTGCAGCTCCAGAGTTGGCAAAAGACATCCAAAATACTTTGCGCAAGGTAAGTGCGTAGATAATGTCCACCGGAAGGAGTTGGATTTTTTTTTAATTTGCGTAGCAGAGTAATTTTCTATCACTGCGGTCTTAGCTATATTTATTAATTGGATTCACTGAAACGGAAACCAAAAATATCCCAGATAAATGGTTTGCAGTAAAAGGTTGCCTGAATTTTTCAACATGGGCAAAACAATATATATTTCTACAACATTATTCTTGGAAACATCTGTAACCATTTAGGCAAAAAAAAAACAGCCTGAGACAGACACCTGGCATATAAAATTTCAATCCCAGTGATTAAAGTTTGACAAAGCTATAAGCAACTGAAAAGAAGCTCTTATAATGGAAAGTGTGAGGCAGCTTTATATTTGGCACTGCTACCAGTCTCCCCTATAGTAACCTATATATCAGTGGAAGCATTATGAATGTTACTCAATATCAGGACAGATACTTCTGTAGATAACTTACCCAAAATGTGGCAAAGGACAAGATTTAAGTGATTTTTTTCACTCTGTTACTGTTTATATAACTTTATTTAATGTATTGTCTTTCATACCAACTGTCTTCCAAATTATCTGACAGAGTTAACTGGTTGAAGCGGGAACTAGAAATGTGGAGGCAAATGAAACTTTAAATTTTCAGGTGTGGTCTGAAGAGAGCGTTGGTGAGATATGAGAAAGCTGTTGCAAATATCAGAAGCTGCAGGGAAGGCAGTCAGATTGTATTGAGGAACTGAGAGAAGAGGAAGGTGAAGAAAGAAACCAGGTCTATGAGCGGGGCATGAGCAAGTCCATGAAGGGTTTTTTTAAAAGTGCAAAATGAATTGAGTCAGTAGATTGTTTTGAAGATTTGTGTGATAGTGGTTGTGCTGCCTTGTACTGTAGCATGTACAGAAAGCTGCTGTTCAATGTAAAGTCTGCACATTAGATATTTTCATTACATCATCTCCAGCACTTGAGTCTTTCATATGTGATGTTTCAGACATTTAACGGCTGCACCAATCTAACTAAGACCATGTATTTTTAGTTCCTGTACCATCTGAAAATTGGCTCGTCTCAGATCATCCCATCTTCAGACTGTCAGATTTCATGTTAGATTATAATTAAAAGCCATAAAGTTCTTGGAAAATGGATGCTGGCATCGGAGTGGCAATGACCGTTCCCAAGGGTTTGCACAGATCTTTCCATCAGTTTTAGTTTGTATATTTGCAGCCTGTGCATTTGCAAATTTTCAAGTTTTGGTTCTATTACAAAGTGTTATACAGCTGAGAAACTGACCCATAGTGAAAATGACGTGCTGTTTTGCTTTAAAACTGAAATACAGGGCTGTTTTCAGTAATTGTAACTACTTGCTTTACTTTGTTTGTGCTATGAAGAAAAATCCCATAACATTTTTTTCCTTCTTCTTCAGCTAGTTTTTTCAGTAGAAAAGTCTATAGGTAAAAAGAGGCTCTGGAATTTTACTGAGGAGGAGGTCTCTGACAGAGTGGCTCTTCACCTTTGTTCTGCTACAAAGAAGTATCCTTCTACATCAAAAATATAATGTAGTCTTTTGATATGGTGTATTGAAATATAATATAGGACAGGATCTATCTAATCTGTCTGGTCTAATTGTATACTTATTGCCACCCAAAAACCTTTATCTTTTGTGTCAAGGGTTGCTAGGATGGATATTCCATTAACACAAATCATAAAAAGCAAGACATCTGCTCTGCACTCATCAGTTCCCCTGCTCCTGTTCTTCCACTGTTCACAGCCCACATTCTCCACCCTTACTCTGCTCAACTGATGTGCAGCCATAACTTTGAGCATGTTTACTAGTTATATGGTCATGCATTTTGATTGATTTTAGGGTTGGTGTGGCCTCAGTAAATTACATTATATTAATTTTTGTATGATGCATGTAAATAGGTGGGTATGGTGTCTGATTAAAAATAGTAAATGCAGGATGTTTTTCTGTTAAGTTTTATATGAAAGGGTAATCTCTATTTGGTAGTAATTTTCATGCAGAAGTTACACTAGTGCACACAGATTTCCATTCTGTGTTACATTTATTGTCGGAGTTGAAGGCTATACACTGGTTGCTCAGAATGAGGATAAAGATATAGGGGTTTCTGTTGGTGGAAGGAAATTGAGGAAAAAGAGGGTGGTCAGCAGGAAGGGGCCTAGATGGGGAAGCACAAGGGAGTGGAGATCTCTTTTAATGAACCACTTATGGCTCATCAGAAAGGAGAGCCTCTTCCCACCAACATCTTCAGGTTTTCCCTTGCACTCTCCATCCATATTGCTACTTCTCACCATGTCCCACTACTTCACTCCCACATTCAATTTGTAAAAGTGATGTTCTTGTTTTAAATATCAAAGGCACCCAAAATAACATCTGATGTCTCTGTATGGCACTGTAACTTGCAATTATAATAATCAACCTTTAAACTATTTTTTATTATGGTATGGAAGTAGCGGGCATGGTTGGAAGAATGTTGTGGGTCAGTGAAATAGCTGTGCAAGTGAGGATCATGGGGAAGAACTGAGGCTCAAGAGATTTATAGGGGGAGAAGTGTTGCTCTGGAGGAGGCCAGGAGAGAGAGCACAATTGTAGAGAAGTATGGGAGACATCAGGGCTTACAGGTGAAAATACATATCACCATTAGTAGCTATCCACGTGAATACATATTTGAAAGGCAGTTACATCATTCCTGTAGCACTTGTAGTTTACAAGTGAAACTTTTTTTTTAATTCCTATCAATGTGAGAACATTCTCTACAATATTAAAAACTTGGCTCTGAAAAATAGGAAGATAGTAAACGTAGATGATAAATTACAAGTTAATTTAAAATATTTGTTTTTTATTTTGTTCCTTAGTTTTTATTTGTTCCTTTTAAGCATATTTCATTGATTTTTTTCCTTAATTAGTAAAGGATACTCTGTCGAACCTATGATATGCAAGATCCAAAGGTAAGATTGACTTATAAAGTTCAGAAGAAATGGATTTTATTTCAGATTTGTAACATTGTATTGGTAGCCTTATTTAGGGTGTACTGATATTAATTTGGATAATATGGGAATTTAGTTTATTAATTTTATTTGATCTTAATAATTAGTATGGGTTAGGCTCGCCAATCTGTTTGATCAGAAGATAAAAGTTCTTGTCCTGAATCAGTCTCAACAGAATTTATAAATGACCCTCCGGGGTATGACAGGAAGCTTACACTGAGACAGATATAGCCTTAAAGACTTTTTATTAAAATCAATAATAGCAAGTAAATGATAAAAATTCTCAAGAGTTACAAAAAGTTACAATTGCATTACTGCTATTCAAAAGATACATATGAGAATATAGTATTAGATGCAACAAAGCTTTGGTTAATATACTCGCACCTTTTCTTGATAACCTGGTGGTAAGAGACACAGGACCAGCCTTGCCGTTCAGGTTTCTCAATTCTTGAGTGAGGGATGCGGTGCTTCGAAAATGCTAAGAGCTGTTAAAGCTTACCAGAGTTTACTTGACTATCTTAAACTTAAATCAAAACCGAATAAACTACGAATAAAACTTAGGGAAACCAAGCTTAGCCTAGTTCCCTTGAAACTTAAAGTTTAAGAAGAACAAGTATAGCCTACAAATAGTAGCAGTCATCATAGATAGATAGAGTGGAAGTAGTAAGTGAGAAATGGAGATAATGGAGGTGGAGAGAATGGAAATACTCTATTGAGGTGGTTACCTCTTTTATAGGGCAAATGCTGGACCTCCTTTCTCTTATGCCCAAATTTCATTACTCACCCACAGAAATGTTAGGGTACACTTACCCCATAGGCTAGTATGTATGTGCGTATTGAGGACAGGTATGTACGCACATCAGTCTTCTGTGGTGTACTTGTTAAGTCTGTGGGGAAAAACCCCTATGCCATTCGTCATTGTCTTTCAGTCTAAGTAAAAGGTCATAGACATAGGTGTGGGTACTCATCTATTTAGATAACAAGATATTGGTCAACTTTGCTTTCTGAATAAAAGATCTTAATGGAGATATGCTAACTTTGCTTTAGCTTAACATTCAGGATATTTCCTGTAGGTCTCTTGCATTACAGCCAAACTTACTTTAATATAAACCTAATACAATACATCAAATAAAAAGATATATATTTATGCAAGCAGGTTAGTCCTATAGGCTACAGAATTAAGCCATTATATTTGCTACATTTTAAAAATAAAACCCTGTCTTTTCCTCCCAGAGTTCAGCTAAGCCAGCAGAGTGGAAGTACCAAAGTGGCCTGTCTGCCTTCTGGCTATCTTTGGAGTGCACAATTAATGTTAATATCCACATCCCACTTTCTGCTACATCAGTCAACTATGAACTAGAGAAAAATACAACGGTAACTAAACAATAATACAGTATTTCTTATTCCATTAATATTGCACATACTACTGTACTGCTTAGAAGTGAATAATGTGTTATGAAAATATGGAGTAGATAGGGGAATAGAATTAATGATTTGTTACCGGCAGTTAAATCTATAAGGTAATAAGTTCCTTATGCACAACTCACTTGCTGCATTAAGCATAAGGAGAGAAATCTTTCAAGATTTTTATTTTCCTGTGTTTAATTATTCAGAAACATTATTAGGAGCGTGTAAAGAAGATAGCAGCTTTACTTTTTCTCTTCATTCGATGCAGGGTCTGGTTTTGGAAAAATAAAATCCAGGTGTCCATGTCCTCAGTATAGGTGGTTATGCAAATTAGCTTTATTTTTAGGCCAATAAAGATTAAAATTAATATTTCTATTTACTTTAGGAAATGTAGATTAAGAGGTGTCTTGAGAGTAGTATGTTGTCCTTTAGTATGATACTTATGGATGAGAGGTCTGAAATTTGGTTAGGATTTGTTAATGTCTTTCTTTAGCTAATGATTTAAATATGCATTACAGTAGTTTTGGAGTGTTGGTGGGTTTTGTGGCAATATTCAACCAAAAGTATAGTTTATTTTTAGAGATGATTTCTTCTCAAAATATACACTTAGTCTTTCTGTGTTTTTGTTTTTTAAAGAACGGATTAACCCGGTGGGCAAAACAGATAGAGGAAGGTGTTTTTCTGATCAACGGGCAAGCTAAAGATGATGATGCAGAGCTGTTGGAAGGGCAGGTGTGTGTTGTATAGCATGGAATTAATACCGATGTTGTCAAGTATTAATCCTCAATTTGAACATTAGAGTTCAAATATAAGGTACTCGCATGAAATGCTCTAAGCTTAATCTCCAGCTTAGATCTGATAGGCTGCCACCAGATCAGGAATTGATAGGGCCTGATCCCCCCTTTCCTCTCTCTGGTGTCCCCAACCCTCCCTTGGTGGGACACCCAGATTCCAAATCCCTTGGATTGGATGCTAAAAAAGCAAGGGAGAAAACCCCTTCCCCCCTCCTTCCCAGGCTTGCCTCTTGGTCTAGCCCGCGAGTATCAAGAAACCGGTTTTCTCTGCTTCCAGCAAGAGAAATAGCGTTCTCGCTACCTCAGGACAATTGAGATGCAAAATACCAACAGCTTGGCTTTGCTTTCCCGTGCCTGCCTTCCCGTGAGGGAGACAGGACCTGATACAGAGGTTTCAATTTCTCTGCCTTACAGAAAAAGAAACTTCCACAAGTTTTTGAAAAAAAAGAAAGCTTTATATAGAAGAAAGAGACAATACAGACTAATAACTTGCATAAAACATTTATACAGGCTCCTAACTTAAGAAAATCTGAATAAACCCAGTCCTGATTATAAAAAAATAGCCAATTTAAATAGACCAGCAATCAACACACAGTAAGTACAAAGCAAAGCATATATCCATAAGCCGATACTTGTTCCCAGTTTGTACTCAGCTGCTCCGTAGTAGAATGAAAGAAGACAGATTGGAATGCAGCAAGTAGCTTGTCCTCACACGTCGAGGAAACAACAGACAGACCCACAATCCCCCCACATCTGTAAATACAACCACAAAGCTCCTCACAGCCGAATTGCGTTTGGGTTCCTTTTGTACTCACAGACTTTTGTATAAATATTGAGATAAGAAGGAGTTAGAGGAAATCCTTGTTTACTCACAGCGAGAAAACAAAAAAGACCCCGGAAGTAGACAGAATTCCCGCCCCTGACTTAAACAATCCAGTTCTCTGATTGGTCCTCGGGCAGTGTGTTTGGTTGACCACTGCTCCAGGTAAAAAGAACTTAACCCTTACACGTTACCCTATCTACTTATGACAGATGTGTCACTCAAAATGTCTGGGATGGTAATATTAATGGCTGAAAGGTCTTCTGTAGAATATTTTACTTCCAACTGGCATGTGCCATGTAATTAGTATAAAGGATTGCTTTTCTCTTACATAAAAATGGCCATACTGGGTCAAAAGGTCCATCTAGCCCAGTATTCTGTCTTCCCGCAGTGGCCAATGCCAGATGCTTCAGAGGGAATGAACAGAACAGGTAATCATCATGTGATCCATCCCCTGTTGCCCATTCCTGGATTCTGGCAAACAGAGGCTAGGGACACCATCCCTGCCTATCCTGGCTAATAGCCATTGACGGACCTATCCTCCATCAACTTATCTAGTTCTTTTTTGAACCTTGTTATTGTCTTGGCCTTCACAACATCCTCTGGCAAAGAGTTCTACAGTTTGACGTTTATTGTGTGAAGAGAGACTTTTTTGTTTTGTTTTTAAACCTAATGCCTATTCCCCACCCATCCTTGAAGCAAAAAAAAAAAAAAAAAAAAATTGTAGCAGTAGTGAAAAGAAGGATAAATTAGGGAGGACTGGTGTATAAGAACTCTGCCCATATGCTGAAGATCAGATTGACTTTTATGGATGACTTCAACAGCTTTATTGCTGTTGCAGTTTTTGGAGGTAAAGTGCGAGCCACTCAAGAAGATTCTAATGAGATCATCTAAAACTGTGCAGTTGTTTTGGTACTGAACCACTACTAATAATTTTTTTCCAAAGATTCCTAACATTTTGTTAACTGTGTCCTTAAAGTGGTTTCCCTATCTCAATTTTCTTTACAGTGCTACAGGCCAGTGGAGCACCTCAATATGGTAGATACAGAAATGCTCTATATATTTCATATCATTTTTTCCTTTCTTATCTCAGAAAAAATCTTCACGAGGAAATATTCAACACAGTATTCAACCCTTTGATGTGAAGGTTCTGATGCAATTGGTAAGCACTGTGTGTGGAAAATGCCAGTAAGGTTAAGTGCAGTATTTCATAAAGCTTTATTCTCAGATGCCTAATCTAAAAAAGGGCATGAAGTAAAAATCAAAAACGTCTTTTTTTTTTTAAATAACTACTCCCTGCTATAGGGGGTAATTCTTGTTCAAATTAATATAGCCCTGGTACGTAGGGACTTATCCAAGTTATTGACTTCAGTGGGAGTATCAGGTCATGATAGAGCACCTAACATCTAAGGATCATATAATAGTTGTAGAGGAGTGAAACTGAGGCCCAGAGATGTTAAATTCTGTAAACTGCTCATCTTGGACAGAATCCTGCACCTACAAGCCTCCATTTACTTCAGTGGCGCTTTGTGTGGCTGTATGGGTTCACATGCACCAAAAAGGCTTGTAGATTTTAAGGCCAGAAGAGACCATTGTTCTCATCTAGTCTGACCACCTATAACACAGACCATAGCATTTTTATCAAGTGCTTTCTGATTCAAGCCTAGAGCATATATCTTTTAGAACAGTGGCGCTCAACCTTTTTAGTCTACTGTACCCCTTTCAGGAGTCTGATTTTTGTCTTTCACCTCACTTAAACTACTTACTTTTTCTATTTTTATGTCTGATTTTGTAAGCGTCACAGCACATTACTGACAAATTGCTTACAGTAACTCCTCACTTAAAGTCGTCCCAGTTCACGTTGTTTCAGTGTTACGTTGCTGATCGATTAGGGAACATGCTCATTTAAAGTTGTACAGTGCTCCTGTCATGGTTTCACCCCCACTCTGAACTTTAGGGTACAGATGTGGGGACCTGTATGAGAATCCCTAAGCTTAATTACCAGCTTAGATCAGTATGCTGCCACCACCCAAATTGTTCAAAATAGCTGTTTGAGTCATTTGGGAAACTCTGTCTTCCCCCCACAAAATCTCTCCCTCCCAAGTACTGTAACCCTTCCCTGGGTAACCTTGAGAAACTTCTCCACCAATTTCCTAGTGAACACAGTTCCAAACTCCTTGGATCTTAAAACAAGGAAAAAAATCAATCAGGTTCTTAAAAAAGAAAAAACTTTTAATTAAGGAAAAGGGGTGAAAGGAATACCTCTGAGATTAGCATGTAAGATACTCTCGCAGACAACAGATTCAAAACACAGAGGATATTCCCCTGGGCAAAAACCTTAGTTACACACAAGAAACCCAATTTGATTATCCCTCTAATGCAAAAGAACAACGTCACAAAAGGAAATAAACTAATTTATTCCTTCTTTAATACTCACTATCCTGTGTGATTCCTGGGTCTTTTCACTCCTGTACAAAACTGAAACTAACACTGAGACAAAGGAAAACTTCCCTCCTTCCTCTTGAAACATCTTGTCTCCCCCCGCCCATTAGTTCCTCTGGTCAGGTGTCAGCTAGGCTAGGTGAACTTCTTAACCCTTTACAGGTAAAAGAGGCATTAACCCTTAACTGTCTGTTTATGACAGTTCCCTTCTAACGTCATTTGGCAGCCGCCTGCTTTGTCCACTGCTTGCAGGAAGAGCAGCCCTTTGCAGCTAGCTGGTAGGGGCTTGTAACCAGGGTGGACCGGCAGCCCCCCTATCAGCTCCCCGCTCCCCTAAATTCCCTGTGGTGCAGCCACCCAGCAGTCTAGCAATTGCAGGCTAGCAATTGCTGGCAGTTCAGCTGTCACTCCCCCTACTGCCATGTGTTGCTCCTGCCCTCTGCTTTGGAGCTGCTCCCAGAGACTCCTGCTTGCTGTGCGGGGGGGGAAAAAGGGGGGAGCTAATGTCAGTGTCCCCCACCCACCTGCTCCTGCACCCTGCTTACCCCATCTCCATATAGAGCAGGGAAGGGACACGGACTGAGAGAGAGATAGAGAGCCTGGAGCAGCAGCTGCTGTCTCAACTTCCTGTTCCACTTAAAAAGACAATGCACTTAAGAGTGGAAAAAGACAATGCACTTAAAGAGTGGTTCAGCTACCTAAAGGGTCAGAGGTGCATCTTTCTGTCTCTTCCCGCACAGAAATGTGTGTTCTGCGTTGGTTGGGTTTCTCCCCTCCCTCATGTTCGTGCGCCCTTGTGTGAGAGCAACATTACCACAATGCGTTAAGCCTGAGGGCTCACTGAAGTGCTACTCACATTTAGCATAAGGCATTAGCTGGGAAATAACCCCTCATCTTCCACCCCTAACTTACCAGCTCAAACAAGCTCACGGTCATCATAGCTGTGAACAGTATAACTGTCGTTTTTTTTTTAATGGAGAATATACTATCTCAAAGCTGGAAGGGACCTTGAAAAGGTTATTGAGTCCAGCTCCCTGCCTATCAAGGAAGGACCAGTACTGATTTGCCGCAATATACCTAAAGGGCCCCCTCAAGTATTGAATCCCTCAAAAACCACTGGGTTTAGGCAGGCCAGTGCTCAAACACGGAGCTATCCTCCTGCGCCCTTCTTATACTGTGAAAAAATCTCCTGGACCTAATCCCCCTATTGTACGTTAATTCTAATGGAAAATTGGATTCGCTAACATAAATATGATCATCTATCTGACCTCCTGCACAAGGCAGGCACAAAACCCTACCCATACACATTTATAACAACCCCTAACCCATGACTGAGTTATTGAAATCCTCAAAATTGTGATTTGAAGACCTCAAGCTGCAGAGAATCCACCAGCAAGCGACCATGCCCACGCTACAGAGGAAGGCGAAAAACCTCCAGGGCCCCTCTGCCAATCCGCCCTGGAGGAAAATTCCTTCCCGACCCCAAATATGGCGATCAGCTAAACCTGAGCATGTGGGCAAGACTCACCAGCTAGCACCCAAGAAAGAATTCTCTGCAGTAACTCAGTTCCCATCCCATCCAACATCCCCTCACAGACCATTGAGCAGACTTATCTGCCGATAATCCAAAGATCAATTGCCCAAATTACTATCCATCAAAACATCCCCTCCATATACTTATCAAGCTTAATCTTAAAGCCAGATAAGTCTTTGCCCCCACTACTTCCCTCGGAAGGCTGTTCCAGAACTTCACTCCCCTAATGGTTAGAAACCTTCGTCTAATTTCAAGTCTAAACTTCCTAATATCCAGTTTGTACCCATTCGTCCTCGTGCCTACATTAGTACTAAACTTAAATAATTCCCTCTCCCTCCCTAACGTTAATCCCCCTGATATATTATATAGAGCAAGCATATCCCCCCGGAGCCTTCTTTTGGCCAGGCTAAACAAGCCAAGCCTTTGAGTCTCCTTTCATAAGGCAGATTTTCCATTCCTCGGATCATCCTAGTAGCCCGTCTCTGAACCTGGGTCCAGTTTGAATCATCCCTCTTAAACATGGGACACAGAACTGCACACAATATTCCAGGTGGGTCTCACCAGCGCCGTATATAACGGTACTAGAACCTCCTTATCCTTGCCGGAAAATACCTCGCCTGATGCATCCTAAAACCGCATTTGCTTTTTTTAACAGCCGAATATCACATTGGGCGGCTCATAGTCATCCTGCCTATCAACCAATACCGACCAAGGTCCTTTCGCTCATCCGTCGCTCCAACTGATCGTCCCAAACGTGATATCTAAAATTCTTATTATAATCCTTAAAGTGCATGACCTGCACTTTCACATTATATTCATCCTATTACTAATTCGCTCCAGTTACAAGGTGGTCCAGAATCTTCCTCGAATAATATCACCGGCCTTCTCTCCGTGTTAGCATAGGAGCAGCTTCGTGTCATCCGCAAAATTATTAGCACACTTCCCCGCTCTTTGTGCCAAGGTCAGTAACAAAAAGGTTAAATAAGATCGGTCCAAAAACCGATCCTTGAGGGGACTGCCTACTAGTAACCTCTTCCAGCTGACAATTCACCCTTCAATACGACCCGCTGGAGATCTCCCCTTTAACAGAACAGTTCCTTACCACCTTACAACTTCATATTCCCCCATCTTTTTCCAATTTAAACGAGACAGTTCCCCATGCGGATTTCCGTGTCAAACGCTCTACTGAAACGAGGTAGAATAAGATAATACCTCTGAGTACCCCAGGGGTACATGTACCTGTGTTGATCACTGCCCCCCCCCCCATGCGCTGTTCTCTAGCTCCCAGTCCCCATGACTGGGACAGTGGAGCTTCCAGGAAACCCACTACCCAGGTCCCACACATGGCCTAGTGTGGTTCAGGGAATAGCTCCTCAGTTTCTTTCCCCCCCCCCCAAAAAAAAAAGGTAAAAAAGTGCCTCCTTTCAAATCCTTGTGTGATCAGGGCCCAAGTGGCCTGTTGATGGTTACACAAAATTCATGACATCTTTAAATTTAATCAAAATAGTAATAATGCAAGTTTTTTCTTGTGAGACATGCCCATTTATGCTGTGTGCAAAGGGCAGATGTTTACAGTCAAACTATCAGTCTCTAACAATATTGTTTATACTAGAATAACTGATTGTTCTGTGAACATCTTTGGAATAGTCAAGGGAGAGCATCACACTGAAGGGATTTCCATAATGGTCTTCCTCTTGCCACAGAAACTTTGCCCTAAAATCGGTTAGGGACTCCATGGATATTAGCTTTGATCTAGTTCCAAATATGAGCAGATAAAAATCTCTTCCTAATTAATTCTAAGACTGGTGGATGACTCTGCTTTAAGAAAAATACTCAAACACCACAACGTAGATATTCTAGATTGGACTTACTAATACAGTAAATAGACAAACTTTGTCACTTAAAGGCTTCAAAAAGTAATGTACAAGGGAGGTTACTGGGAAGATACTGTATTAATATTAACAAGCTGTTTGAAAATAAAATTAATTCTCTAGCCCTAGTATGTGCAAAATGCTTATTTTTTTTGTAGTTGAAACAGTAGTGACCAAACTTCAAAAACAAGCAGAGGGAACTATTTTCACAACCTTGCTAGCATCACCATTGATGTTTACTTCTCATCAGCATGCAAATAGACAAAATACATTAATTGCAAGAAAGGATAAGTTCCTGGAAAAGCAAATTTTAAAGAATTTACCAATGAGAAAAAGACAAAAAACTGTTAAGACAGATCTTCATATTTAAGTTATTTGCTTAAAAGTATAAACTGTGAGGGGAAAACACATTTTACCAATACTTAACATTTTAAGTTAATTGAAATATGTAGTGACTTCATGATTGACCATATTGCAGATGCATAGTTAACATTGTAATGGAAATGTGTTTATCTTTCAGTCCCAGAGTTCAGGCCACAGATCTACAGCAACTGTGCAAGTCTGCAGTGGTTCCATAAATCTTAAAGGTGCTATGAAATGCAGAGCTTACATCCATAATAACAAGCCAAAAGTTAAAGATGCTATTCAGGTATTGAATGTAGTGATCACACTCCTTCATTGCTTTTCCCGAATATTTTACTGGAACCATAAAATTATTGTTCTACCTTTGCCTTTGGTAGGATAATAGAGGTCTAAACTGAGCTCCAAAACTTCTGAACTCCAGACAGCTAGAATGATAGTTTGGAATTTTTGGAAGTCCTTTTTATCATGCAAGAAATAATTTTTTCAGAAGTTTAATTTTATTTAGAAGCAGTTTATTTTAGGTCTCTTCTGGTGTGTTTTGTCCTCCTAAGAAAACCTAACTTACTCTTAGTCTAGTGGTGGTAATGGTTGGTGTAAAGTTTTCTTAAAATTAAAGGAATTACTTTTGTATGTTACATATTTTTGTACTTGCTAGAGGAAAAATGTAGGCAGAGTAGATACTCCAGTTACTCTTTTAAAATGTACTTAGAGTAGTACTTCTAAATCAAAGTGATCTTTTCTGTTGTCTTGCTGCACTTCTAATATTGTCCAAAAAAGTACTGAACATGACAGTCAGTATTTTTCCATGTTGCAACCTTCTGCCTGGTAACAGACCACATGTTTTGAAATCGTACGTGACAAAGTTCCTCCTCTACCTTGGTGAGTCTTGTGCTTACTGGCAGATTTGCTCACCTCACAGATTCACCCTGTGGATCAGGAAACAGCCCAGAGACCTTCCCTTCTGGTAGAAGCCACAGTCTAGGTCAACTCCTTCTGTGTCTGATCAGGAGTTGGGAGATATGGGGGGAACCTGGGCCCATCCTCTACTCCGGGTTCCAGCCCAGGGCCCTGTGGACTGCAGCTGTCTAGAGTGCCTCCTGGTACAGCTGGGCAACAGCTACAATTCCCTGGGCTACTTCCCCATGGCCTCCTCCCAACACCTTTTTTATCCTCACCACCAGACCTTTCTCCTGATGTCTGATAAAGCTTGTACTTCTCAGTCCTCCAGTAGTATGCCTACTCACTCTCAGCTTCTTGCATTCCTCTTGCCCCCAGTTCCTCTCACACGCTTCCCCCTGGCCTGACTGTAGTGAGCCCTTTTATAGCATCAGAGGGGCCTTAATTAGAGTCAGGTGCTTAACTGCCTCACCTGGCTCTTAGCAGGTTAATTGGAGTCATGTGTTCTCATTAGCCTGGAACAGCCCCTGCTCTGGTCACTCAAGGAACAGAAAACTGCCTATTCAGTGGCCAGTATATCTCCCTTCTATTACTCTGCTGTCCCCAACTGGCTTAGGTCTATCAGAGTACATATAATCTCCTACTTCTGTTCGTGATTTAGGCTATGTCTACACTAGAGACCTTACAGTGGCTCAGCTGCACTGTTGTAAGATCTCCTGTGTAGCTGCTGTATGCCTATGAGAGAAAGCTGTCCCACTGACATAATTAAACCTCCACCAATGAGCAGGAGAGTATCTCCCACTGACATAGTGCTGTCCACTCCGCCGCTTCTGTTGATGTAACTTACATCGCTCAGAGGGATGTTTTTTCGTACCCCTGAGTGACATAAATTATACCAACAAAAGGAACTAGTGTAAACATAGCCAAACTAAAGGCAAAGGATAAAATTCAAGCCCCATTGGACAGTATAGCAAAACTCTTACAGACTTTAATGGGGACAAGATTGCACCCCCAATGTTCATAATAAAAATACATAAAAATCAATAACACAACACAGGTAATATTGTGACTTGAAGCAGTTTTTATAAATCTAACATTACTAACTTTTGACTAGCAACACCTTCTTAAAATCAAACTAGCATTTTGAATAACTAAAAAGCACTATAAACACATAACTGCTATTTTGTTTAACAAAAGGAAACCCCCTAATCACATAAAACAGTTTTATTTAACAGACCAGTTATAGTAACGGGCTATATTGTACTCTGATTGGTTTCAATGGAGGGAGTGGTTTTAATGGAGGAGGAGTGTATGTGAGGGCAGTATTTGTCTCTATAGAATAATTAGGCTATCACTATGTGTGTGGAGTGCCAAGACATTAATGTCTGAAGTTTTTCAAAATCTTTGTTGGAATAGGGAAGTATTAAAGAGAGCCTGTAACTTGGCCAAGAAGACACAGGAAATGTGTGGTAGCGCCAAGAATATAACCCAGTCTCCTGAGTTTGGTCAGATGCTTTAATTTCAATATTTAAGCTTATTTAAAACAAACAGATAATAGCAAAGCCACACTTCTTGATGATTTGTTATTATTATGGTAGGAAAACTGAAAGGGAAAGTTTTGGTTTTTTGATCCTAAGTTCTCTTTGTCAGTCTTTTTTTTTTATATTTTATATTTTGATTTTGTTAGTACATATCACTGTTAAGTTGGCCTAAATGCATCGGACAAACTGAGACTTTTTTTGTTTTTTAAAACACTGTGGTTATTTCTTGATAATCACAAATACCTTGCAAACTGGCTTACGTGTTGTTCATTGTGTTTTGTTTTGTCCTTGCAGGCTTTGAAGAGGGATATAATAAACACACTCTCTGATCGCTGTGAAATATTGTTTGAAGATCTGCTTATAAATGAGGCACCCGAGAAAAAAAGTAAGCCTAGAGAAGGAAAGCAAATTATCTTTTTCTAATGTAATTTGCCTTTGTTTTCCTGGAGTTCCTGCCTTTTGTAGTCCATCAGGATTTAATCTGAAGTACTGAAATCTGGGTGGTGTTAGAGGGAAACAAATGTATCAGGCAACACAAATTCTACTTGTCACTCCTTTGCCTCTCTTTTTTTTTTTTTTTCCCCAGCTATCCAGTTCAGAAGGATTCCATTCAACTTCAGGCATTGTTCTTTGGACCTGCATTTTACCCCTATAATGTTTATTAAATGCCTTCTTGCCCCGAGTGTAAATTAAACTTCCACTTTATTCCCTTCTTGGCATAGCTGACCCTGAGTACAGTAAGGTTTAACCCATAGTCATGGACACAGCCTCAAGATCTCTAATACAGAAGGGCTTTGCTACTTAGTCAGAATCAGCCAGTTGTTTTTGTGATGTCCCCACCCAACAGTGAAATAAACAATATACCGAACTTGGCAAGATTCAAAAAGGAATTATCCATATCCTAACTCTTAGGGATCTGGAGGAGACCTAACATGGGGACAGACCATACCACATTTGCCTGCAGCAGGAGTCTTACACTTTTCTCTAAAGCATCTTATGCTGACCATTGTTAGAGACAGGAAACTGGACTAGATTGACCTCGGGTCTGATCTAATATGGGAATTGTTATGCTCCTGTCCAGATTTACAAATGTCGCCCACGTGGTGTTAAATTCTCCAGTATTTCACCTCTGAGGTTTCGTATATATATAAAATACAAAGTTCACTTTACATTTAAATAAAAAGCTATATATCTTGCTTGTCAGCTCAGCATAAGGCTGTCTAGGTTTGTATTAATTTCAAGGCCAGAATTATTTTCACTACATACATTTATTCTCCATAATAGTAAACTTTTGCTATCTTAATATAATTACAAACTGTGAGACCAAATTAGTATACTAATACCATCCCAGTTGGTTCATGCAACTCCATTCATTATCCTACATACTGTATAACAATTTTAAAGGAATGTTTTAAAATGACAATGCCATGCCATCACCTGTGTGAAACGTTAATTTCTCCTACCTAAGATCTGCTAAGTTGGAGAGGAGGAAAATATCTTATGGTGTTTTGGGGTGTATTTAAAAAAAAAAAAAAAGGCAACTGTTTGACTCTAAAAGGAAAATTGAATGCTGCCAAATAGTCTTCTTCATCTACTTTAGGATGACATTAAGTTATGTTTATGGTGCTATGTGTACTGAGAAATAACCTCATTGTAAGTATTATTTTAGCTAACATTATCTAAAGTGGGGAATGTGGCAGTAGTAGATTTTATTGTTTGCATGCAGTTTTCCATTCTCTCTTTAGGTGGCGCTTGTACTCCATGGCTGTTAACTACATAAAACAATAACTAATTGTTTGCTATCCATTATGATGCTGAAATTGCGTACTGTTTGGCATATGCATCAACTCCTTTATCTCCAACCTTCCTGTGAGTGCTCTTTGTATCATTTCTAAAGTGATAAGGGGCCTGGTCAACATTCTCAATTCATAATCATTTTTAAGGTCGTTTGGCTATTTCTAAGGACCACTGAAGAGCGGGTTATGTGAAAAATACATTAAAAGTTTTAGTTAATAGGAATATAATTTCCATTTACAAATATAAGTGTCTATAACATACATGAAACAGTAATAATTAGATTGGAAATATTTGAAATCAGACTTTTACATGATGCCTTGGACAGTCCTTTTTACAACAGTTTGTGTAATGTATGCTGATTATTGAAAAGTCTGTGCCATAGCTACACAAGTTCTTGTATAGTATTTTCCTTCTTTCTTTCTTTCTAGATTCTGAGAGAGAATATCATGCCTTGCCTCACAGAGTGTTTGCCTCTATTGCTGGATCAAACGTGATGCTGTGTGATTATAAATTTGGAGATGAAATGACTGGTGAAATCCAAGAGCGTTTTTTTGAGATATTGGATCAAGTTGTGCATGGGGAAGCTATACACATAGCCGAGGAAGTAAACATAGGTAAATATAGCATCTGAGTAAAGAACCAAATTAGACTACAGCAGGGATTATGGATAAATTGCCCAAAAGCACAAACAGACTTTATTCAAGTTCATTACATTATGCTGAAAGCCAGCATTAAGCTCTGATGCAAACTTTATATTGTGTAGCTCTTGTGTATACTAGTATAATTACACCTTTGATATATACTTACTTATATTACAGAATAAGAGGCTTAAGACTGCCATATTTTATATATGATAAAGATATACTTCATATGTTTTTGCTTTCTCGTGGGTTGTGTCATATATCAGCACTTCAGGTATCTAGAGCTTTGTTCAAGATAAGATGGCAAAAATGTTGGTATTAGTCACAACCCACAAAAATGCAAAAATAATCTTAAATCTTTTATTGTAGCAATGTACAAATATACATGGCTTCTATCAAGCAAGTAATGTAATTTAATTTAAAACTCCATGATTTCAGTGTGTCCATGAGTTATTGGTGACCTTATTTCATGAGGCATTTATAAATAGATTTTTCTTAAAGCCTAAAAGTTAAAAAATTGCGCCAGATATGAACTTTCTGACCTCTTTATATTTTAGTCAAGAACTTGCTCAGTAGCGCAGTATTTTAACCAGAACAATGCTTTAATCAAAACAAATGTTTTCACAGTAAATGTAAAAATGTATTTCCAGCGTTTTTCTTGGGAGTTTTGTTTGGGTTTTGTATCTCATTAGTCTGAGTTTGAATTTGCCTGTGTCAAATATATTGTGCCAGACTATTTTTTGGGTGGGGGGAGTGCTCTCTATTTAAGGTAATTAACATGGAATTTCATTGCACGCTAAATAACTCCTTTTTTTCATCATAATTAACACTCTCTATAAACTTTTGTATTCCAGTGATGAGGTTTTTTCATACTTTTCTATTTTAAAAGTAGAAGTATTTTGTGGTATAGTTAGCTATATAGAGTTTCACTCCTATATCACCTGACCACAGTTTCTGGCTGACTAACTCATAAGGAAAAAAATAGCCCTTTCCAGGTGAGAGAGTCAAATGTTGTGGTTGGAGAATACAGCCCATAATATATCTTAATATCTGAGGCATATTCATTCTCTCTCTCTCTCTCTCCTCTTACCCTATCCTCTTCCCCCCCATGTGGTTAGAGGAGTTTTATTCTATAGTTCTGTAATGTCTTAAGTCACAAATGTTTGGAAAATGTGAAATATTGCTGTAGAGTTGACTGTGTACGTTGGAATTAGTTTTCTTTTGCTCATTTATTATGATGAGTTCCATTTTTCCGTTCAGAATGACGTAGTTATTTTTATACTAGATCCACATGTTCTGCTGGTAACAAGCGTTTTGACTATATCTTTTTAATGTGGCCCCTGCTAATGACCCACTGCAGTGGTTCAGTCTTTAACATTTTAAAACGGAAAATAGTAAGAAGTAGCCAGTAGTATCTGAAAAGTATAAGCAATTCTCAGATTGTAGTTCCATGGTACTTCAGTGCTTTGACATGAGCAACTGAAAGCTTTGCATTAGCGATTGGCTTCACTAAATCCTAGCTCCTGGCACCAACAAATAAAATACGTTCAGTAGGTTAACACAAATACAATTTTAGTAGCTGTAATCGCTTATCGATCACTTGTTCTTAAGTTAGTTTGCCTTCGCCAGAACTTAAAGCACAGAGAGTATTGGCATTAGAAAGCATCTGCACTAGGTAATTGTACACAGCGTTATATCAATGCTGCTTTAGATTTGGGCATTGTGTGTCCTAGGCTTTAATCTTCTTTGGGTTACTACGAAGAACAGGTATGTATATTATTTATTTATTTTATTTATTTCTAATCCATCCTGTGAACCATGTGCATTAATGTCCTTCTCAAGAGTAACAGCCCCCGAAGTGATAACTGTGCTTGTAGGAATGCCATCACAGAGCCATATAAACCTGATGGGGTTTTCCCTCTCCCCAGCAACATTACCCTGACCAGAGTTATGAAGATTTTTAAATGTTGACTGAAAAAGGTTGTTTTTTCTGAATGCAAAATTCTGAGCTTTATTATGAAATTGAGACCATTATTAAAACATATATTTAGAAAGAGCACAATGTTTCTAGCTTTTCTTTTTAATAGGTTCTTAAATATCAAATTATTTTTTGCACTGCTATATTTGATCTGCAGATCTCCACGCACACTGTAAACTGATGAGCATATGTATTTTTTCTGTGGAAAAACCATGGTATTTTTGATACTTAAATCTTCTGGTAACTGTAGTAAATGAACACATGATGCAAGTTTTATTCTTGATTAGCACTTGAAACCTCTGCATCCTGTTAAATAAGTTGATAAGCAATTGTGTTCGTTAGTTGCAATGCTGAAATATGTCCAGTACAAGGCTATTGGTTTCTGGAGTAAAAACATGTAGAAACATGTTTTCACAAAGGGAGGAAGTTTGGTTGATTTTTAAATGACATAATTCGTGTGTAAGTTTTATATGGCATTAGAATTTCATAAGCTAGCCATACATCAGTCATATCAGATGATACACCGGCCACCCATCTGATCAGTCAAGATCCAGTTTAAACTTATTCCAATAGCTGGTGATGTAATGGTGAAAGTACTTCTGGAAGTGTAGCAATTTCTCTGAGTGCGTGAGACAAAGGGCGCTGCCTTGTATTGCTCAGCAGTGATTCCTCTAGATTAATGAATGGGTCTGGCAGCCTCGCTTATGAGGAGTTCCGTTTATATTTAGACAAAGTAAAACTTCCTTTATCTAGATTCTACTTCTGCAAAATCCAAAAAGTAACTTATAACAGCCAAGACATAATACAGTATAATATTATACTGCAAGTGGTGCCTCCATACCCTGCTATGGTACAATGGTGCAGTGAAACCTGTATGAAAAACCACTCTTTTAGGCAAAGCATGTCTTAGAAGACAACCCCAGAGTATCTCCAAACATACAACGTCCAATTCTGCTCTACCTGTGTTGAATTGCTACCTCCAGTGAGTATTGACTTTGATCCCTTGAGTGGTTGCTTAAGACAGATTTCACTGTATAATTTCCCTTGTCATGTTCATAATATATTATTTTGATACAGGCTAGGATCCTGCTCGTATTATTTTGTTCCTGCAGCTCAACAATACATTTTCATCTTCATCATGCTACTAACTTGAATGCTATACCCTCTTTAATGGTCAATAAATTTCAGATATTTACCCAGCAACTGACAGGTTGTATTATGATTTTTAGATTCCTGTCTCCATTTCCTTACATTTGCTGATAATTGGCTGTGCTTTCTTTTTTGTTCTTCTTCTTTGACTAAAAGATAAAGTTACTGGGTCTAAGTTAAAGATATATTACTTAGAAATGTGAAATCACATGGTGCTCAAAGCTCCTCCTTAATATAAGTGATTTTTAAAATTATTATTATTATTAGTTGCTAGATAGAAAATCTTTTTCTAACTAGAACAAGGCCAACCTTTAAGGATTCTGGTGCAAGAACACATTGAAACATACTTGGGAGTGGGAGATGGGGAACGCTTAGGCTTAACTTTTCCCAGATTACATCCAGTGGAACTTCACTTTTACAGAAAATACCAATAGAAGCCCCTGCTTGCACCATTGGCAGATTAGTATTAATAGATTCATCCCATGTAGTCACTTGTTTATTGCACACCTGAAGCAGTCTGGGTGAATTTTTATGTGTATGCTTAAAGTAAATCATAAAACTGTTTTATACTTGAGGGGGAAAACTCACATATTCTGAAAGTGCCATTATTTGGCTGCGATACAGAGCCCTTCAACTTTAGATCGGTGGTTTATTTCTAGTCTACGTCAACAGTGGCCAATATGTTTTCCTCTATATATGAAATCAGTTAGTGAGCTCAATCTAGTTATAACTGGACAAGTGTCCGCCAAACCATTGGCACTTTTAGTATAGACACAAGACTGGATTCTAAATTTATTCTTCCGGTCTCAAAAATTGGCCAGAATTGAAGTATACAGACAAAGAGGTGTACTGTCTGGGCTGTACTTTTTCTATGGAAAAACTAAAGGACTTCAGTGTTTGGGAACCCTATGTGCCATATTTTTGCATTGGTTAATGGATGCTTTGTCCAGTGTGTGTGTCTAACTAATATTGTTAAAAATACATAGTCTCAATGTGTTTACAGGAGGGCAGTGCATTGAGAGGCACTGTCAAGTTGAAACCCACCCAGTATTTAAAAAATAAGTGAAAAGTACTTTGTCATTACATTGCCCCTGAGCACCACCTCCCATTCCCATCTTTAATTGAAGTTTTACAATCAGATTTCCCAATTTAAATTTTTTCTCTCCTATATTTTGGAGTTTTTCTATACAGGGATAAGAGATATCCAGCTGGGGATGGGTGAAACTAACTACACATGAGGTTCTGTCAAACGCACAAAATAAACCAAAAAAAGATATTCCCTCCCCTCCCCATCCAATCTCTTTATTATGTAATCTTAGGTATTACCTGTAACAATAATAGATGAAATATTTTCACATCTAAATGGTGGTTTCTGTGGTCTCCTTTATAACTATTTTTAGTCATGATTTTGAAAAAAAATACTCTATGTAGCCTTGCATTTCAGCTACTGCCAACAGCACAAGGAGACAAAATGCAGTAAAACAAACAAAACTGAAAGTTTGTTTTTCATTCTAAGAAGAAATAATTTAGTTTCTTCTTGTAAATCCCCAGTTCAGAACCCAGTCCTATGGACGATTATGTACCTGAGTAACTACTCGTGTCAGTTTTCCTATTAACTTAACATTACTCGCTTAAGTGATTCTATTTATGTGCTTAAATCTAAGCTTCTAGCCCTGAGCTTTTAAACTTCTTGGAGTGGAGGTTCTGGAATTGTGAAAAATGACTTCAGCTCTAAGTGTCAAAGTCACTGTTGAAAATGGGCCTTAGGAATGTAAGTCACTTAAGTATTTTTTTACATTTTTACCTTTTTGTCTCTTTAACTGGTTTGTAAAGCACTTAGCATTTTGTTGGTGCTATGCTGCTGCTACTATTATTACCAATAAGAACATAAGAGCTACCATACTAAATCTGGTCCATTTTTCCCAGTATCCTGTCTCCAACAGTGGCCTGTACCAGAGCTTCAGGGAGAGCATACAGAATGGCAGTTATGGAGTTACCCATACATATTTTTCACTCCCAGCTCCTGGTCATCAGAGGTATAGGATTGCCTTGAGCATGGGGTTGAGTCCTTAATGATCTTGACTAATATCATTGATGGACCTATCCCCAGTGAACTTATCAAGGTCCATTTTGAACCCAGGTACACTTTTGTCCATCACAACATCATAGCAATGAGTTCCACAGGTTGGTTGTGCATTATGTGGAAAAAGTACTTCCTCTTGTTTGTATTAAACCTGTTGCCTATTTCATTGGGTGACTCCTGGTTTTTGTGTGTGAGATGGAGTAAATAACACTTCCCCCCCCACACCATTCCTGATTTTAAAGACTTCTATCTCCCCATATCTCCCCAGTTATCTCTTTTCAAAGCTGAGCAGCCCTAATCTTTTAGACTCTCCTCCTATAGAAGCCATTCTGTACTCTTGATCATCTTTGTTGCCCTTCTCTGGACCTTTTTCAGTTCCCGTGTATCCTCCTTGAGATTGGGTGACCAGAATTGGACACAGTATTCAAGGTGGAGGAGCACCATGCATTTATATAGTGGCATGATATTTTCTATCTTATTTTCTATCCCTTTTATAATAATTCTTGACATACAATAGTATATCTCTTTTGACGACTGCTGCACTTCGAGCAGAAGTTTTCAGAGAACTATCCACAGTGTCTTCAAGATCTTTCATGGGTGATAACAGCTATTTTAGAACCCATCATTGTATATTACTGTGTTTTTTCCAATATGCATTACCTTGCACCTATCTAGGTTGAATTTCATCTACCATTTTGTTGCCTAGTCACCCAGTTTTGTTAGATCCCTTTATAATTCCTTGCAGTCTGCTTTGGAGTTAACTATCTTGAATAATTTTGTATTGTCTGCAAACTTTGCCACTTCACTGTTCACCCCTTTTTCCAGATCATGAATAGGTTGAACAGCTCAAGTTCTAGTACAGATACTTTACTACTACTGATGATAATACAAAATGGTAAATATATCCACTCGTAGAGCAGATCAGGAGTTATAAACTTAATGTTCTTTTTGAATTATTGTGATTGCAAAATATAGATGTGTTTTTATAAACTTTGAATGAATACTTGGTTTTGCTAAACTTATATCTCTATTTCATGCAGTTGATATAAATCCACCTGTCGACAACACAGATGACACGCAACAGATGCAATTGACAAAAGCAACACTACTATTGAAATTTCAACAAAACATGGGTATGTTACCTCCAGATAAGCCCATTAAGGTACTGTAGAACTGATAATGTATAGTCTTTCACTGTCATTTGTTCCCACAATAGTGATAGTAATTTCAGGATGTGAGGACATAGTAAACGGCATAATTTAGTTTAGAGTTTAAAGCATAGGGTTAGTAAATGGAGGAAAAAAAGTGACATGTTCTTCAGTGGGCTTAAGCCAAATAGTTATGTGCTTGCTAAAAGTTCAGAGATTATTTGGTTCACTCTTCAAAGACTCAGTTTTGCAGTTTACTGAACATTTATTTATTTAGTCTTTGCATATTCGCCGAGCCAAGCAATAGCGTTCTTAGTGGCCAAGTGGTGCTTTTGGAGTCCACCACTGAATTTGGTTAGCGGACACTCCTCTACAATGTGTATCATTGTTTGATCTACCACGCAGCTGCAGTCTAGTTGGCTCCACCAGAGGCCTTGCCCAATCTGGAATCAGTTAAGAAGGGCCCAGTGGTGATGTGGCAGGTTGAAGCCAGGTAGTTGAGCTGTAGGGTCTGTGACGAGGAACTGATTGGTGGTTGATATTAAGTACCAGTCTTCCTGCCACAGGGACTCCGCTGTCACATCCTGGCATGGCAGCCTCAAACACAGTGAGTGCCGTGAGGAAAGATGTGGGTTAGAAAGGTTGTTGAACAAGGGCAAGCTTGGGTTGGCACGTACCATATCAAGCAGCTTACCAGCTGCAATCTCCCTCTTGATTGAGAGGGAGCAGTATGGCTCAGAACTGGAAGCCATGGAAGACAAATCAGTCAGAAACTTCCTGTGATGATGCACATGGTTGAGAGGAGTTTCACATCAACAAGTTTTGGTGTGTGCCAGCCGTCTCCATACTGGTGCACAGTACTCTGCTATTGAGTACGAGATGGCAAGGGCTGAAGTCCTTAGGGTTGGAGCATCTACTCCCTATGAAGAACCTGCCGGTTTGCTGAGAAGGTTGTTGCATGTCTTGACCTTCACTGCTTTCTTGCTCAGGTGGCTTTTGTATGTCAGTGTTCAGTCAAGGGTCGCGCCAAGTAAACTAGATATGCTTCAGCCTCTGGCCATTCGTTATGATGTTCAATTCCCTCTGAAGGTTGGCATGTGAAGGTGGAATGTGTTAGAGACTGTCTTCCTGATGCTAGACTGAAGGCGCGCCATGTCTTGCAGTAGTCTGCCAGCTTTGCAGCATTGTTACTCAGGGTCTTTTCCAGTGCAGAGAAGGTCGGAGCCAGTAGCCCGCAGCAGATGATGTCTGCATAGATGAACTTGTGTGACTGGATTGCTTGCACTCTGGCCCTGATCTAGCCATGCACTTAAGGTCATATTTTAAGGATGTGAGTAGTCCTGTTGGCATCTGACTGTCATGCTTAAAGTTAAACACATACTTATGTGCTTTGCTACATCAAGACCAAAGTGTTCAGCATTTTGTAGGATAAAGTCTAAAGCAAATAATGAAATATTGATGAGGCAGCATGAGGGGTTTGTGATATTTAAAAAGAAACTTTAATCCTGATAAGAGAAACAATATAGTAGCGGTGATTTTAAATATAACATCAGTAGCCTTTTAAAAATATTTCCAGTTGTAGGTGATCAGCATATCTCAGAATCAGAACCAGATCCAAGTTCCATAAAACAGATAATAAGGAAACCTACCCTTAAAACAAATGGCTGAGGTAGCGCTATTGCTTTCTGGGAAGCCACCATTTTAATATCCTCTCTTTTGACAATTAAGAAAGAGAATAGGCAAGTGGCTTCTTCCAAGGTGCATTGAATGAACATATGAATTAACTTGTATCAGTGCTTGTGCGGCTATCACTATGCTGCTTGCAAGGATGAGCTGTGCTACCTTGGTAATGAATTCCAGCCATCACAGAAGTTTTTCCTCAATCAACATTGTATGATAGTCCCTGGTGCAGACATCATGCTGGTGAGCAAAGAAATTGTATTAAACAATTTATGAAAATCTTTCCTTTTTAAAATGTGACTAGATAGACTGTCTCTATCTTGATTTATACTTGGTATTTTATTTGTCAGTGAAACAACTACAACACCAACTTAAAGCGTACTTATACATGACATTTGTTTTATTTAATATTTTTACAAGTAACATCTACATTTCTGTAACCTGGAGGTTAAATTTTTTGGCTTGCTTGCTTGTTTGTGCATATGTCAGTCATTTCCTCTCAACATTCAGCCAGTTAGCCCTGCTTGTGTTTTGTGTATCTTCTGCATAACAACACTGGGGAGAAACATTTTAAAACAATAGGAAAATGTGATTATAAAACTACAAAAACTGACCATGGAACCTGGGGCAAATGCAGTATCTGAAACCCATTTAATTCATGTATTGAAATTGATTAAGTTTAAACTTGTTTGTGTCCCTTTTATCTTAAACCTTTAATCTGAGAGTCAGTTTGCTATCATCAAGCCATAAGGCAGAGTTGATGCGTTAGACTTTTGGTGACCTGGCCCATAAGAGTAGAGTTTATAATTAATTGAATTTCTGAAGAACTTTGCACTTTGAAAAATAATTTATGTAGATTATCTTGTAAAATGAATTTATATGACTAACAATATAATCTGACCTTTAGGCATTGTAGTGCTACTCAGCAATGTTAAAAATGACTCTCATTGTTCCCACTTTTCCTTTTCTTCACACCCTGACTTGCGGTGATTATACTTTCCTCTTTACTCACACAAGTTGTATTTCCTTTGTTGTTTTAGGTGTGGTAATAGCAGCTGCAGTTGCAATCTTTGCAGTAGCTTTCTCCTTTAATTACTTCAGTGACTAGACTTCAAGCAAAAGAAGCTGTCTAATCAGCATGGGAATATTGACCAATATTCACATTAATAAAAGGTGGAAGCTTTGAAGATTTCATATATTAGCAACTAAACATGTTACCTAAAATACACCAGTTAGGTGTGTTCTAAATTGTAGTGATATATTCATCTTGTTTCAACATGCAAATACTGTAGGTGGATCAGATTTCCAGGAAACTAAAGGTATATATCTTTGACGGAAATTACCTGTAAAATAGCATTATTTTCCAGGAAGAATTGTGTTTTGTTTTGTTTTTTTTAAAAAAAAAAAAACCCTTTTCCCTGCTACTTCATTACAATTTTATTGTTAAAAACTACTATATTTTTCAGGAGACATTTTCAAGGTTGTTGGATCTTAACATTTGCCCTTTTTAAATTACCCACCATGACAGGTCTTGCCTTAAAGGAATCCTTTAACACTGATATGGGCTAAAATGCTGTTAAGTATTTAAAAGCGAGAGAGAGACAAGGATTGAAATCCTGATTTCAGTGGTACCAGAATTTTACCCCATATATTCTTTTTGTTAAAGTATATATGTCAGGTTGGTTAATGGATGTAGTAAACATGCAAATAGTTTTTGTAGCAGCCCCAAAATCCCATTTTAGGCCAACACACACTATATAAGTATCTTAGCTCAAGCATCATAAACAGAAATTAATGAAATAATTAAAGCTCTAAGATGTATGGCAAATTTATATACGGTTTCTTTTTCATCATGATCTGACTTGTCCATCCAATCCTGATTGACTCAATTCCCATCTTTCGTTGAAGAAAGATATATCAGATAATTCCCCAGATATTCAAATCCCAAATATGCAGACAGATATAAATAATTTTATAAATTTTTAGAGGCTAATCATTTAAAATTTTGGGGATATGAATGAGAGAGGTAAGTCTATTCTGTCTTTAAAGTTTGCTTTCCCCCAGGAAATATATTTGAAACAAGGTTAACAAATGTCACTTTTATACAAAAGTTTTGGCATTCATATAGTTCCGAGTTACTATATAAAACAGATATGTACCAGATTGAACAGTATTTAACCTTTAACTGCAGCTTAATGAGTTTAGATGCAAAAGTACTGGAATTGCAGGAAAAAATCAGAAAGCTTTGAGCCTACAGCATAATCAAGCATAAAATATTAGAAAACTTTGAATAAAAGGTAACTTGCAGATGAAATAATATTAAAATTCATAGCCTTTTCATCTGATTTTTATGTTCTGGAAACAGTAAATCCAGTAAAAGAAAAATTTGATGTACAGATTTTTACAATTACTGCTGACTTGCTAAGGATCAAGAAAAGCTTAGATTGACTCTTAGAGAAAATTGAATCTATAAAAAGCATTGTCTTCATTAAGCATTAGTAACGCACCAAATTTGAACATTATAGGAATTCTTTTAAATTGTTGGCCAAAGGCTAAATTTCAGACATGGAGCATGGTTGTATTGTATTAGGCAATAGTGGCATCTCTGATGTCCTCTCTTTCCTTCTCACTGCATTGTTTGAATGGAGCAACTTGAAGGGCAAAGAAGGAAACAAGGCCCCTTATCGCAGAGTGCAGGGATGCCCTCCTGCAGCAAATGTATTTTGGAAATATGTGCTATTTGACATAAATCTGATTGATTTCCACAGGCAAAATAGAATGTTGACAGATTATCTTCTTAATGAGCCAGGGACAAATCAACAATAGCAGGAATGGTTCAGCAATATCCAGAGGTGGAGATGAATTCCCCAACCTGTCTCAAGCCTTTTTTAAATTTTAAAAACTGCTCCTCACACAGATACAGTCTGCTTCTGTCTCCTGAGGGAATGGTAGGAAGAAGTCAGTCTGTTGTCCTAGTTGTGACTAGGCACTTTATTCTTTGCCTACTTCTGGTTGCTAAAAGAAGGTGGACCTTGGACTTTGGTACCAAAGTCCATCTCAGCTGAGAGACTCAGGGGAGAAAAGAGAACATGGTGGAGGCACTCAAGAAAGGGAAAGAGTGGCTGCCAGGGCATTCTCCTGTAGGGGCTCCTTGACTTTGCCCTTTAATTCTCACTTACCAAAAATAATGCACTTGGTTGGCCCGAGCTGCATGTGTCTGTTTTTGGGATAAGTCATATTGCAAAGGTTAATTCTTTTTAAAATAGTAATCTGTGAATATGTTAATTGTTGACTGACTGGTGTTGTGATGACTTGGTCAAAATAAAGTGTTTTGAATAAAGAAAGATCTGAACTTTTCTGAATACTTATTCTCACATTGCCTAGTTTTAATATTTTATTACTGTTGTTCTTACTGCGTGTATGTATAAACAGGTCTGCTCCATACCTGTCATAACTGCCCATTTGCATGCTTTGTATGTTGTTCTCATCCATGTTTGTTTGTATTTTGCCTACATAGATAGTGAACTCTGAGACTGGTAAATGTTGTTTCATGTAGAATGCCAAACAAAGCTTTAGTGAGTGACTTAATTAAATGCTCCTCAGAAACGTCTGTCTGAAGTATACAGGTAACTCTACCCCCATTTTTACATGTGGAGAAATTGAGCCTGACACCCAACAAGGAGTCAGTATTGGAGTTGGGATTAGAATTTGAGAGTTCGTGGCTCCTGTTTGTCTACTTAGATTAACCCTCTCTCCTTAACTCTATTTAATGTCACCATGCACTTTCCCAGTATAAGAAAACTAGTATTGTGTACAGGCAAAGTGTTTGTTTGAGTCCGGCCACTCCCTCCCACCCCCATTCCTCCCACCCTGCACTCACACACCCATGAGCAAAACAAACTACACCAATAAAAGTGCAGTTTTGCTGATATAACTGCATCTGCCCTTCAACATAGCAGTGCCGGCCAGTCTGGAATCACATCTCTTTATGTCCCTGATCTAGCAAAATCTAGTCAGAGCATTTAAATAATTCTTTATAGACTTTGAAGTTCATGCCTCTCCTGCGCCTAAAAAAGCTAAATTGCAACTCTCTATCACTTCCCCCTCAAATTGTTACCTTTATCCCACACAAATTGTGTGTAAATCCTCTCTTAGTGTTTATATGGAGTTGTGAAGGATTAAAGAATATGGTGAATAATTCAATTAATTCAGTCATATGAAGAGGTTCCTGTATCAATAACCTTCTCCTTGGTACCATAGGTTGAGACAGATGATCAGTGTTGTGATTTAGGATTTTATGGAAGTTGTCTAGTAAAAATGCATTTATTGAAGGATAGTTCTGAAAATAATGAAGCAATAGAATATCTACTCTAGGGAATAATTATACAGTGGCAGGGATAGGTGGCTGTTTCTGTATCTAAGTTTTTTTTTTTCTTCGGGATTCCTTGTACTCCAGATCTGCCTCAAATTAACATGGCCAGTCCAGCATATTCTGCATTGTTGTTGCCTTTTGAAAGTAATATTTCAAATAAGAAATAATAAAAAGAGCAAAAAAATCCATATCTGAAACTGGTGAAGTATGAGGTCAAAGGATTGTTTCTGAAAAAAATGAAGCACGTCCTCTCTCTCTATAAAATTGAATTTGTTATTAAGTTCACAATTTCTAATATGCCTTCATACGTACACCCAGACATACTAATGTTTATCTTTAGTGGGGAAAAGTCTAAGAGATAATTATTCTCTGCTCATTTATTTTCAGAATCCAGCCATTAAAAGTGAGGTGGGGAAGTAGAAAGCCTTAGAATATGGCATTTGAGGATACCACAGTGTCATTCAGCAGAGGAGTATTTTATTGAGCCAAGAATCACTTTATTATGCAACATTCCGATAGTGGCTCTGCAATCTGACTGCCAGCCACCACTTGTAACATAAATCGGCGTTTAGCCATTTTTGTTATTCCGTGGATGCATGGAAGTGGACCATGTTTTATCCCCATATTTATTTCTTATTTAATAAATCACCTAGATCTGTTTTATTTCATGCAGAAAATGCTGACAATTTGCTTGGCGTTGTCAGCTGAAGAATTATTTTAATAAGGGTGTGCATAATGGATTTAGCAAAGCCTAACTAAGATGTTTAAGATTTGGGAGTGGACACTGAGCAATTGAAATAGTCTAAGGTGAAACACCAGGTATAACGCAAGGCTAATCTTGAAGTTTTTTTCTTTCTTTATGAACGATGGGCAGGGAAGACCTAGTACTTTGCTCCTTGACAAGTGAATGGAAGTAAATTTATTAAAAACCTGTCCAAAGAACTTTGCAAATTCAGTTAACATCTCCACAAGAACTGAGGCCAGCAAACCTCCTGCCCTTAGGAAACAGTAGGTGAAGTGAGAAACAGGCCTTGCCTGCCTATCTGTGTGGGCTACCTGCAACCCTCACTATAGAAAGGTGGAATGTGATGTGGGGACAAGGGAAGGGAGATTGCTTAGCTTTTTAGCATTAACACTACACTTGCCTCACTAACTGTAGTAGCCTAAGAAAATAGGGAAACGAGCATTTTTAAAAAGGGGAAGTCAGGACTGAGAATAAAACAAGAACGATAGGAACTATTTATTAGTGGTTCCCTATCTTTCTCAATCTACACCCTTATAAGATCTAACCTTTCAGCAGTGGTGTGCTGAGTCTTCATTTATTCACTCTTATTTAAGGTTTCATGTGCCAGTAATACATTTGAACGTTCTTAGAAGGTCTCTTTCTATAAGTCTGTAATATATAACTAAACTATTGTTGTATGTAAAGTAAATAACGTTTTTAAAATGTTTTAAGAAGCTTCATTTAAAATAAAATGCAGAGCCCCCCGGACGGGTGGCCAGGACCTGGCCAATGTGAGTGCCGCTGAAAATCAGCTCGCCTGTCACCTTCGGCACCTGTGCCATAGTTGCCTACCCCTGATCTAACCTTTCACTATGAAGCATATAGTATTTCTGAAGGATCCAGTTGAAATCTGATGTGCCCCCCTCACTTGAATTATAAGGAAGATTTTCAGATGAGACCTATATATTAATTTGCTTGTCTCCACTGTCACATCTAGAAAGTATTTAGACCTCAGTTGGAACTGCTGGGTGTTCCACACTTACAAAATCTTTGGCCAATTATTGTACTGCAGATTTGAAAACCTTGGTTTGAAAACTCCTATATAAATCTTGTATTTATTTCCCTTGCTTGTTACATACTAATCTTCGTTGGTTTGGAAGTTTTGCTTTAAATATAGGGGCTTCATATTATTGTATATTTTATAGCTGTTGGCTGAATTTTGTGCTAAACTACATGGGTAACTACTGAAATAACAAAGTTAAACTGGTGAAACCTAGAGAAGAACTTAGGCATCAGAGGACTTGTGTATGCTGGGATGCAGAATTCTCCACTAGTACAGATGTACTGCTTATGGCAGGGCTGGGTGATACAACAGTCATAAGGCCTGTCTACACTATAGCTTCTACTACTGCTCACTCCAGTGCAGTGACACCAGATGTGAATTACAGGTCCCATTTTTGTCAGTGTACACACACAGCCAAAGATGCTAGTTTTACTTCCCCTGATCCAAAGCCTATTGAAGCAAATGGATGGATTCCCATTGAGTTCAGTGGATTTCAGATTGGGGCTATAGATAGCAGGAACTTTTTTTTCCATTGGTTCGTTAAATCTTTTACCCTTTGTCATTCAAGAATCTTGTGTGTAATGATTTACAATATGTGTCTCAAATCCTGCCTCTCAGTGAGTCTTTTCTGGAGAAGTGTTGATTAGTGCTGTGATCAAAGCTTTGCTTTTAAGTTTGATAAGTCGTGATCACCTTCTGTGCAGTGTTGTTGCTAGTAATATTTGGGTGCTGCATTGGCTCCACATGGATGTTTCATTGTGATGGTTTACTTTAAAGGAGTCCTCAGGGAAGTCCTGCTGAAGCACTCACAATCTGCCTATTAAGTTGGAATGTGGTGGTTTATTTCCTAGAACCAGCTACAGATACAGCTTCTGATTTATTTTATATTTGTGATGGATGGGAGGGGAAAGCAGCATGCTGCTTGATCAGAAATGATCATTTCTTTCCCTTCTATGCCACAGATCAGTATTTTGTTCATTTCCCTCTCACCCCTACTCTGCATGGGATAATAATGATTCACCTCATACTATGGCTAAAGAGGAAAGATCCAAAAATCTGGTGGTAATTGTTTGCCTATTCAGGTGGCAACTGTTCCAAAAAACCACACCAAGCCCCTACTGACCAGAACAGAAATATTACATAAGATCAGCTGCAATTACTTTTAGGGGATGGAAATGTAAGGGGGCAGAGAACAGAAAGGGGCTGCTCTGAAAGAGCAAAGTGCTGCCTGCATTATTCCACCAAGCATCATAGTGGAGGATTTGACGAATGTAAAATACCAACTATACTTGACAATTCTTAGAGAATTTATGTCTCAGCATTATGTCATTTAAATTCTAGGTTGAAAAGAAAATAGTTAATCATTTTACAGTGTGAAATAGTCTAAATAGTAGTTTGGATTGAGATGGGAGTGCAAATGGATTTGTGTTTGAAAGTTAGGGAATCATCACTTATTTATATAGTTCATAAAACACTTAGCACACGAGATGAGATTTATCTGTCGCTATCAATATGTGTAATGCACTTACATGCTGCTTTCACTATTTAGCTTCCTCCCTCCTTTTGAAATGAAGTCTGCCGTTAGACGTGCTTTCTCGTAATCATTTTAGTTCAGCAGGTAAAAAGCAAGGTAGGTTTTCAACATTACCTAAACCAGGCATAAGCTCCATTTGAATGACTTTATTTTAAAAAGGAACATATTTTAAGTTTGAAGTTCAAAATACATTAAAAAGGATATGTTTTGCAAACCTCCGTATTGTATAGCTCTATAGGGAAATGATGTGACTTTGAATTCATATGTAATATTTTTCTGGATGACTGCAAGTGAGAAATATATTAGAACAGTAAAAAATCAAGGAGTTGATGTTGGAGTTGTGCCAATGAATGTTCTGCATGTGGCCGGGACACTAAGATTAGGAAGATTAATGGACCTCTATATGCTCACCTCCCATCAAAATCAATTGGAATTATGCACATGGAGCATTTGATCTGACCTTGAACATAAAGGGAAACTTACTCATCTAGTTTTGTTGTCCATGGTGAATAAAATTAAAAAAGCTAGCAAACAGTACAATGATGAAACATAAACTAGGTTGGTAAATGTGTAAGTCTTAATAACCTGAGGAGTTGTCAGTAACAATCAAACCACTTGGCTTCAAACCATGCCAGTGAGTGAGATCAAAATGTGACAAATGAGCAACTTGTGTTTAGTTGTATTTTGTGCCATAATTGATGTTCTTAAGTGGTTTTAACTATAAAACTGAAGGATGTTTTCTCAGTGAAAGAGAGAACAAATCTTTCAGTGCATTGCCCTTTCATTCCTTTACTCCAAACAGCCTCTTTGTTCCTCACATGTCCCTTTTAATAACGTGTTTCAAAATTTGAGTTTGGTGACCTCTTTTCTAATGAGTTGGAAACCTTTTGGTACTTCCTCATAAGGGTCATTAAAGTACATTTTATGAATGATTTCCACATTTCTTATTGAAGTTTTGGTTCTTTGTTAAATTTTATTCATATTAATTACATAAACACAAAATATAATTGCTCAGGAATCACAAATGTTTTAAATAACTTCAGTGGTCAGACCGTGGTACACCACCATACTGGAAAGCAGCTGATAAATTTTACATTAACAAAGAGGTTAAAGTATCTGTGATATTATTTTCTCAAGAGGAGCTCTTGTTTCAGCAATGAACTAATCCATATTTTCACAATTATCAAAAGTTAAATACAAAACCAAATATTTAACAGTGTGACCTATATTTCTTATGTATGTAAGCCGTGAACATTCACAGCCCAGATACTGATTTATCTTTAACATTATTGGGTGAAATTCTGGCCCCACTGAAATCAATGGGAGTTTTGCAAGTGACTTCAGTCAGGTGGCGATCTTGCATATAATCCCTTCTTTGCTGTAGATGTGTAGAGTGTGTCTCCCCCCCCCCCCAATGCACACACATACTACTGCTGAGGGCATTCTATGCCAAAAAACTAAAAATTCTGCAAATGTTATTTGTGAAACAAATGTGGAAGTTCCAGCATGGCATTGGGAAGCGCAGCTCACTGCAGCTCCTCCTGAACATGGACTCAGCGGTGAGGCTGCTCACACAGCGCAAGGACCAGGTCTGCCCTAGAAACACCCCAGGACCTGCCTTTCTGTGCCAGGTGCAGGCAGGCTCAGCCCTGCAGGGTCCAATGGTGGAGGGGCTTCGTGTGGGGTGATTCAAGTGTGGGTTGAGAGGGGTCTGTGTGGGGCAATCTGGGTGTGGGCAGCTCACTGGGGGATCTGCGTGTGCAGGCATCTGGCTGCACAGGGGCTTGTTGGGGGGGTTCTGGGTGCAATGGTAATGGGATGCTGCAGGGGAGTCCAAGTGAAGGTGGTTGGAGCTCAGCGGGGGGGTGTTGGCGTGGGGAGGATAGAGCTTGGCAGGTGAGTCTGGGAGGCTCAGTGGAGGAATCAAGATGCTGGAGGAGTGGGGTGGGGATACAATTGCAGCTGCTTGGGGCTCAGAGAGATATGAATCCTGGTGCAGGTGGCTCATTGGGATAGTCCAGGTACAGGGGAAGTGGGGCTTGTCAGGAAGGGTTCTGGGTCCAGAGGAGGGGGGTGAGGCTCTGCGGGAGGGTCTGGGTATGAGGGGATCTGGGTGCACAGGTTGGGCGGATGGGGGAGCAGCTCCCTGAACAGGATCCCTCCCCCTGCAGCTGAGGAGTGATGGGTGCAGGAAGCACTGGCGGGGGTGGAGGATGAAATTTGCAGAGCTTCCTACAGCCTGGGGACAAATCTGGGGGTGGGTCTGACCCAGACCCGGATGCCAGCCAAGACTAGCAGCTGAGCCCAGCACAGGGTAGGAGTCACCAACTGGGTCTTCCCCAGTCCCGCCCCACAGTGATTTACCTGTCTGTCAGCACCCAAAACATACTATGGGGGAGGGTTATGTGACCGCACTTATCACTTCCCCGTTAGACAATCATTTTTCTATAGGGAAGCAAAAAAAATCTGCAGGAACATAAATTCTGCATATGCGCATTGGTGCAGAATACACTGAGGAAAGAGTTTAGAAGGGCCTTATTCTGTTCTGACTGAAATTAGATGCTAACCTTTTGGTTTTAGTGGGTCCAGGATTAGTGCCTAATTTACCTTTTAAGATGTGTGTCTAATTTAAAACCTATTACTAATTTTATAAAGATCATCACCTGCATTTTCTCCTAATGTTATTACTGTAGATTCCATAGAAACATATGTATAGGCTATTAGATGTGCTTTAAATAAAATTCACATACTGACTGTTAAGAAATATTTATATATGTATCTCTTACAGATAAAGTAACAAGCACACACAGGCTTCTCTAAATGATCATGGGTTCTGCTGAGATCCAATTGCAATATATGGAGAAATAGGAGATAATGATGGGCTATATCCTTCTCTAATTATTCAATATCTTGATCATCTGTATTGCCATTTCTAAGTGCTGGAATCTCCTTTTCGGGTAGCAGCCCATACTCATGTAGGAAAGATTCCACATCCACAGCAAAAAATTCCTCACTGAAGTGTTCAGTAACACTAATAAAATTGCTCAAAAGCTCCCCACCCTTGTAGACAAGCAGGGTTGGGAGCACATCAGTTGAAAAGCGGTCTCCAGCACCTGTGTTAGATGCTTTTATCTTACAAAATCTCATTGTGGAATATTCTGCAGCAAGGCAAGTTAAGCTATTGTTTAGTGCCTCACAGCCCTTGATGCCATCTTCATAAATGTGAACAATGACCATGACGGTTTTTCGTTCTTTCTCAATGACTTCCAGGAACTGTTCTCCATTCTGCAGCTCATACAGATAGCCATATCTGGGCCCAAAGCTCAGCCTCTGATGCATATCCTGCATGCAGCGTTTGCGGTATTTTCGTAGGCAGCTTTCATCCTCTTGCTCCTCGTGGATGAGCTCATACTCCTGCATACTCATCTGTGAATATTAAGAGAGCATTATATTACTGTGTGTGTGTGTGTGTGTGTGTGTGTGTGTATTCACTGAACAAGATGTTGTCTGTGGATTCACTGAACAAGATGTTGTCTGTGGAACCCCACATAAAACCCTTGGGCAGAAGAATAATTGCGCAAAATTGCCCTGTGGGGACTCTTGGAGAGAGAGGAAATAAGACATTAAATGGAAACCCCATCTCTCTTTACTTGGGTACAGGTAAATGGTATTGAAGGCAGCTGATATATCTAACAATATCAGCAAGGACACATTGGGTGAAATCCTGGCCCCACTAAAGTCAGTTGGAGTTTTGCCAGTGACTTCAATAGGGTCAGAATTTCACCCCTGGTCTTCATCTGTTTTCGGGAGGCAATAATTTATCCAGATTGAGAAGATTGAAGGAGATCTGAGGCAGCTAGATACTGTGATAATTATCTCACCACAGTCTTCTTATTAACCTTTTATTGAGGGTAGAAGATTCAGCACTGGTCAACAGTTGGCCAGATTGTGATGATCAAGTGGTGTGTTCTATTTCATGTGCGTTTTGGGTCAGATGCTTCCATCTTTCTACAAAATAGGTCTTTATTCTGTGAGTAGTCCCATTTTCTTCAGCGGGACTTCTTGCAAAACAAAATACTACTCAGTGGGAGCAAGAATAGCACAATCTGCCCCTTCATGATCTCTCTGTATTTTATTTATAATAATCCAAGTGCCTTGTAGCTTTCAATAGGCCTCAAGCTAAGTTTCAGCAACTAATGCTAACATGTATCACTCACTGCCCTTCTCACATTCAACATACTTTATAAACATTGACTTCACATTGTCACTTTGAGATAGTTCAGTATTGTCCCAATTTGCAGCTGAGGAAAACTGAAATGGAGATGTTAAGTGATTTGTATAAGGACAGAAAGGAAATGGGAACTGGTGGCAATTAAATTCAGTAGTTTCTGGCTTCTCCTGGGCTTATACCACATTTTTCTTGTTTTCATGTTTTATATAGAATCATTTATTCACTTGTGTTTTCTCTTGTTACCTTACGACTGAATCTTTCTCTGGTGTCTTTATCATCTTTACTGAGAGATCTGTGTGGTGAAGACATTTGTCTGAGGATCTCTTTCTTGCTCAAAGGGAGGGAATCTCTGTCTTCACTTTCTAATTTAAACTTTCTCCAGTCATTGATCACGCCTTTGGGCCCTAGGAGAGATAAAGACCCATAATTATTTGGTTTTGTTTGTTCGTTTCAGAAAGACAGTGTCTTTGAACACAGGGCATATTTAAAGACCTTATATGCACTGCAAAACAAAAGGTCAGAACACTGAGACTTTATAGCCCATATCTCTGCCATTGAAATGTATGTCTCAGTGCTGAAATGTTTCTGATTACAGAGCTAAAATCAAATCCTACTCTCTAGAGCTGGTTGATTAAACAGTAAAAACATTTTTCAAAAATATTTTAAAATGTTTATGGGTTCAAAATGTCAAATGGTTCCAAAAACTGCATCTACAGCTAGTTGGAAAAAAAAATGTAGGAAAACTTGTCAAATTTTCAGGGTGGTGATATGGGGTGGTTGGTCAGTGAAATTTGAACTTGCACCAAAAATTAAAAAATGTCAAGCATTCTCCCTTCAGAGCTACTAAACTGCTAGTTGGTGGGGTCTTTTTGCATTTGGTGAATGTGTTGCTTTATAATTGTGAATTAAACAATTAACTTCATAATCTTGGAGGGCAAAGGCTGTAAATATTATATTAAAGAGCCACAGGTAAAAAGAGAGAATGTGCCACCCAATAAGATGCGGAAAAGATGTAGGCTAAACATTTCCAAAAACAGGAACCAAAAATTAGGAGTGTAAATAAATGCCCTGATTTTCAAAAGTACTGAGTACCCAGAAACTGCTAATATATCAATGGATGATTTTGAGTGCTCAGCACATTTGAAATTCAGGTTACTTATTTAGGCTACTATGTCCCTATTAGGCTTTTAACTTTAGGGTCCTTTTTTTAAATCTTGGCCCAGGTCAACAGTGCTAATTTGGGAAGTAATTGTAGGAAGAGGTGTTGCATGGGGTCAGGCTGAAGAAAAGGGCACAGGAACATCTGGGGCACAGAGAGAAAAATGAGATGTTTAGAAGATATGCTTCCATGCTCCCTGGGTAGGGAGCATGCTGCCTGTCTGTTCTGTACATCACTGAATACAGTGACACCATTCACATAAACAATAGCCAGTAGACACTGGAAAAAGAAGAATGGTTCCGACCAAAGATGGTTTAAAGTTTTTAATGGCTATATTATGCTATGACAAAACCATTTGTGGATTAATTTTTTGCTTGTCAGACTAGGAGGCATTAACATCTCTGGCAAAGACATATAGGAAGCAAAATTCCCAGATTTCGGCCATTGTGACTGAAAACTTATAGCCCAGTGCTAATGGGTTACAACTATTTTCAGTACAAAGGAATAAAGGAGATTGTTAATGACTGAGGCAAAGTAGCCTACATCAAATTTGCACTGAACAATGCCACTGCTGCTTTGGTGTCCTGTGCAGCCATTTGCCTCAAGCACCAATAAGGCTGCTCTGAATTCAACCCTGCGTAACCTGTCCAATCAAGAGGGGTGTGAATTAGTCATAAAAATGTTTTCATTGGATCCTGAGTATACCTGAATATACCTGTGCAAGGCATTCTGAATGTCTGTCAGCAAATTAAAATTGCAGGCTTTCACACTGATTAATTTTTAACAATGAGCTAAAATGTTCCTTAACTTTTGTTTCTTTACCTGTATGAGTAGCCTGCCCTTCAAAATCTTGTTCCAAACTGGCACTTTTTTGCTCTTCCATAACTGTTACTCAGTTGGCTAAAACGACAAAGTCAGCACAGAAAAGAATGAATACTGTAACATGACAGATGAGCAGTACGTTTTACAGCTAGTTATAATACAATGTATAATTTCCTGCTGCTTTTAGATATCAGTGCAGCTCCACGTCTGTAATTAAAGCTTATGCAATCTTAATTTAATTATAATTCTCTTAACCTCATAACAAGCAATTAGGACAACATATCAGTCTACATTATTAAAGGTGTCTGAACCAAGACTAATTTAAAATACGAGGGTGTTCCTTTTCCTAAATCTTATTGTGTCCTATAGGTCAGCAGGAAATATGAGTAATCTAGTGAAGAACAAAGCTAGTAAAATTTGCTGGAATTATACTCATTGCAAATTTCTCTCGTTGTTTGAAAACCATTCAGTAACGGATCCTGATTCCAACAATCATATTTATTATTCTGAATTATTCACCAAATAATTGCTCCTATGCAATACATTCTCCATCCTGCACTTTCAGAGTTTATTAAAGGTGACTGAGCCAAACCTCAATACTTTGTGTCTGAACTGATATCTCTTAAATATTCAGGGCTAGATCCTCTGACCTGGCTGGGCTGCACTTGATGCATGCTGGGAAAGATGAGGCAATGGTGGCTTTAAGACACTTTTATGCTCCCTCAGTCATGGAGCTGTCAGGGGACCTGGCTGTTTCCTGCTGTAAATTAAAGCAGCATCAGGGGCCCTATGGTCAGCAGGGAATCAGTGATGTAACCTAGCAATGTCCCCTGAATGTGCTTTTGGGTGTGCGCGTGTGTGTGTAGAAGCACTATGGTGACTCTATACCATGCAAGAATTCTCCTTTCCCTGGAGAATTCTCAGACAGGCTGATTTTACAGCTAATTTGGACTGCCAGAGTAGTACAGGGCAACTGGATCAGACTGGGGCATTGGGGTTGCAAAATGAGCTGATTTGGGCAATATTCTTTTTTTCCTGAAAGGCAATACATTTTTTAAACAGAATATTGTGACTTTTGTGAGCACTGAGAACCTACTAGCACTTTTACATAGGAATAGTGACAAAGGTACCAATTACTAATTCATCTGTTTATGTACCCAATGCTGACAAGGCATATTATTCAACCTAATCGCTACTATGTGCTTGAGGTGAACCTTTTCATCTTCCCTCTAGTAAAAACGTTCATATATTGCACCCTTCTGTTCAAAAACTGTAAATGGAGTTTAAACTACAAGCATTTTCCATGTAAAAGAGCAATGTCAGAAACTCAGAGAAATAAAGATGCCATTCTATTTAGTCTTATTTCCCACTTTTTCTCTGCAGATATAACTTGATACTTTGCCCTCTACTTGTGTCCTATGAGAATATTTTTATTCTGCTTTTGCTACAAAGCCTGCTCTGCAAAGTCACTGTCAAGTTAATGTGTTGTTAAATTTTGACCAAGTAATTAATGCCAGAGTTAAAAAACTGATGATAAGTAAGAACTGAATGCTTTTCTTTACAAACACTATCTAAAATGAAATACACCTTAATTTTTGCCAACTCCAATGTTTCTGTAACAAATCTGTACTTTTCATGATAAAATAGCATAATGTAACACCTCCTAAGGTGGATACTCTGCTGCTTGTATGTGTGAGTTTCAAGTGGGGGTAATTAGCAAACATGGTGATAAATTCTTCAGTGCAAAAATTGTTGGTGCAAATAATTAATCCAAACTGGTCCCTGGGCAACATTCTGATTCTGTGTTGAAGGGGAGCGGATAATGAAGTACTGGTGTATGATATTACTAAAATACCACCTGTAGTATGTGATATAGCTATGCAGATACAAACTACTGTGAAATTGATTCCTTTTCTGTATTTCTACTGTAGTTGCTCACTTTATTTGCCAAATTCTGTGGTGAACCATGTCGGTCCAAAAGTAGCATAAATACTGTGGTCAGCTGTAGGGGTGGCTCCAGGCGGCAAGCCGCAAGGGGCACTATGCCGGCGCCGCAAGGGCGGCAGGCAGGTTGCCTCCAGCAGCTTGCCTGCGGAGGGTCCTCTGGTCCCGCAGCTTCGGAGGAGCTCCCTGCGGGACCAGCAGATCCTCTGCAGGCAAGCCACCGAAGGCAGGCTGCCTGCTATGCTTGGGGTGGCAAAATGCCTAGAGCCGCCCCTGTCAGCTGTTCACAGAACCCTATGAAAGTGAATTCTATATCCTGTTGCATGCCCTCCAGTAGAACAGAGAATAGTGAATATATCAAAGATATGACTACTGTGTAGATCCACTGGGTCATAAAGGGGTAGTAGTGAAACACATCTATAACTCCTTCCCAGGACTGGCATTAGAGACTGCAAATGACTATGTCAGTGGCTACACTACTGGAGCCAAGGTTTCATCCTTGGCTCCATTAGAAAAACATGAGGGTTTTTATGTGGCTCCCTTTCATATAGATTTTGCTTTTCTATTGGTTTTGGCCCAGAATGCATTTAAAAATATACATGGTAAGCAAATAGTACAGTTAAGTGGATTTCCTGCTGCAGGTTTGAATCTGAGAATCTGACCACAACAAGAGTAAAGCAGCTTGAGTCGAAACATCGCATAACAGCATCAACGTGTGCTGGGTTTTTTTTAGAAAGTATATTTTATTGGTCTGTTGTACATAATGAATCCCAGAAAATTAGCTGAATCACTGTACTACTGCAAAAAGTATTTTCACATCATTTGGTTGTAAAACAATGAACAACATAACACAGAAGTCTAGTGAGCTGAGCCTGGGATGGGGGGCCAAGAACACCTGAGGTGTAATCCTGGCTCTGCTACTGACTCACTGTGAGCTTGGGACCTCGGTGCATTGTGGGAAAACTTTACTTGCCGATCTTAGCCAGGTATTATGAGAATGAATTAGTTAAGGGCAGATTTCACATTTAGGCACCTAAGTGAGATGGTTAGATTTTCTAAGGTACTGAGCACTTTACAGCTCCAAAGGAACGACTCTGCAGGAGGGTGTGGGAGATGCTGGGTGTGGACACTTTTGAAAATCTGGCCACTTAGGATATGTCTACACTGCAATGTAACTCCAGGATTAATGGGACTCGAGTCAGCTGACACTGGATTAGAGAACCCGCTGCTTGAACATCTACACTGATTGTTAACCTTACATTAAGGATTTTCTGACCTGGGTTCAAATCTCGAGCTCTGCTATCCACACTGCAGCACTCAGACCCAAGTCAAACCAACCATATCCCAGAATCCCTTGTGGCAACCTGAAACATGGCCGCTCTAGCCCTTTGACCATGATGCACTGTGGGAAACTTGACTGTTCACCCTGGAGTCATTTTGGTCAGTGCACTCCCAGCTACCAGAGCCAGTGATGTGGAGAAGGCACCTTTTGAAGAACTTCTCTAGCTTGCACTTGCACTCTTGTGTCAGGAAATGGGCAGAGCTTCCATGAGGTGCTGATGGACATTTCAACGGCATTTTATGAACCACCAAAGACACTTGACATAGCTGGAGGAGGAGGAAGCAGAGGAATAAGAGTACCCAAGCATGGCAGACTTGAACTGGCTGATGCTTCTCAGTACACTTGATACAGCCTCTGATGCCCTTTATGCAGACCAGTGCTTCTGAGGCAAGGCCATAGGCTGGTGGGATCACATTGTCATGCATACCTGGGATGACCAGCAGTGGGTCCAGAACTTTAGCATGAAGAAAGCTACATTTCTGGAGCTTTGTGAGCAACATAAAGAAACACGCATGTGGCCACCCCCGCCAATCTAGAAGCGGCTTGGCATAGCTGTTTGGAAGCTGGCCACCCCAGACTGCTACAGGTCCATTGCAAACCAGTTTAGTGTTGGAAAGTCAACTGTAGGTAAAGTAGTGGCAGAGGTTTCTGAGGTGATCAGGCATGTGGTTTACACCAAGGTGGTGGGCATAAAAGATATTCCTGAAGTAATTACTGGCTTTGAGAGAATGGTGTTTCCAAACTGTGCTAGGGCCAATGATGAGACTCATGTGCCCATAATTTGCTCTCCTCTAGGAGCACATAACCGCAAAGGATACTACTCCACTATGCAGGCCCTTGTGGACCACAGAGAGCAATTTATGAACATCAGCAGGGGTTGCACTGGAAAAGTTCATGATGCCAGGGTTTTCTACAGATCAGGAGTCTACATTCGTGGACAGGCTGGGACACTATTCCCACCAAAAGACTGTCCAAACTCTTATTCTGGTGTACCTTGCATACCTCCTTGTGCCTTGGCGTATGAAACCATATCCTGATTTCAGAGACTCTGGCAAAAGACAGTTTAATTACACTCTCAGCAGGTGCAGAATAGTTGTTGAATGTGCATTTGGCAGCTCAGAGTCCCATTTATGATGTTTACAGACCCATTTGCATGCTGGTGTCATTGATGCTTTCTGTATTACTATGGCTTGCTGTGCTCTTCACAATCTTTGTGAAGCCAGAGTTGAACCATTTCTCCCTGAATGGGCCCATGACAGTGAGAGGCTGCTGAATCTGTGCACTCAACCAGAAAGTGCAGCTACCACAACTGGGGCTGGATGTGCCTGGGCAACAGAAGTCAGGCATGCTTTGTTCTTCCATGTTAGGGACTTGCATGGTCCAATGGAAGAGGGGGAATAATACCTATATGAATGTGCTTGGGGGGTGAGGGTGATATGGGAGTCATTGATTGTGTGTGTGGTGGGGGGGAGGATGGGATGGGGTGCAGAATTTTAGTGCCATGCCGTGTACTTTTGAATGATATGATCACTTATGAAATAGGGGGAAAGGAGTTATTCACAGTATGGATTGATGTAAGGAAGTGATTGAAGTATGGATTGGAATAGATAACGGTATTGAGCAGTAGTCTGTGAATACTAATTCCCAGTGGTCCCTGATCATGTGTATTTTGAACACACACCATATGATAGAAATAAGTTTTCTAGAGGAAATAAACCCCGCTTTATTTATAAATATGTATTAGAAAAGTACAACATTCACTCATTGCCAGGCAGGCCAGCTGCCATTACCACACTAACACACCAGTGACAACACAACCTTACAGGAAAAAACCCCCCACAAATAAAGTGCAGCAACAAGTGAAACCAGATACAAGACAGAACCTCCTATCACAGCATGGCCCCAAGCCACCAGTTCTCCTTTCCCTTCTTTCCCCCATTTGCCAGGCACGTGCTGCTGTGGGGTGAAGATGGAGGCATCCACAGGGGAGGGGGTCAATAGGGCTGCAGAGGCAAGGTTACCCTGTCCAGCCACTCATGGAGCCCACTCACATACGCCGCCCAGCCATGGAGATGTCCAAGCTGCTTCTGGACTGCAGCACAGGGTAGCATGCAGGGGAATCAGTCCGTGACGTGGGTGATGCAGCAGGAGCTGCTATTCTTGCAGTCATTAGTGATATGAGCCTCTCAAACAGCGCTTTCTGCTGAGGTCTGTCCTCCCTTAGCCACCATTCCTGTTCCAAGAACTATGAAGGAAGTGCCTGTCCTCAAGCTGTGCAGCCAGCCTGAGCCTTTCCTCTTGCCTTGCTGCATGCCTTTCCTCTAGCCCCAAATCCTTCTGTCTTTGGTACTGGACTTGCTTGTTGGCCGTCTCCAGAATGTCAATCATAAGTTCATCATGCTTCCTTTTAGAACAGTCTGTGAGCGTATGTTGACTCAACCTTTTGCTGCAGTGGGGGCAAGTTGTGGAGGTCCTGGAGCCAGTAGAAGTTGAGTGGTCTGAAACCAGGACAAGATACAGAGGGCTATTGTCTCAAATAGCTCACTGCAGTAGCACAAAAAAAAATCCTTGTGGAATTTCAAGGACAGAAAATGATACTTTTACAAATGGAACTTCACTATATTGTGAGAAGGATGCTTCAAACAACAGAAGATCCCTGGACACAGCTTAGTTAATTGCAGCAAAAGTATTGTAGGCACAATGGTACGTTAAAAATGCAAAACTACTTTTTTGATTTTTGCAAAACTTAGGTTTTTTGAGGGGATGGGATGAGGCTTCCATCAGTGGCCATGCTACCAAAACTTTTTCTGTCATTTCAGGCTTTCTACATTTTGGAAGACATAGCAGTTCTTATGGTTCCCTATTGGCAAAGGGAGATGATATCCAAGCAGCTGGTGGCAAACCTGCAGTTTATGCAACAGAAGTATTCAAATGTATAGTGATTGAACAGCACATTGATGATTGGTATGGGCTGGTCAGCTATTGAGGTGGCCCTGGAAAATAGGCCTGTTCCCATAAAACTCCTATCTGGAGTTCCTGCTTGGAGCTATTGCCACCCGCTGTTTCTAGGTGGCTCAATACACGATAGAATCATTACTTACAGGAATAGTAATTATTTTTCAGGAACAGGAATGTTCCTAGCAAAAATCTGTGCCTTTTTCCAGTAAAAATACACTTTAAAGGTGGTGTTTTTTACTGTTTGCATTTCCCAGTCACTTTTTAGAACTCCATGTGGTAGAAGAAGGGGAGCCACACCACTGGCATGCAATCCGTCATTAGTGGATACACGCTGCTAGCTGAGGCTTCTCATAACTTTTGCATTGAGTCATAGAGTGGAAATCCCTCCCATTACTGTATTAATAAATATTTAAAATGGAGCCAGAAACTTGCCAGGCTCAGGAGTTGCGTCTGTCCTGTCTGTGTCTGTTGCAGGGTTCACAGTGGGCTGTTTCTTGGCAGGGTACTATCAGTTCCTGTGAGTATGGATTCAGGATGTGCTGCTGCTGCTACTGCTCCAAAGTCTGTTCTGGAAGCAGTTTCAGCAATAGAGTGAATCCATTGTCCCCACTCAGTGCCTGCTGCTGGCTGCTGTCAGTCCCCATGCTGGATTCTGAGCCCAGCAGGGCACTGGCCTGACTGACCAGGTCATCATGCACCATGGTTGGCTCAGTGCTGAGTGCAGTGCCCAGCACCTGGCCAAACTCTTCATAAAACAAGCATGATTTTAGGAAGCTGCTTGAAGTGAGGTTCTGGTCCCTGGTTTTCCATTACTCACTCTTGAGCCACTTAATTCTCTCCTCATGCCACAATGTCCGTACCACATTTTTTAGCATGCTAGCTTGACTAGTGCATGTGTGTCTACCCAGGCTGGGAGACATGTTCCTAGCTGCAGTCTAAACATACACAGTAAAACCATGGAGTCTGGAGAGACAATGTGGAGTTACAGGGGTTCCGAGGTTTCAGACTCCAGGACTGGAACATAGTTGTGTGTTAAGCATTCAGAAGATAAGAGTTTTTGTTTTAGTTCCTGGAAGGAATCTGTTTTTGTTCGCCTTTGAGCCTGAGAGCGCTGGAGAGAGGATAGCAGCTTCTTGACACAAAGCAATGGTTCTTTGCCTGGGATTCCTTAAAAATGTGCTGTCTGCATACAGTTTATTCCTATCACTGTTTGGGGAAACAGGACTTTTGTACATCTTGTAAATAAACAAATTTCACTAAGAAAATACCTGACTTTGTGCACTGATTTCTGCTCCAAATTGGAGACTGACCTGTGAGTTCTTGAATTTAAGCTGCTGCTCAGCCAAAGAAGGACAATAATAATTTTTGTTGTTGTTGTTGTTGTTGTTATCTTCTGAAAGTAGATAACTAGATTCAAATATTCCTCATACATCACTGCTTCCTGAATATCAATAGTACTTAATGATGTTTATTTTCTTTATATATCTGATTTTATCTTTAAATAAATTTTAACTAAGATGTTTCTTTTCTGACCTGCCTATCTCTCTGATGGTCTCTTTGATGGACTTTCATAATAGCTATAGATTTATATTTTAATAATATTAAAACTTGTACATAAAGCATGATTCAATTCCTGCCATATATTCTTTGAAAGAATGCTTATTTGTAAATTAATTCAAAGATGCTTAATAGAAATTTTAAACATATACTGTAAATACTTGTTAGATTAATATATATTCCTTTGTCCCTTTTTTGACATCATCAAATCTAATAATCTCTCTGCCTTTAAAATGCAGGGGACCATATCTTAGAAGAAATGTTAACTTTATATTTCAGCTGTGTATCAGAATATATTTCTACAGGAATTCACCTATTCTTATGACCCATCAATGCTGCAGAGTAATTGGGTGTTTAATATGTAGCAGATTTGCTTTAGTTATGTAATGTAATGTTATGTTTAGTAACGTTAGAAACCTCTTTGATAGGATTAGAACGTGGTGGTAATGGAAGGTGAGTGGCCCATTGTAGGTAGGTGTCCTGATACACAAATGGTCCAAGGGTTAGGGCACTATCCTGGAAAATCTGGGTTCAATTCCTTTTGCCATCGCATCCTTCTTGTGTGATGTTGGGCAAGTCACTGAACCCCTTTGGGCCTCATTTCTCCCTCTGTAAAATAGGGATAACAGTATATTCCTACCTCACAGAGGTGTTGTGAGGATAAATACATTAAAGACTGTGAGGTACTCAGATACTATGGTAATGAAGCACCTAAAATAGAGAGCAGGAACTACATTCCTGGAAAGTGAAATGAACGTTTCAAGTCATCTTTGTAAATAAAGTTTATACAGGAATTAAGACAGACGCTTTCAGACACTGCAAGGCCAGTATGCACTCATAGCTGAAGAGATGCAATGCAAATATTGAAAAGCCTATTTTTACTAGTCAAGGGCCTGATTTTGTCACCCTTACTCATTGAATTGTACTTTACCATGCAGAGACAAGAGATGTGAGGTAACGTCTGTTGGTTAAAGAGACAAGCTTTTGAGTAACACAGAGCTCTTTACTGGGCCAATATAAGAATATTACCTTACCCACTTAGTCTCTCTAATAGTCTGGGACCAGCACAGCTAAAACACCACTGCAAACAACTTTACAATGCAAGTAGTTTAACTGGAACTGCTTATTTACTACTCAGCATGGAAAAGGGACATAAATTAACATGAACACTGAAGCTTTTAGCACTGTCTGTTTATTCAATGGCAATATAAGTCCTAGGATGAACATCCTAACGCAGTGGTCCCCAAACATCCTAACGCAGTGGTCCCCATAGGGGGGCACAGCAGAACATCTGGGGCAGGGTGCATAGTGGGACCTGGGCCAGTCCCCATGGAGGGCAGGGAGGGAGTGCTATGCTTCAAGCCCCACTCTGCCCCCAGCCCAGCTCCATCCCAGCCTCACTGTTCCCCAAACCCAATTCAGCCTCCAGGCCTGGGCGAGCCCCCATGGAAAGTGGTCAGGGAGCACCAGGCTTCCAGTCCTGCTCTACTCTCATACCAGCTCTACCCCCGACACATTCAGGCCCCATTTCCGCTCTGCTTCCAAACCCAGCTCTGCCTCTAATCCCAGATCCCTCCCCTACCCCCAGCTTTTTCTTCAGCCCAAGCTCTGCTGCTGAGGAAGCTGTAAGTGGGCAGTAATGGAGGGAGGGATAGCTCAGTGATTTGAGCATTGGCCTGCTAAATCCAGGTTGTGAGTTCAATCCTTGAGGGGGCCACTTAAGGATCTGGGGCAAAATCAGTACTTGGGCCTGCTAGTGAAGACAGGGGGCTGGACCCAATGACCTTTCAAGGTCCCTTCCAGTTCTAGGAGATAGATATATCTCCATATTTATTATTATGGTAAGGGGTGTGTGTGACTGGAAACATTTGCATACCACTGCTCTAACCACATTTTTTTTTACCAATTACTGAAGTAAACGTAGTAGCTTTCAATATTATATTTAAATTATCAGCAGCACTGTAGCAAAGACTGCAGTAACGGACAGTCCCAGTTAATAGACTAAATGGGTTATCATTAAGGCTACATTTTAGTCAAGAGTATTTTTAGTAAAAGTCATGGGCAGTAAACAAAAGTTCATGGTCCGTGACCAGTCCGTAACTTTTACTATATACCCCTGATTAAAACTTTGGGGGGGATGCTTGGGAGGACATCTCAGGGAGCACTGTGAAAGCTGGGGGGCATGGTCATGGGGGCACAGCAGGAGCTGAGGAGGAGAGTTGTGACCCAAGGTGGGGAAGCAGGTACTTGGGGGTGGGGTGTTGGTGGGACTGGGGCAAGCTCCTGGGAAGTGGGGACCCTAGCTCCATGTGCTGCCTCCGCGCTGCCCCAAGTCCTGGTTCTGGAGCTCCCATTGGTTGGGAACCATGGCCAATGGAATCTGTGGGGGCAGTGCCTGTGAGTGGAGCTAGGAGCTGAGGGCTTGTTGCCCTTCCAGTTTGCACCCCCAGGTAAGCATCACCCCACACCTGAACCCCCAGCCCTGAGTCCCCCCAAACCCAAACTCCTACTGATGGGGTGTAGCGGAGCATTCCTCCCCCCTCTTCTTTTTTAAACAATATCGGAGAGTGAAGCCAATGCTACTGAAAATGAGGAAGTGTGTAAGAACACCATTTAAGCTATGTATAGCGTAGACTGTGCCTGTACACCTGTAACAGCAGTATCTTGGTTTCTTTTGAGCAGAGGCTGCCAAATATGATGAAGTGTAAGGTGTCTTTGTGCTGTGACTAATAAGGAGAATGGTGAGACCACTATTCTTTATTTCACCCATCAACTCTTAAAAGAATTTGATTCATATCTCCAGTGAATCCACTATATTATCAAGCTTCCTTGTTTCTGCCTTTCCTAGTTTGTGGTCATAGAGTGGTCCTGGACTTCTTAGGAACAAAGAAATTGCCATCTCACTCAGTCTAGTATCCTGTGTCTGACAGTGGCCACTGTGAGTGGCTTCAGAAGGTGTGAGAAAACTTCCTGTAGGCAGTTATAAACTAACTTGCCCCCAGGAAAAGTTTCTTCCTAATCCCAGTAGATACATTGGCTTATACCCTGAAGCATAAACATTCATATCCCTTTCAAAATCCCTGTTTTTAAAATACTTGCTATACCAAAACTGGATGTTTCTGTTATCCATATAAGTGTCCACTCGTTTTTGGAATCTTGTTATGCTCTTGGCCTATATGATGGCAAATTTGACTCCACAGTGAGGACTGTTATTTCAGCTGTGTCCGAGGTACCCTGAGATGATACAGTCGTAAAATAATAGAATGTCAGGTGACGAGTGCTGGTGGGAAGGTTGTATTGGTATGAGAGTGATCCTTTCATTTAAATGTCAAAACCATTAGTTACACAGTTAATTCCAAACAAATACCACTAACGCCTCCCAAATAAGTGCCAATTAGTACCACCATTCATCATTACAGCTGATTGCAAAAACATTTCAAAGGAAAATTTTCAATATCAAAAAGCATTTCAACTAAATGGAAAATTTCTGGGTTTTGTAAACTTTGGGTGTTTTGTTAAAAAAATAAAACAAACCAACCCGGTTACAACAACATTGAATACAGCACTGAAGGTAATGAATTTTGCCAGCTGAAATGGAACTCCACAGGAGGAAGAAAAGAAGCAAAATTTAATGGCAGCATCTACTTCCTGAGCAAATGCAAGAAACAAAATATCATCCTCACAGGTCTCACTATCTATAATGTTCTGACCACTACAAATGTGATGAACAGATTTGCAGAAGGACTTTAGAAAAACTGAGGAACCCATTTACTGCACCTCACATACTCAAGAAGAGACCAGCTCAAACAGGAAATCATCACATGCTCCCACACACTGGAAGAGAAAGATCAGGCAACTTATCTGAAAATCATGCAAGATACCCAAAACAACTATCAAAAAATATCTGATATCAGCCCTCCAACACAAAAACAAAAAGTGGAACCACTACAACAGTTCCACAATGCACAGAAACCACCTCTGAGAGAAACCATGGCATCACGACCCACCACGTGAACTTTACATGACACCCCAACATCATCAATTTATCAAGACCACCCTAACCAGAGGTGAATTATCTAAGGGATTTAACTTCTGCCCCAACCTAAAACCTCAAAGAATTCTTTCACAACAATGATGATACCAGCCACAATTACCACATCCTCACTGACAATCATAAGAAAAAAGAATCATCTGTTTGGACACCCTACAGCAGACGAAACCACACTCTTCATCATTACATTGATTGTTTCAGAAAAAGATTGACTTTGAAATCCTTAACAGACATCACATCTACCACGATCTCTCCACTGCCAGGAGGACAGCTATACAGTCCCTGACATGCAACTATCAGATAGTGATCAAACGAGCAGACAAATGGAGTGCCATCATAGGCTTCAGCCATGATGATTATGTTGACAAGGTGAACTGACAATTCTCTGACACCACTTACTATAAAGAACTCAGAGAAGACCCCACACCACAAATTACCCAGGAATTTAACAATAGGAGCAAATCCTTCCCCAAGAACTTCAAGAGAAACTCTACAACCTCATTTCCTCACGAACTCACCCCAGGGACCTTCCACTTGTTTCCCAGGATACACAAACAAAGGAACCCAAGCAGACCCATCATATCCTGCCACCGCACATGACATCGTGACCACCACACATGAGTATCAGGACTCAGAAAACATCTCAAATCACTCACCACACAATGTGCCAACTTCCTCCAGAAACTCAACAACATTAACAATCTCCCTTAGAACACCATTCTTGCCACTATGGATGTCACCTCCCTACACATTAACATTCTATCCAATGAAGGCATTGCTGCCTGTCTTAATTATCTACAAGACAATGGACAACACTCAGATATCCACCCAAAACTCATCACCCAACTCATGCATTTCATCCTCACACGTAACAATTTTACATCCAACAACAAATACTTTGACCAAACCATTGGAACAGCCATGGCTACTAGGATGATTCCCCAACATGCCAATCTCTTCCTGGGCCGCCTTCAGAAAGAATTTCTTGACAAACACACTAGAAAATCAATGATATACATTCATGATGTTTTCGTCGTCTGGACAGATGACCTAAACTCCCTTTCAGATTTCCACTGCAACTTCAACAACGTACCACTCATCCGTTAAACTCTGTCTAGAACACTCCCACACTAGCATCAACTTCCTGGACACCACAATCAACTTTAGCAATGGAACCCTACAGGCAACAATGTACAAGAAACCCACGGATCACCACACCTACCTTCACAGATCCAGTAACCACCTCAAACTCACCAAGAAATCTGATATCTACAGCCAGGCACTCAGATACCAAAGAATATGCTCCAAGGAGAAAGTCCGTGGTTATACACCTTAACACACTTAGAACAGCCTTCACCAAACAAGGACACTTCACCAGAGAAGTAGATCACACCACGGAATGGGCCACCCAAATACCTGAAAGAATCTGCTTCAATACAGAAATAAAACTCCCTCTAACTACACACCCCTTGTTGTCACATACCACCCCATACTGGAATCCATACTGGGGTATCATTATACAATTACAACCCATACCCAAAGGGGACCACATCCTGAAATAAATCTTTCTTGAACCCCCTCTTCTGGCCTTCAAACAACCCCCGCAAACCTCTCCAAGCTCATCACCAGAAGCAAACTCCCCACAGTCCAGGACACACCAACTCAAAGTGGCACCAGACCCTGCCAGAACAACAGATGCAAAACTTGCAGATATATCTCTACTGCTATGATGATCAGCACTCCCACAGTCCACCTTTCAAGGTCTAGGGGTGTGGTAATCTAGCCTCCCAGTCCCAGACCTGAACTTTAGCGTCCACAATCTGGTCCTGTCCCAAACCTGGACTTTTGGTCCAAAAGTCTGGGGGCTTACCTGAAACTCCCCCAAGCTCACTACCAGCTTGGATATTCTCGCTGCCACCAGATCAGGAATTGATGGGGCCTGATCCCCCCTTTCCTCTCTCTGGTGTCCC
>NC_133775.1:53395445-53481917 GCF_003597395.2 Chelonoidis abingdonii | reverse complement strand
ATATACTACTATAAACATGTGTGAGGACAAAGAAAGCAAGTAAGATGGCTATGAAAGATCTTTGTGGGTATTCACATGTATGTGATTTGTTGGACTGCGGTTTTAATTGGGTATCTTTAAGATCAGACTGTTTCCTTCATATCTTCTGATAAGAGAGCCGTGTATTGAGTTTCTTAATGCAGATGTATGTTTTATATTTTCTTTCGTTTTTTTTTAATAAACTGTTTCTTTTAAAACGTGTGGAAGTTTCTTTCCTAGGGCGAGCAAAGACGGAAGAAAGCCAGCCGTGGCATTTTCCCTTTGCTCAGGGAAAGAGCAGGCGGGGGAAAGGCAAAGGCCAGCTGTTGGCATTTGCATCTACTTGTTCCTAGAGGGTAGAGAACGCTTATGTCTGGGAAGCAAGGAACCGGTTTCTGGGACCCGTGTGGAAGGAAGGGGAAGGGATTTTTTTCCCAGTCCTGCTTTTAGCATCCAAGGGAGTGGAGAGAGAGTTAGGAGGAAACTTGTTTACTCATAGCCGAGAAAACAAAAAAGACCCTGAGTATCCAAATTCCCGCCCCTGACTTTAAACAATCCAGTTCTCTGATTGGTCCTCTGGTCAGGTGTTTGGTTACCCTTTCCAGGTAAAAGAAACTTAACCCTTACCTTACCTATCTATTTATGACAAGGGGTCCTACACATGCCTATCACAACCTATGGTGTACCTCATCCAGGGTACTAAATGACCCAAAAACAACTGCGTGGGTAGATGCTGTGGGGACAGGGAGGAGAAATCCTCCCCACAGGCCATGGAGCAGCAGCAGAAACAATATATGATCACTGCTTCAGCACTGAGGTTGGATCTACTCCAATGGACCTTACACCTTGCCTCTGCATGGAACAGTGGCTACTGCTTCTGTCACCAGTGATCAGCCATCCTACTTCCGGGACCGACCTGTCACTGCCAGAACCGATCGTGCTGGCCAATCACACTGGCCTGCAGGACCCCCCAAAGCGCAGGGCCTGGAGCAGTCACCTGGATTCACCGTACCCAAGGGATGCCTCTGCTTATCTTGCCCCCCAATGCTATGAAGAGACCTAGCATAGAGCTAAATTCCACAGGGTATCATGCACTCAGTGTGTGGACAACTAAAATCTGATTTTCTCCTCCCCTCCCAATACAGCAGAACCACTAGATTACTCTGTGTCTGAGACCTTTTGCACCCAATGACAAGATAGGAGGGAGGATACACTTCTTAGTGCTGCCATTAGTATCATAACTTCCAATGGGCCTGCTCCAAAACCTACTGATGTCATGGGAGCTTTTCCATTGAATTCTATGGGCTTTGGATTAGACTAATCTACAAGGTGCTGAGCACAGCTTACGTGCTTAAAGTTGAGATGTGCTTGAATGCTTTGCTGACTCATGGAGAGAGTGCTCAGCCCATACAGGATCCATCCTGTAGTTACTACCATGATGTCATAAACAGATAGTTAAGGGTTAATGTCTTTTTTTTTACCTCTAAGGGGTTAACAAACAGTGAACCTGGAACACCTGACCAGAGGACCAATCAGGAGACAAGATACTTTCAAATCTCAGTGGAGGGAAGTTTTTGTTTTGTGTGTTTTTCTTTGTCTGTTGTTCTCTCTGGGTTCTGAGAGTGACCACACGTACCTACAGACTCTCTAATCTTCTGTTCAAATTTAGTAAGTACAAAAGTAAAAAGATGGTTTAGTCTTTTTGATTGTTTTCTTTATTTGCAAATGTGTATCTCGCTGGTAGAATTTTAATGTGTATTTGGCTGGAAGTATTTTAAAATTGTATTTCTGCTGGGGGAGGTTTCTCTTTAGTTTCTATAAGCTGAAAGACCCTGTAATATTCCATCTTGAATTTACAGTGATTATCTTTACTCTTTCTTTCTTTTATTAAAAGTTTTTCTTTAAAAAACCTGATTGATTTTCCCCTTGGTATAGGCTCTAAGAGAAACCGGAAGTCTGTACTGTCATTAGTAGAGATAGGTAAGGTCCAAGGGTAGTTTCTTTTACCCCACTCCCCCTGGGGAGGAGGGTAACCAGACACTACCAGAAGGACCAATCAGAGAACTGGATCTGTTTAAAGTCAGGGGCGGGAATTTGTATACTGGGGTCTTTTTTCGTTTTTCTCGGTAAGGCCACCTTACTGCTTGAAGTTTGTCTTTCGTGATCCTGCCTTTTGCTTCTTGTTCTCATTCTAGTGAGTTGCATCCTTGGGCCATCTGTCTCGGTCTATTCAGTTCCAGCTGCTCTCCTATGTTTATTTCGTTGTCTAGGGCTTGTTGCCGGCTCTTTCTTTTTTCCTGCTCTCTTTGGACAGCTCACTGGACTTTTGTTTATTGGTTGGAGTGCCCTCTCGGTGTTTGTTGCCTGAATTCGGTTGGCTTTCTGCCTCCGATGATTTGCCTACAAATGCTTTGATTGCTCTGCTTCTGTTTGATATGGTCACATTGAAACAAGTACTGTAATTCACCTGCTGGTGTTCGTTTTGCCTGGCTGGTACTATAACCCGCTTCCCACCACCCCTCCTCCGCTTCTCAAGATCTGTAATCGGTCCTCTTATGACTGAAAAAATGCAAGCTGCTACGCAGCAGAAAAAAATTTCTCTATCCTAGCAACTCTGAAACCAACCTTTTCTTCCTGCTAATCACTAGCAAGGGAAAAAAAAGAAAACTAAGGTAAGCTATCTTGGGTTTTTTTTGGATTTTTATATCCCACCTGCTGCTACCATGGTGGTATAGCTCTGTCCCAGACCTCGAACTAATTAGGTCCACAATCTGAATTTCCCTGATCAACATCTATCGGTGGAGCTATTAGCAGCTCACCGTAAAAGAGAATCACTGGGGGCTTAGCCTGACTACCCCAACTCACTACACCTCGACCCGAAGTCCTGAACATGGAGAGAAGACAGAGCACGCGCTTAACGGATATTCATCCCACAGACTGAGAAGGCCACCAGAATCGGAATTCGATGGGGTCTGATCCCCCTTTCCTCTCTCCTGGTGTCCCCAACCCTTTATGGAGAACACCGCAGATTCACAATCATTGCGATGCTAAAAGCAGGACGAGTGAAAAAAATCCCTTCCCCTTCTTCCCAGCTGCAAAACCGCGTTTCTCTGCTTCCACAAGACGATAAGCGTTCTCTACCCTTCAGCGGCACATATTAGATGCAAATGCCAACAGCTGGGCCTTTGCTTTCCCGAGTGCCTGCTTGCCCGTAGGGGAGACAGATACCTGACAGAGGTGAATTCTTTTTCTCCTTTCCGTAGCCTGCTTCTTTCCCTGAGCAATAAGCGAAAAATAGCCCACAAGCCATGGCTCGTTTCCTTCCCTTTGCCTCCTAGGAAACGGAACACTTCCACAACGTTTCTAAAAAGTAAAAGTTTATCAGAACTGAAAAAAAGCAAAGCAAAATTATAAAACAATAATCTTGCATTAAGAAACTCAATACAGGTCTTCGCTATCAAAAATATGAAGAAACAGTCGATTTAAGCAGATAGCCAATTAAACCAGTTCCCCAATCCACCATACATGTACAATAACACAAACTCTCAATAGGCCGATTTGCTTGGGAGTTCCTTGTACTTCACAGATGTGCTAGAGAAACACTTGACGATAAATGCCTAGTTAGGAGAAGCTTGCTTCAACTCACCAGCCGAGAAAACCAACAAAGACCAGCCATCCACATCTATTCGTATCAACCAAAGCCTCATCAGCCGCAATTGCTTTGGGTTCCTTTGTACTCACAGACTTTTGGTATAATATGGAAAATAAGAAGATTATGAGCAGGAGACACCTTGGGGGGGGGCTTTTTTTTTTTATTTAAAAACCTCTTTTTCACAGCCCGAGGAAAACAAAACAAAAAAAGACCCGAGTATACAAATTCCCGCCCCTGACTTTAAAATCCTCAGTCTCTGATTGGTCTCGGGGTCAGGTGTTGTTACCCTTTCCAGGTAAGAAACTTAACCCTTACTTATCCTTATCTACTTATGACAGTAACCTGTATATGATCACCAGGAATGGGTGGCAGAAGGGAAAGAAAAGGGGGAAGGCGAAGGGCATCCCTCTCTCTGTGTGTTCAAGGAGTTCATTGAATCAACACCGTGATCTCCCTAGGTGTACCCAGGGGCAGAAAGAATCTGAGGAAAAAGAGAGGGGGAAGGGAAATGGTTTATTCCCCTTTGTTGTGAGACTCAAGGAATTTGGGTCTTGGGGTCCCCAGGGAAGGTTTCTGGGGGGACCAGAGTGCCCCAAAACACTATACTTTTGGGTGGTGGCAGCTATCAGATCTAAGCTGGTAATTAAGCTTAGAGGAATTCATGTTGGTACCCCATTTTTTTGGACTTTAAGGTTCAGAGTGGGGATAGAATACCATTACACGGGACAACTATGACAACTTACAGGGGGCTGTTAACTCATTATTTTACTTGCTGTAGTGGCTAGTAAAACTTCAAGCTTTTTAGCAAGAGACCAATGACAAAATAAATAAATACATATTATATGACCCAAAACCACATGAGCCAAATTTTCAAATAGGGACACTCCAAGTCAATACTGAATTGCACGTGCATTTCCTATTGTGCATGCATGTACTATTATCATAATTACATATGCAAATAGTATTTAGGGAGGTAAGGTTAACGATTTCGGACCTGGGTGGCTAATGATATACTCCTATCTACATGTGTGATATTCCAAGGTACAGACCCCCTGCAGCTTCCATTGACTTCAGTGACTATTAAACCACTTATATTTAGGAGCCTAAATATGCATTTAGTAGCCTAACTTCAGGAACTCAGGTTTGGAAACATTGCCCTAAATACTCATTTCTGTATTAACTACAAGTGAAATGCATCCATGTGAGGCATGAAATTGCATGTGCTTTTTTGGTACACACAAATAGCCCAAACTATAATCATGTTCATACAGAATGTAGTCTGCAGACCACCACATCTAAAAATGTTGCAAAATGCAGCGGCACAGGAGTTTTTGCCAGATTAAGAAATGGTCATGTCACAGGAAGAAAATAAATAAACCTGGATGGGCTGACGTAGAAAGCTGTCATCTTCACTACAGATCACTGGGGTGATGAGAGGATTAGTGGATTATTCAGTCTATCCGGTTTAGAAGAGTTATGTAACTCCTCTTATGGTGAGATGGAAACATTTTAAATAGAAGCAGTTCAAAGTTTCACTGATCCTTAAAGCTGTGTCAAGTCAATTTAAGCACTTTGTTGAGTGACAATGTTAGACTTCCAGGGACTCTACTAGGTAAAAAATCAGATAATTAAAAAAAATAATCTTTATCTGTGATACTCTTACACCTTTAGGACAAACCTTCAAAACTTGGCCTATAATTATGCACACAAAATTGTGTGTAAATTGTCATGTGCATATACATATTCGATCATTTGCCTGTGCAGTATAAAATCTAATTTGGTCTTCACTATTTATGTATGTGTACTTTCTGCCTTTCACTCAGTTTGAAAAGTTAAACGAGCTTGAGATTTTATCAGTCAATTTCACTTTCTGGAGATCATGTCCTGGAGCAATGCTGTTGTTTGGGTTGTGCACTTAGAACAGAATGTTGATGTTTAAAAATACTTGTTTTATCTCTGAGAAACATTTTGGTTAATATTAATAGGGATGTTTTTAATCTTGATTTAATAAAACCACATGCTGTGCATTAAACAGTGTCTGTTGAAATTAAAGGAGTTACATTTTGGAATCCAGGGCTCCAATATAATGTTTGTTACCATGGGGTGATATATTAATTTATTTGGATATTCTGATCCATTATTCTTTCAGGAAATCTAGTTTCTATTTATCAGCTCCTTACTCTTAACTGATTTTATTTGCTTTTTTTAAAAAGCTGTGGCTGTATTGGGAGAACATATGGTTGGAGGTCAGAAAATGTCTATTTGTTGCAAAAGGAGAATGGCAAAAGTTTCAAACTTAGGTGTTTAAAGACAGGAACCAAAATCCATATTTAACCTAAATACCTGGTTTGATTTTCAGATGTGTTGAGCACTTGCCACTTCAGGGAAGTGCTCTGAAAATCAGGCCAAACTTTTCTGTAGATGCCTAAATATGAGTTTGTTTGCTTAACTTTAGGCAGTCAAGTTGGAAAAATATGGTCAGAACTCTTAACTCACTCTCTCCAGAGCACTGTCTGTTTTCCCCTGTTCAGGTTGTCCAGCAGAGTGTTGGAGAGGGCATCAGGAAAGGAATATCCCCTGCACTTGCTGGGAATGACCAATCCAGCAGAAATCAATCGTCTTTAAAAACTATATATACATAAAAATATGGTTTTTAAAGAAGATGACTGATTTCTGCAATGGACAGTTTATGCAACAGTTGCATATTTTGTGTTTGAGTCAAGCGACACAGCTAGCCATTGCTAACTAGGCTTAAGCAATCTTGGAATCAATCAGCATATACAACAAGAACAAGGGGGAAAAAGGGGAATCTCCTTTGTTGACCTGTTAAGCAGTCAACAGCTGCCATGTGCATGTCCTTATAACAAAACATTTCTAGTAACTTTTTGCTGCATTAGAGCAACATGGCACAGAAATAAATGATCAAATTACAGACATGTAAGTTACATTCTATGCTACAGTAGCCCCTCAAGCTTCCTCCCTGGTGTCTGCTACATGGAGTGGCTTCTTCCCTCTCTTTGCATTGGTTGGGTCCTGGCTTGGGTTCCTTTGTGTGATGCCTGCTGCCGCCACCCAAGGTAACTCCTCACTGTGCCTGGGACACATGGGGTGCTGTCCCTTTAGAAAATGAATAATGCTACCCAGGCTGAAAAAGATTATAAAACTCAGTACACAAGAAATAATAAAGTACATCAACACAAACCACAGCAACAAAATTACACATCCCAAAATAACAATTTGACAAAGGTGGGGTTTATTGGGAGCAAGAAAATAAGGTCTGGGGAATTAAAGGGTTAGGTTTAACTAATAGGCACTAAATATTAACAAATCAACAAACTTCCCACTTCCCAACACTCAGGACTCATCCTCATCAGACCATTTGCCTGGCAGAGAACTGGGAGTTAGGAAGAGTTTAGAGATGAATGCTCCAGCACTGTGAATGTTAGCTGGCTTAAACAAAAGAAAGGGGTCCTCTTACTAAGTCTTTGACCCTGACTAGGGGAGGTTCCTCTCCTGGCTCCTTGGTCTGGAGTCTCTGCCATTTTGGTTGCTGCTTTCCTCAGGGTTGGAACTACCTGATCCATGCACTAGATCCCACAGCAATTCAAAGCTCTTTGTGGGGAGAGCGAGTTAATCGAAGACTCCCTGACCTGCTCCAGTTCTGTCTCAACTCCCAAAATCAATGCTTAAAACTGAACCTAGTCTTTTTGTTTCTGGGTGAGGCTGTGCCCTTCCACTGAAGGTATGTCTAAACAGTATCTTGGAGCAAGCCTCTCAGTACGTGTCGACAGACATGGGCTAGCAAGACATGCACTAGCACTTTAAAAATAGCTGTAGAGACAGTGTTTTGAAGTTAAGTATCAGAGTGGTAGCCGTGTTAGTCTGGATCTGTAAAAAGCAACAAAGAGTCCTGTGGCATCTTAGCTTTGAAGTTGTGACTTGGGCTCTGAAGCCTAGGAAGGAGGGCAGGCTTCAGAGCCTGAGCTTCATTATGACTCATCGTTGGCTCAGCAAACTACTTGTCCAGATCATCCCATGCAAAATCCTCCCTACTGGCCTCCACAGGAGTTTCAATTCCATTCTTTTCCGCCCTTGCCTCCAAGCATACTGGGAAATGGTGTCAGGTATCTGGTAGCTATGCTTGTTATAGTCATAGGGTAGGATCTGCTAGAGGCTCAGTTCAGAGTTTCAGGAGCTGACAGACTTCAAGCGGAGTTACCGTACCTTCACAACATTCCTTCATCGGGGTCTCAGGGTGTGGGCCACATCTGAGTACACCTCCCACATGCAATAGGAGAAATCACCTTCTTTTCCATTTATGATCACTTGACAGCCCTGTGGCCACCACAACAACTGCTTACAAGGAAATGTAACATTGGGAAGGTATTTAATATATTTCTAGCTTCTTATAATGTGACTTTGAAGCTGGAAACAGAGAAGAGAATCAGTACCATGTGATTGGCCAGCTCACTGCAGACCACCAACAAATGATACGTGGACTACCAACAAAACATGAGCTTGGAACCATTGGCCTATCCCACAGGTAATAATTCTAGGCTTTCTGCCCCTTTTGGGTGGAGGTCAAGATTTTCAAAAATAAGTTCCTAAACATTAAGCTCCTAAATCCATAGTTAAACATCTACATAAGTGGCCAGATTTTCAAAAGTATAGCTGCTCATCCAAAAGCCCATCGAAGCAAATGGGTGTCCTTCCGCTTACTTCAATGGGCTTTGGATCAGATCTGGCCCTTAATGAACAAAAGATAATAGTCATGACAAAGAATTCAGTCTCTTGAAATCCCACAGTCACATCCTAGGGAAGATGCTGAACTCACTATGAGGGAAACCTCAGGTGCTTCTGAATCAATTCTTCTTTATTATAGAGTTCGTGAAGCTGCTCCATTGTTAAGGTTGCAAGTGAGTTTCTGTCATAAGCATGTTGCTCCAATTAAAGCTCCACTCCAAAAAAAACCAGAAATCCTCAATATTTAAAGTTGCACCTCAGCTTCACTTCTGTCTGTTCAATTTTGTTGATTAAAATTAATGCAAAATGTTGTCAACTGGAAATGGCCCCTAATCTCCCTCTCTGCAGATGCAGTTATCACCAATTCTCATCTGCCTCCTTCTGTGGACCTCCTATTTTCAGCAGTGGGATTTCTCCTAGATGAGCCTCAGGCAGTTCATTGCACAGAGAAAGCAGCGGCTTTCCCTGGTTTCTCCTGCTGTACTTCAGAGCTGTTCTTGACTGCCTTATCCTAAATGGGTTCCATCTATCCCTGACAGCCCCTCATATCCCCAGTAAAGTCTGTCTGCTTTTGCCCCTCCAACTACCACTCTCCAGTGACTGGTCTTCCCCATGGCTCCCGCTCCAGCGGCTCAGTTATTTTGGAGAGCTGAAGAACAGCTGTGCTAAAGCACAGGTGCAAGAGAAGAAGGCAGAAAAGAAACTAATGCTTCTCTCCCTTCTTTATCCTGCAAACCCCACTTTTGAAACTTTCAATGACTCTGTGTAGTTCCTAATACAGAGGAGCAGCTAAAATGTTAGTTTTCTAGTGAGTGTTAAAAGTTCTCATGAACTCTGCTCTTAAGGAAGGAAAAAACTACAGATACTAATTTTGAGTTTGCTTCCCTTTAAGTAGGAGAAAAGGGCAGTGGTGTGAATAGGTGCCTTCCCACCTTGCTACAAAACTCACCCCATTCCTGCAACTGGACTTTATTTACAAAGAAACCATTCACAAGAGAACACCAATTCCAGGCAAGTCTTTCCCCCAGGATTGTCTCTCTTTAGGTCTCCTCCTAGAGGACTGTTCAGTCCAGAGCCTTTCAAGCTGGTGAACCATTTCTAACACCCTTATATCCTGGTGGGAGTCAATAAATAATATACCTCTTAATTGGCCACTCCTGCTGCAGTGAATTAGCAGGAATCCATCAGTATCTTCCCCCCACCCTGTGAACAGAAGGGAGGTCAAGAGAAGGGGCTTGACACCTTGTTATGGGATGCTAGCAGGTGAAGACTGTTTACCCTATTCTTTCTTAAGCTAAGTGAGGAGGAAAAGAAAGGAACACAGGAAAGGGGTGGAGTGGGGAAAGGGAAGGTCTCTACACTCTTACTGTGAGCATCTGTGGGGATGGGTCATTTCATTCTCTCAGATGTGGCACACCAGTACAATAGACATTAGTACTTAGTTGTGAATTTCCTTCTAGTCACTGATTTTTGAACAAACCTCAAGTAGATTATTAGTGTAGTCAGTACAATGTAAAGATAAACAATATAACTAATCACAGGAACAACCCTGGGTGACATCCCAAGGCCTCTTGATTCCTGAGGCACTGACCTCTGAGATCAGCCAAAAAATTTCATGGCATTATGAGATTTAGTGAGGCACACTCATGTTTCTAGTGAACATACTAAATGAATGAAACATGCTGGATAAAATGTCATCCACTGGGAACTTCTGATCTGGAACATTTACCCAGGCATCTTATGCTGCCTCAGAAAATTAAATTCCCATCAGAATGCAGTATTGCTGCAATTGAGACATCACCAGATCTTGCTCCAGAATTTGGCTCCCTTCTCTTGGGTGCTAGGATTGGAAAAAGGCAGTTGTGTCTCCTCCTCTTATCGGCTGAACTGGGGGGAGAGCAAAGCACTACTTTCTGCTGGTTGCAGGGGCATGTTTGTTTCCTCCCTTCTCTCCTTTGCTCTCTCCCAAACCATGTGTTCCAGAGGCAGCAGAGCTGTTTTCAGTGACTTTTCTGCCCTCTACTAGTGGATAAGAGGGGCTGGCAGATAATATCACTGAGCTGTGCAGCAGAGAGTAGTGCACTGTGTTGGTCCAGCACTCACCATAGTCCATTGTTACACCCAGCCATGTGAGAGTTCAGGGGAGGAGATTTCAGCAGCTGAGTTTGAGCCATTTATACTGGAGCAAGTTTTGCAGCTGTAGACTTATGGCAGTCATGGGACCTGATTACAGAATGTATCAGTGTGTTATATTTATCAAGAAAAACATTATTGATAGAAACAGGGACAAAGGGCCCAATCCTGTAGCATGAAAAGCACCCTTGAAGCTCCCACTTAAGTTAATGTTAACTGTGGGTGCTGACCTTCTCTCAGGATTAGAATAGTGTAGGTAGTCTTCACATCAGGGTAATGTTCACTCCAGTGCTGAGGGCCAGCATGAGGTTTGTGTGCCACTAAAGTCCTATCTTAAGGACTTAAATGTGACCTAAGTGGTGTACAGTTGTGTGCTGGCCCTCTGCCTAGGAGTGAATTTTACCCATCATTGTGTGACAGAGTACGTGACTAAGGTAATTAACAGAACTGGTTGAAAACATTTTGTAGAAACTTGTTTGATGGAAAATTGGGTTTTTGATTAAAAAATTTTAAAAGTGTGTGTTTTGATTTGTAATTGAAACAAAAACTTGAACACTTTTTTGATGAAAAGTTGAAGAAGATTTTGTGGAGCAGGAAAAAATTCCAACTAACGGTACTATTTAATATGTCTGATTTATTGAATTTTTTGACCAGCTCTAGTATTCAGTATGCCTGAATCATAAAGATAATAATATAGCAATGCTCAGATCAACAGATAGCCACAAGTAATTATTCAGTCACAAGCTAAACTTCTGGACATAGGGCTTTTTGAATATAAATTTTGGCACAGAGTCAAATGGAAACACCAAACATGCAACAACAGTATAATTACAGTGTACATGCACTATGAAATATGTCCAGATTCTGATTTCAGTTACATATGTATACATCCAGAGTAACCAACTGCATGTTTAAATCTCTGTTAAATTCAGTACATGGTTAATAATCATCAACAAAAAAGCCTCAGACTTGTTCAATAGGAAGAAAATTGAAAGTGAGGACTAACCATATTTGACATTTATACACCATCTTTTATGGTCCTCACTAGGGTTTTTTGACTAAAAAGCTGAGGAGTACTGGGTAGTGAAGAAAGGATCAACATCTTTCAGTGCTCAGATCTCAGATTAATTTTATAATATGTGCACATCCAGTGGAACCTATTTAGAGTGAAACTGTTTTCTGGTGAAGTGGAATGAAAGTCACAAATTATTTCAATGCATATGTAATGTGAAAATGGTGCTACCTCTTTGCTTAGAATAAAGTTAAGTGAGAACAGACTCCACTATAAGAGGGCTCCATGAGGAACCAAGCATGTACTAGATCATTCAATTCTCTATATGGACCATTTAAGTGAAACAATGAGGAAAACAAATTTGAGCCCTGGCAAGTTAATCTATGAAGAAGAATCCTTTAATAAATTCACTTGGGAGGATTGTCCAGCACTAAAGGTCAGTCCTTGTTAATAGCATCTATTAAGATATTTATTATTATTATATATTACACACATACATGTGTAAATTCTATATTGTGTATGTATTTTAAATAGACAAGGTGGGCGAGGTAATATTTTTTATTGGACCAACTTCTGTTGGTGAGAGAGACAAGCTTTTGAGCTTACACAGAGCTTAGCTCAAAAGCTTGTCTCTCTCACCAACAGAAGTTGGTCCAATAAAAGATATTACCTCACTCACCTTTTCTCTCTAATACCCTGGGGCCGACATGGCTACAACACTTAGTTTATAAAAGACAACCAAATTACATCAACCCAAATGTAAAAACAAAAACAATGAATTTCCAAAGACTTTATATTTTCTACTTATTCATATATTGTAGAATAAAAGTGTATCTGATTCACAGTATTTTCATATTTAGCAGAAATTTTTAAATCATTATCACTTCAATCATTCAATTTTACGTGGTCGTATGAATACTCTGTTGGGAAGGTTAACATTCTGGACAATCAAACGTGGAGCTAATATGTAACAGTTTAATTGTGTGTTTGTTTAAATAAGACCCTTTAGAAGTATCAAGTGTGAAGTCATGTAACAGTTTAAATAATAAACAAATCACTGGGAATGAGACTTGGAACTGGTAAGGATGAGGTTTATCTACAGATTAGTAACTTTAAGTTGACCACACACTTAAGCGTTGTATTGGAGGATAGTTCTTAAAGCAGATGTCTGTCATTTCATACCACAGATGATTTAATGAGGAATATTGTTATTAAAAGGAATAAATAAAGTTATTAGTGACTAATGGTCAGTTAATTTTATTTTAAATCATTATCCTAATTTTTATTTTTAGAATGACCTATATTTTGATTTTTAAATATGAGTTTTGAGGAAAAGCCTATTACTGTCTAATACAGATTATGTCCAAAGGCTGAAGTTCATGGACATTTCTCACTACACAACTGTTTGTAGTCACTGGCTCTTTGAAATTATGACCTGAGGCCCTGGAAAAAATATACAGGGTTGTATGGCACTATGATCCTGTGCACCAGCTTTTACTGCTGGGTAAGTGTAGGGTGGACTCACTCTCCAGCCCACCACCAATAATCCTTTGCCTTTCTGTTGCAAAACTATGCTCCACCACTGGAGCCACTGAAGAACTACTACCAACTACAGCTGAAAATCATGAACATATCAACAAAACCCTGTGGTCAATGATATCAAAATTTGTTCAAAGATTTAAAATATTATCACAGGCACTTTATCATTGTGCATAGCTTGTAAAAGAGCAACCACCACATCAAGTGTGTGACCTACAACTGATTTATTTGAAGTCAAGAAAATATGAGGACTCCATAAACTGCTACAACCTTCCCTGTGAAGGACACATTAGCTAATCTCAACTACTGGTAGGCCTAGTCTTCCCTACTGACCTTCACCAGACAGGAAGGACAGGGATCCAACTGATAACTTGTGGTTAGAAGCACTCATGCCTCCAGGACCTCAATGAATGACACTTTCTGAAAGTCCAGCAGTGAGGACTTAGTACTATCTTGAAAGGACAAATACTATGTCTCATTGGAGGTAGGAAGTTGACTAGATAAGAAGAAAAGTAATGAAAATTCTTCACAAGGAGACTAAATCTACTCTGTGACCAAGTGTAGGGAACCTGTATTAACCATGCTATTGACCGCCCTGAACAACTCCACCCAACCTAGTGCAAGACTTATTAGGAACAGATCTTGCATTTAGCATCATGAAATGAAGAAACGGATCTGTGTGTCCCCTCCATTCCTGGAAAAAAATATACATTTTCTAACTTTGCTGAGCTCTCATCTCCCCAGCACACTACATGCCAAACCAGCTGTCATCCGACATCAAAACAATCTGGTCCCACAGAATATCATGATTTCAAGTCCTACCCAATTTTCAAGTGGGACAAAATAAAAAGAGGCAGGAGAAAAAGGGATGTAGACAAGGAATTCACATTACTACTCAGATTGCATTAAAAAAACATAGTTACAGTTGTCGATTCATAAAAGCTAACTTGATTGTTATAAAAATCTGAGGGTGGCTTGAGGATTTTTATGCCTTCTCCATACCACTGACCATCTGTAAATAGTCTGAGCGGACCATTTACCTAAAAGACAGGGAGGAAAGTGAAAAACTATTCTTTTTCATGCAGTATTCCTCTGTCTTCCAGGTCTTGAGGTGGACACCATCTTGAGATCTGACAGTAAATCCTTCGGACAAATGAATCACAATCTTCTATAATGTTAGTTATCTGGACAAGCAAATGACCTGTCTGTGTGGTTGTTGGCACAAACTACCCTACTACAGAGATGGGCCATGCAGGTAACGACTAAACTTTCTCTCTTAACAGGATGTCAAAAAAAAAAATATTTTTTATTAATAGTGCAGTTCAGCCTTCAGGACAGGAAAACGCTTCTGGCACAGATGAAGATAAAAATAAACCAGGATTTCTAAGATGTGAAGCACTGTCAGCACTTTGTATATGTGTGGCTGGAAAGGGCTGGACTAAAAGACAGCACTGAGGCACTGATCATAGCAGCACAGGAACAGGCACTGAGCACCAGATCCATTGAAGCAGGGGTCTACCACACTAGAGAGGACCCAAGGTGCAGACTGTGCAGAGAGGCCTCAGAGACAGTCCAACACATAGTGGCAGGGTGTAAGATGCAGGCAGGAACAGCATACACTGAACGGCACAACCAAGTGGCTGGCATTGTGTACAGGAACATCTGCACAGCGTATGGGCTAGACCCTCCCAAGACCAGATGGGAGATTCCACAGAAGGTTGTGGAGAATAGCAGGGCTAAGATTCTGTGGGACTTCCAGATCCAGACGGACAGGCAGGTACTGGCCAATCAACCAGACATCGTGGTAATAGACAAGGAGCAGAAGACAGCGGTGGTGATAGATATAGCAGTGCCAAGTGACAGCAACATCAGGAAGAAGGAATATGAGAAGCTGGAGAAGTACCAGGGCCTGAAAGAGGAACTAGAGAGGATGTGGAAAGTGAAGGCCATTGTGGTGCCAGTGGTGGTAGGAGCACTCGGGGCTGTGACTCCTAAGCTGGGTGAGTGGCTCCAACAGATCCCAGGAACAACATCAGAGCTCTCTGTCCAGAAGAGTGCAGTGCTAGGAACAGCTAAGATACTGCGCAGAACCCTCAAACTCCCAGGCCTCTGGTAGAGGACCCGAGGTTGAGGAAGACACATACCACCCATAGGGGTGAGAGGGGAATTTTTTTATATATATATATAAAATGTATTCAGTCCTGTGCCAGTGATAAAAACAATATTGTCAGGCAGAGGAAACAGTGATGATTTCAAGATCTATTGCAGCTAGAGATGAATGCCGTATATGACTGGAAACCAGGGAAATGACATATGCTGCTATACAGCAATGATCTTTAGTCATAGCAATTTACCTTTAAACCATATCATTCATTTACCACTCCATTCTTTCATTCAGCACTCTTTCAGAATGATATTAGCAGTGGATTTATAGAAGTAGAAATTAATACTTTATAACATATGAAATCAGCTTAACATCCCAGTTTTGAAATGGAAGGAAGGATTAATCTATAACTCTAGCAGGGTGTGAGCAATTAGCTGCTAATAGTTGACAATTGAAGTGGGTGGAAAAAATTCAAGATGGTAACTGACGTGATTTTAAGTTCTGATCTTGTTCAACCTGTCCAAGATAGAAAACTCTGCACAAACACTTAGGAGCAGTAAACATTTCAAAGCACTTGACTGCAAGGTTCTTGATGAGAAAGAAGATTACTATCACTGTTGCTGATGCATGAAAGAGAATAAACTGAGCATAACGAAGCAAATATTCTAACAGGTACATTTACCTCCAAATTTCCTGGCTCATAAGAGTGTTTAGAATAATCTGATAATTCTTTCATGGAATGGAATTCATAGTCTAGGAACTCCAGCTAGAGAGAATTGTATCATGGAATTATACTATGTAGAAAAATGTATTGCAAGGGAATCTTTATATAGTCTAATTTTCCTTTGATTGCTTTCTGACATAGTAACTAATATTTTTACTTGGGATTAACATTTTTATGCACATTTTCTGTTTATGTTTTTACTTTATGTCTATCACTACCACTTTCCTTACCAAGTTTATCAATACTAATGAGTTGTATATCAAGAAATATGAATTTACTTTCCATTGGCAAGACAAAATTTTGAATGCATCACTCATCTTGTAACTTTATTCAAATTCTTCTCTTACTCTTCTCCCACCAAGCTTCATCAGGCAGAGGAATTACATTTTAAAATGTATTTCTCCTTCGTGCTTTGGGAATGCTACAGCAAAGCAGTAAGTTCCATAATTTGTGCTGAATGCAAGGATTGTGGTTATCCAAAGCTCTTGTGGAAAGAAGTTCCATTGACCTGCAAGAGCTTTGGGTTTTACATATAGTTCTGAGTGAGAAGATTCTTTTTCCCTCTGTTCATACCCCACACCTGACTCAAGGATGGATTTGACTGTACTGATTTAAAAGGGCTATGTATGTCCTTTGTATGCAGACTCAGTAGATGCTGCTTGATATCTAAGTTATTTTGACTGTGGATAGAAATTTCCACAATGGTCTACATAAATTAAAAAGCTTGGGAAGTTTGTATATTTTATGTGGATACTGCATTGTCAAAAGTTGCACAGTAAGGAGAAAAACAACAATGCTATATCAGATTACATCTTTGTGAAACAACAATACACTATGTTAATAATTAGTTACACGTCAATTAGAAATGGCAGATCTGTACTTTACATACATCTAGAGAGACATTAGACAATGATGAATTGTACAGCAATGGAGCCACACAAAAATATGGGCCAGATGCTGTTCCCACAGGAGTCAATGGCAAAACTCCCATTGACGTGCAGGAGCATGTACTTAATCTGAGACATGTTCTTTATCATTATGTACAATGGCTTATATGCTTCAGTTACACTCTCGTAGCCCCATTAATGTTAATGGCGTAGCAGGGGGTGTGCTTGAGAGCAAAATTTAGCCCAAAGTGTTTTGTCTGTCATGAGTTCACAGCAAAATAAAACAAGAATAATTAATGTTACTAAATTGCAAGCACAGGACCCACACTTTCAAATCTGGATGCCTAAAGTTAAATGCCTAAATTTCTATTTAGGTGCCTAAATAGAAGTGACCTAATTTGCAGTCATGTGAGCTGCAGGTGCTCAGACCTAAGACAAGGATTTAGGTGCCTAACTTTCAGATCCAGGTTTGAAAATTTTGGTCTGAAAACATTCTGGGGGCAAAAAACAAAGAGCTCCCCCCAAACAGAAGAGCCCGAAAGGATCATGGGGTTATATATACATGTGGGTAAAAGAATGACATGTATTCACTCTTTCTGTAGCTCATTTTAAAGTAGTGTGGAGTTCAGGTCAGTCAAACACAATGGGTGGAATCCTAGTCATATTGAAGTCAATGTCAAAACTCCCATTGACTATAATAGGGCCATGATTTCACTCTGGGAATACAAAAAGGTATTAAAAAACAGGGAGACACAGGAGTCAATCCTGCTCCCGCTGATAGATGCATAGCTATTCCCAGGACATAGCTGGCACCTCACAGAGTCAGGCGTCTAATAGATGTATTCCTTGCTAAAATTGTTCATCTAAAACTTATCCTGAACAATTTGTCACAGTCCATGCTGTAAGCAAGGCCAATGCTTGTTCACTGCACAACTTGTGACAGTCTATACTATACAACAAGCTTGTATACTGTACATTCAGTGAATGAAAAAAACCTGGCAATTGAATAAGTAAAAGTCTAGTATTACTTTTGATATCAGTAGCTTTACTTTCCTCTGATACCTAAACTTTTTCTGAGTGACCAAGTTCTATAGCAATTATCTTTTGCAAAATGTTTAGCATAATGTTAATATACCACGACAGCTACTGCAAAGTATTGTAAAATCATATCTTGCTCCCCTGTTAACATTATCTCTAAAAAATATCAACACATAAAAGACTTCACCTGACAAGATCAGCTGCTCAGCTTCACTTTTCCAATGTGACCAGTGTCCTTGATAGTTTGTAGAGAAGAAGAATATGACTCACTGATAGGATTGCATCTGAGGATAGATAGATCCAGAGTCAGATTTAGGCTTCTGGATAATGATGACCCTTGTAGAAATAGCTCTTGAACGTAATAGGATTACCATAAGGGAATTAGCAAATTCTGCTCATTAGACCTGGCCAATGAAATTGCAGGCTTGAGATGGATTTAAAGGTTTTAGTATATAGATATAATAATTGGGAAGGAAAAAACAACCCAGGCTAAAGAAGAGCTACAGATGGCAGTTTGATACTGCCATGATGGGTGTATTATAAATGTCTAATGCAGACATATTGATGATAGACACTGTATGGGGTAAATACCAACAGCTTCTATCACAACAATGATTAGGTTTCAAATAAGTTTGAATTATTATCTGAACCCTGTTCATAAATAAGATAAAACCATCTGCAGAAGTCATGCTATAGTAACAGACCTAGATAATTTTTAAAAAAACCTGAGAACTCCAAGTCTGAAAGAGAGAAATTTTACAATATGCAAAATGAAGTAACATCTCTTATGTGGTATAAATGAAAAGTGAAGTGTAAGAATAACTTTCACTGAAAATCTGAAAGTCCAGAGCTGTTGCAGCACGGAGCGTATGTGAGCCCAAGTCTGGGGTGCCAGGGGGTACAGGTGGCAGGGGGAAGCCCAGGCCTGGGGCAGCAGGGGGGTGTGGGAAGGGGGAGGCCCAGAGCTGGGTCAGCAAGTGGGTGCTGGGAGAAGCCCAGGGCTGGGGTGGGGGCAGCCAAATTTTTATTTTGCTTGGGGCAGCAAAAAAACTAGAGCCGGTCCTGCATGTGTGAAATGAATTCATGGGTTGTCTCTTTTAGAAAATATATTGTGGTATCCTGCTTTAAAAAAAAGTCCAAAACACTGGAACTAGATTTTAATGGGACTGGTACCTGGGTAAGGACTGCAATACCATGTCTTTTAGAAACACTACTGTAAGATGCAGCATTTTGAAGCATTACTGTAAAAGGCCTAACAGCTGTTTGTTTGTATGGGATTGCCTAAGGTGCACATATGACTGGGGCAGGACCTAAAACTCTGCCTGTTTGGCTGTATGGTACTTCTGAAGTCACTTGCAGGGCATAAAGATGATCCAACACAGTTTGCTATGGTTTGCTGATGTCCGTATCCACTGAGAACAGTGGGAGCTGTTTGGTGTTGAGCTTTTTGGAAAATCTGGTTGGTGTCTTATTTAGAGAAAGCATATGAAGTGCTTTGTAAATGTTGGTGGCTCCCTTTCTTCTCTTCTGTTCTCGCTACGTGTACTTCACAAAACTGGGCAACAAAATGGTGGATGAAATTCAGCATTGATAAGTGCAAAGTAATGCAGATTGGAAAAAATAATCCCAATTATAATATACAATGAAGGGTTCTAAATTAGTTGTTACCACCCAAAGGTAGAGATCTTGGAGTCACCATGGATAGTTCTCTGAAATGTGCAGCAGAGGTCAAAAAGGCTAACAGTACATGAGGAACTATTAGCAAAGGAATAGAAAATAAGAAAGAAAACATCACAATGCCACTATACAAATTCATGGTGTGCCCAAACCTTGAATATTATGTCCAGTTCTGGTTCATCTTAGAAAAGAGACAACTCAGAGGGAATATGCTGGAGGTCTATAAAATCATGAATGGCGTGGAATAAGTGAATGGAGAAGATTATTTACCACTTCACATGATACAAACACTAGTGTTACTTGAGGAAATCGATAGACAGCAGATTTACCACAAATAGGAGGAAGTACTTTTTCACACAACGCATAACTAATGTATGGAATTCATTGCTCTGAGATGTCGTGATGGCCAAAAATAGAACTGAGTTCAAAAAAGATTGGATAAATTCATGAAGGACTAGTCCATCAATGACTACTAGCCAAGCTGCTCAGGGATGCAACCCTATGCTTAGGGCAACCCCAAACTTCTGATTACCAGAAGCCAGGAGTGGAAGAAAGGTCTGGATTGCTTCATAATTGCTTTGTTCTGTACACTCCCCCTGAAACTCTGATATGGGCCACTGTCAGAAGACAGGATCCTGGGCAAGATGGACCATGGTCTGACCTAGTATGGCTGTTCTTATGTTCTTACCCTGACATAGAGGAGTGTCAATCACTATGTAATTTTACTAATGTCTGCCCAGATTAAAGTGACCCAAATAATTAATGCAAACTGAATTAGTTTTACAGTAAGATCAGTTTAATTCTATTGTTCCAGGTTAAATCTTTAGACATAGCACACCCAAACTACTACTTTGCACTGTCAGAATCCTTCTCTGACATTTGCAATTTCAGCCCCAGTCACTCCTGTGCTTTCCCTCACTGCTCTTCTTTCTCCTTCCTCTCTCTCTACTCCCAGTCTGTCCTCTTTCTTTAAAGGCACAGAGTCATAAATTATCACTCTGTGGCACTAACAACTATGTTTAGGCCCCAGCACAAACAACTGGTTTCCTCATCTCCTGCAGCAGTGGCTTCTGGTGACCCCAACATGCCACTCCACACTAAGTTTGAGGGCCCCCCCAATAATCATCCCACAGTCTGTGCTCTATATCTTAAAGTTGGTCCTGTGTGATAATGATGGACAGGAATCAGTTAAAATTGGGGAAGTCTTGTACAATTGTTCCACAGACTACCCCAGAGTACAAACGTTGAGTTTGTGAGACAAACTGGTTTAAACAATTTAAGCCCTCTGCCCACGTGGTGGTAAAATAATCCCCTAGAGGATGTTAGTGTGTGGGGTTACAAGGAATTGCATGCTTTGTTAGCCAATAGTGGTTAGGCTCAGTCTTAATGTACTTATTCCCCATAGAGATATCATTGTAATTATTTTAGCATTGCATTACTTTCTTTGTGGGGGCTGTAGCATTGCATTATTTTCTTTGTATGGGTTGTAGTGTGGAAGATATCACCTGCTCTGGTTTCTCCGTAATTCTATCTGTTTTCAGGAAAATTCAGAAGTGCTGCAACCATGTCCTGTTGTTCCCTCCCAAATGCCCTGAAAGACTCCAGATGCTTCATTTATTCCACTTTTTTGGTGAGAGATTTTATTTCTGTGGTACAGTTATTGAACTTAAATGGAAGATCATATTAGAAATCAGAGGAACACAAACATTACTAGACCAGTTTCAAAGGCAAAAGCAAGACAAACAACACAGTAAATAAAGAGGCAGTTCTTCTACCTGATGAAAGTTTGTCATAACGTAAACTACTTTCAGCCTCTGTTCAATGCAACATACAGATAGACACTTAATTTGGAGGACAAACACTTATTACTGAAGAATATGACTTCTCCCTCATTCCATAACATAAAAAAAAAAAAAAAAAAAAAAAATCACCTAAATATTCATTCTGTTGTTGTTCCAAAATTATTACTGAATAGAAAGCCAGGCACTTTCTGGGCTGCTTAATAACCTTAATGTTGCAACTTTTTTTGAGCTCTGTCAGGCAGTCAGGTCTTAATCCATTTAATATGTGCTTTATTAATATGAGACAACATGCTAATTTTTCAATCAAAATTAGAGCTGGGCAATTTCTCAGATGGCTATTTTATTTGCCAAAAAATGCAATTTCAGTCATTCTGAAATGATTTGCAAGTTTTACTTGATTACTTTCAGCCAGGGAAAATTTTCAGGTCCAGATTTAGAAAATGGCGTGCATCTCTCCCTTTAGTATAGGGCCTTTGCTTGAGGGACCGAGGATGGAATCCCCATTGTGGAGGAGGAACTGGAACTCAGCACTTCCCCACTACAAGGGGAGGGCCTTAACCCTTGTGCTACAAGTTATTTTCAGTCATGGCTGTTGAAACTGTTTCACATTGTATAAATTCTTAAGTAGTCATTGGAGCATGAACTTGAACTCAGGTCTTCTGCCATATGCAGACAAGCCTCTTGGCCAGGAGGTTATAAGGTATTCTGTTCTTATGGTCTGCTCTTGAAGTTGCTGCACTTCGTATCAGTACTTAGTTATTCACTAGGCCGAAGAAAGCATCCAAGCACAAGAATGGCTCTATAGCCTGACAATTAAGGCCCTCACAATCCTTTTGCTGGCTCACAGAGATGCCATCCTGGGTTTGCTGAAGCAGACCTGAAATTGATTTTTCCCATTTATTGACTAATTATAAACATTTTCAGAACTAAACCAAATATTTTCCCTGATTTTGTGTTTTGCTGGCAAAACAGACAAACAAAAATTTCCAGCACTAATCAAAAAGTTGTGTGGCATTAAGTCAAGTGCCTTACACAAACTTAACTATACAACATCTACACTGTTACCTTTATCAACGAAATCTGTAACCTCATCAAAAAATGAAATCAGGTTGGTAAAACCATATGTTGTTTGCTATTAATTTTAATTCTCTCCAGGAATTCATTACCAATTGAATCTCAAAGCACCATTGCACTTATCCAAATACATTTCTGCCTACAAAAGGAAATTGAAAGGAAAACTTTAACAGAGTAGATATGTAGTTTCAAGGTGGCACACAGTAGATATGAGTTGATTTTTTATTTACCTGGGTTGGTTTTAACTTTCAAGGCTAAGCACATCTTCACTGCAGAGTGATGTTGTGATAACACAGGCTTCAGCATGGGGTAGCTGTCCTAGCAATTACCTTCCATTCTGGGCCTGCTTGTACAGCTCACGCTGCTACATCTCACCTTCTAGAGTAGACCTGGAAATGAAAGAGGCAGAGAAGACAGCATAAAGAGAAGGCAGCCTGGGATTTTGAGAAGCAAGAAGCTGCTCCAGAACCTTACTCTCTTCTTTCCCATTAGAGAGATCAGGACTGATCAGGACCTTTCCTCTGTCTCACCAAGAAAGACTAGAACCTCTGCTGCTGCTGCTGCTGCTGCTGCTGCGCCGCCGCCGCCGCCGCCGCCGCCACACCCCCCTTACTCCACTCCCACTAGAGAGACCTGGACTGTGAATTTGTAGTAACGTCAATCTATGACTAAGTGGGGTGGGGCTGGACCCTCTAAGAACATTCCCCGCCCCCCTTTGTTGCACCTCTGGTGTACGGATCTGCCCACCCAGTTTGAGGATCAAGGCCTAACTAGGTTTTCAATGGCAGTAAAAACAAGATTAGCTCAACCTGTGGTTAATTATTTTGGTCAAAACCAAAAGGGATTTGTGTACAACATCACAAAACAACAAAATAAAACTTCAGGCTGGTTTTGTCAAGGAGAAGTTTGGGGGAAGGTAATTGCAGCCTTTCTGAGTTTTATAGCACAGTGGTACATGGAGCTTTTAAACAGATACTTCCCAATTTAAAACCATACTTTTTAAAAAGCAATTGTCTTCACTAGTATTACTAAAACACTTGAAGCTGGACACATTTTTAATATAAAATGTACTTGTTTTCATTTATATTGTTAATTTATTTTTTGATTTTTACTTATCTTGGGCAAGGGAAATAAGCTAATTACTTTTACTTTGTGGTGTAATAATTAGTGCTGGTAATTGACTGAAAACTGCAGCCACAAAATGAGAAACTGGGCTAAGACCCTTTTAACACAGAAACCATACACAACAGGAGCACCTTCTTTAGTAATTATTTGCTTCATACTAACTCTCCTTAGGGAAGGATTGGCATCTTGTAAGAACTTTTTTTCCCTGCATGCTTTTCTGTGGCTGGTCCTTTAAATTTGGCATAATGAAGCAGCTGTAGCCCTAAAGAGGCTGTTTTGTAGGCTATAGCTCACTATCTCTTTGCTAGCTGGTAAGTACTCTTAATTCCTGCAGTGTTTTATCTAGTTTGACCTTTCTTATTACTGAGAAGACTGCAATATTTCTGATAAAGGACAGTCTTAATATCAATCAGTCTATTAATGTGTATGGCTAGCAATGTGGAGTATGCTTGGCACACTTACAGAGAAATGCTTATTACAAGAACTGATCTCAAGCTGTGTTTTTTAATGGATGTTTTCCTTTTCATGATGAGATAGTCACTACTTGTAAGAACCCTTTGAAAACTTTAGCCCAGATAGTCCTTTGTTTCAATAAGGGTGGATTGAAGCTTGTCAAAGAAGCTGACATTGAGCCAACCAGCAAAGTTCAGTCTGTTCTGGTCTTTGTCATTTGGATAAAAATGAGGAACAAACAGAACAAAGTTGCTTACATGTCTGATTTCATCACAGTGCTGCGCTGTCTTATTCCACCACTGCACAGTGCTGCCTCAGATGGACAGCTAGGTTTAGATGTTTTGGTGGGTCTCTGAAGCAATTTCACTCAAGTTGATAGACTACCCACAGTGGTGATGGTGGTACTGTAAACATCACCTGCCCTTCTGAGGAGTTTAGTATCTCCTGTGGTAAAGAGGGGTGCAATTTACTGGCACAAGCAAATCAAATGCACTAGTTTTTTTTTAATATCACTGCCTCTGAGTACTGTTAGTTCTTTTCAGACTGAAATATCTCTGATTGTGATCAAACCTATTGCAATGAGATACGCTGCTGCTGCTAAAGTTTCCAAAATGTTGCTGAGCATGTTTGATTTTGATGGCTCTTGTCTTCAGATTTGAACAGATGATTATACAAAATATATTTTTGTCTCCTAGGATGAGTATTAGCCATTATATGCTGTAATTTTACATATATAAACCTATTGTCTACAGAGGTCAGTGTTTGTCTTTAAAATGGACAATTCAGAAACACTGCAGTCATGTGACTCCCAAGGAGTGTAATATACATTTCAGAATATTTTATTTGTTTTCGTATCCCCTTTTGCTGACTTCTGAATCACAATTTTCTTATTTAAATTATGTTGATCAAATTTTCAAAGTTCTACAAAAGTGACAACATGAAAAATGTGGGACTTTGTTGTTGACAAACGACTTGGTTTTGATTTTTATAATCTTTAAAATATTAAATCTACCTTTTAGTTTTGGAAAAAAGACTAAAATTGAAATGCAATGCATGGAATTCTTCTTAATCCCCATACTTTTCTAAAGAGGAATGCAAAGTATTATACTGTGTAAGTGGTATAAATACCTATAGCATAAGTGCTTATAATACTATAGTGGATACAGCATTGGATTGGGACTCAGGGGGAGACCTGTATTCTAGTCCCAGCTCTGCCACTGGATTGCTGGTCACTTCACTCTCTGTGCCTCAGTTTCTCCATTTGTAAAACTGGGAGGGAATGATGCTTGCTTCCGTTGTAAAGTTCTTTGATATCTACTGATTGAAGTGCTCTATAAGAGCACGCTACTATAAGTAGCGTAAATACTTGTCAGTGATTTTCAAAGATGCTTTAAGAAAATAAAATCCTTATACACTTGGCATTTGTTTTGACAATGTGCTTGATTTGATTGTCCCAGAAGTGGTATGAGCAATCACTCAAGGCTGTCAAGAAAAGAGAATATAAACTATACATATTCTAAGAGTCCCTCTCAAGTGTCTTTTAAATGATGTTTGAAACGAACGGTGGCTGGCCTGACCAGAACACAGTTTTAGTACTAAGAAATATGTTTTTTTAATTAAGGTTCTTTCCAGTTGTTCTTCTGCAGTAAGTGACGGTAGAACCTTGTGGATTCCCATCCTTCAATTCTTCACTCAAATGGGTTTTTAAATCATCAGTCACTGATTCCTGTAGCAGTTCAGCTAATCATCTAAAATGATTTTAAAGTGAAATTTGAAGTGCATGTAGCACTCGGATGAAACACTACATTATCAGTTCTGGCAGCTGAAGCCATCTGGTTAACACAACCGCAATGGCTCGCTCAGACATGGTGTTTGTCGTCAATCTATGCAGTGTAGCTGGTTACAGTGTAGTCTGAGATGTCATGCTGAATGGTTAAACCCCCGAAAATAGAGTATGTCTATACTGCAATTAAACATACATAGCTGGCCCATGCCAGCTGAAACGGTGTCACAGGGCTCAGGTTGTGGGGCTGTAAAATTTGGTGTAGAATCTACACTGTAGACAGTTGAGCTCAGACTGGAGCCCAAGCTCTGGGCCCTGCCAGTGGGGAGGGCCCCAGACCCTGGGCTCCAGCCCAAGCTTGAATGTCTACATTGCAATTTTATGGCCCCATAGCCCAATCCCTGAAAGCCTGAGCCAGCTGACATGGGCCAGTTGCAGGTGTTTAACTGCAGTGTAGACATACTCTGTAATGGTTGGCTTCTGCCCTGGGACAACTCTGAAGTCATTGGCCCAAGGTCTGTTGATAAAATGAAAACTTTTCCAATAATATCTGAATGGACATTGGAATTTGGCTGAATCCTGCCCAAAAATATTCATGAAAACTTTCAGATAAAAGCTATGAACTTGCTTGGATGATATTTTCATTAATTTCCTCTGAATTTTCTGTGAATGACCATTTGTTCCATAAGAATATTTGCAGAAAGCAGAGTCCACTAAATGCTTTTGGAGAAGTATTAGTGGGAAGGTTCACACCAGAAGTGCTTGCGCAGCCATCTCTATATCTTTTATTTCCCTCCTTCATTTATAGATGTTTCAGCTTCTAATCAGATAACAGGAACACAATGTGATTTAAGTGCCCAGTCACACAGCACTAAATGAATAGTTAATAGGCAAAGAAATAGTGGACATGAAAGATCGCAAGCCATCCATAGGATGAAATCGGTTCACATAAAATAGTCAAATGATTTAAGATAATAAATAAATCAGTGAAAAACAAAGTCAACTAAACATTTTCACAAACAGAAAAAGTATTAAAAACATTTTTTTCCTGTGAATAGTTGGCCCGTGTAAACCTTTTGCAATAATATATGCAGAGGGGAAATTTAGATAAGTTTTGATGTCTGCACATACAGAACCTCATTCACTTCAATTTTTTTTTTCATTCAGCTTTATTAGTTATAAGGGGGCATCCTTACAAAGATGTATTGACTTTTTCTTAATTTGTTACATAGGCTTCTACTGACCTCTGTAATTGGTAGCAAATCTATGGTTCACTTTGGTCCTCAGACAAACTGGCACCAGGTTATTTCCTGATAGTGGGCAAGAGTGAAGCCCATTAACCTTTATGACACAATCATAGTTTCTCTACAGTTTCCAAGTATTAAAAATCACTGCCCTTCGCATGAACAATGAGGGAGCGTTGTCTAGCAGTTAGAGCAGGAAACTAGGAATTAGATTCCTAAGTCTACTTTGACCTCTGCTAGTGATTTACTGTATCCACTTGGCCAAATCAGTCATCATCTCTGTCCCTAACTTTATTCATCCTCAGATGGCAGGTACTTAGATATAATGGTGATGGATGCATCATAAACAGATTAGATAGGTGTATTAAGGCTTAATATCTGTAAAATGCTTTGAGATCCTTGAATAAATATTGCTATATAAGTACAAGGGACAGTATTATTGTTGGACCAAAGATGCTGGCAATGCAGCTAGATCGATACAATTTTCATTAATCTCCTAAGGTCTATCAGCCTAGCATTTGCAGTGTATGCACCATAAACTAGATTTAAACAATGAATTACCAAAGCCAGCTATGCAATTGTGGGTGAGAAAAAATACTTCCTTTTAGGGGTATTCTTTGACAAAGGAAAAAGTTTCCTTTTGAAACTGAGTTAGCTCAATAACTAGCTTCACTGTATCATGATTCAGAAGCCTGCTGGTAACTATTTACACCTTTTTTCATCATGTATACAGAGACTAGGTGGCATTTCAAGCAGGGCTTGGTGAAGAGTTCAGAAGCAAATCCGAACCAGTTCTTTCTGAACCTTCTCAGCAGAACTCAAACAATGCAGGGGGTTTTCAGTAGACTTTAAAATCATGATGTACACAGAGATTTATTACATTGATTGTTATAATTGTAGGTGCTGAATGGATGAATGAGCACAGGATGATATGGTCCCCGGCCCAAAGATCTCACAAAGAAAGAATAATTATATTAAGGAAAGAACAATTAAATCAAAGGTGGTAACTTGTAGAGGGGATGTAATGCAACGTGAGTTTACAAAAGGTAGTTCATGCCCGTCTAACCTGTGCATTAGATCTAATATACTTGGACTTCAGTAAAGCATTTGATACCCCATAGTTCAGTTAAGGAAGATGAGGATCAGTAGAAGAATTGTAAGGTGGATAAGAAATTAGCTAAAGGGGAGAAGGCAAAGTGTTGTGCTGAAAGATGAATTATCAGACTGGAGGGAGGTTACCAGTGGAGTTACTCAAAGATCAGTCTTGGGACCGATCTTATTCAGTGTTTTTATTAATGACCTTGGCCCAAAAAGTAGAAATGTGTGCTAATGAAATTTGCTGATAATGCAAAGTTGGGAGGCATCGTCAATTCAGAGAAGGATCAGAACATTATACAGAAAGATCTGGACCATCTTGAAGACTGGGGTGACAGAAATGAGATGAAATTCAATAGCAGACAGTGCAAGGTCTTGCACTTAAGGTCTAGTTATACACATTTCTGTTACAATCTGGAGGCTCATCAGTTGGAAGTGACAGAGGAGGGGAGAGACCTGAGGGTGTGGGTTGATCACAGAATGACTGAGCCACCAAAACATGTGGTGGTTAAAAAGGCAAATGTGACCAGAGGATATATGAGGAGAGGCATTTCCAGTAGATATAGATAAATATTAACACCATTGTACAAGGCACTGGGAATATTATGTACAATTCTGGTCACCAATGTTCAAAAAGATGAATTCTAACTCGAACAGGTGCAGAGAAGAGCCACTAGGATGATCAGGAGAAAAGTGGGCTCATCTTATGAGAGGAGATAGGAAGAACTTAGTTTGTTTAGTCTAACAAAAAGGTGGAGAGGGGATATGGTTGCTTTAAATATATTTTTTTGGGGAATAAACACCAAGGAGGATGATGAACTATTTAAATTAAAGGATAATGTTGGCATAACAACAAATATTACATACACTGGCCATGAACAAATTCAGGTTAGAAATTAAAAGAAGGTTTCTATCCATCAGAGGGCTGAGGTTCTGGAACAGCTTCCCAGTAAGAGTCGTTGAGGCAAACAACTTAATTAGTTTTAAGAGAGATCTGGAAAAATGTATGAGTGCAGTTGTATGATGGGACTGGTTGTGATGGCAAATGGCAGGGCTCAACAGCCCTGGGCTCACTTCTGGTTTATGTTTTATGTACCTAAAAGCTTGTGCTTCAGGGTTTCAGCTGACCACCTGCAGGGGTCAGGACAGGATGTTTCCTCCCCAATATATTCTGTTTGTTCATTTTGTTTTTTTCCCCTCCTTCCTCTGAAGCATCAGAGATGGCCCTGGCTAGAGATGGGATACTGGCTGGGAAGGGCCAGGGCTCTGAGGTGACTCTGAGCATTCTCTTCCTCAGGTGTTGGTTCTTGCTCACATGCTCAGGGTTTAACTGACCACTCTGTGTGGGGTCGGTAAGGAACTATGCCTCAGGTCAGTTTGGCAGCGGCTTTGGAGGATTTTTGCCTTCAGCTGCAGCAGGTCACTTGCCAGGATTATCTAGGTGTATCTTGCTTAATCATTTCCCTGCCACTCGGGTGAGGGGGGAGGGGGAGAAGGGGGATGGGACTCAGGCACTGGTGCACTTCAGTCCTTCTGTGGTCCATACTATCTAGTCTCCTGTGAGCTGTAATGTTTTGGTCTAGTTTCAGTTGTTGGGTTTAGTGTGTGAGAGTTGGATGATGCTGGCAGCCTGTGATATGCAGGAGATCAGACTAGATGATCTGAGAGTCTCTTTTGGCCTTAAACTCTTTGACAAGTAACTGGAAACAAGACAGCAATGAGTGTAGCAAATAATAGGTAGGAAGGGATGATGAGAATAATATGATTATGTGGTTGCACAGGTTGGTTGTGTGCACAACTTGGTTTCAGATCATTTGAGAACTTTTTTCTTTTGCAAATAATGAATAAAATAAACTACCTGTGATTGCTGCACCACATAGCTATCACTGGGTTGGCTGATGTCTTTAAGTGTCACAATAGAAATGGATCTTACAGATTGATTCAGGGAGAGTCATGTCTGTTGTTGTAATTGTCCAATTTTTAAGTATTGTCTTCAGTTACCAGACATCTCTGAGATTTTCTTATCTGCTGTATTTTCTAATCAGCTCATTCATGCTGATTCTTGGATTTTGCATGAATGATGCTCTTTACAGAATGATTTTTAGTGATTGGGCATTATAGACAGTGGAAAAAAAGTGGCTGAGGAAAAAAAGTATAAATGACTAAGGTTTAGATACAGACATTAAAATGATAGTTATGCATAGCTTATGATTTAGTGTGTATGTCATAATGTGATTCAGATCCAAGTCTGCCAGGAGGATTTTGAACGCAAATGGGAAAAAACTGGCAATACACACAGATATCTTTAAATATATAATCACAGACTCATTTCCATAGGAAGGAAATCCTAATGGGTCAACAAGTCTATCCCCTTGTATCATGGAATGTTTTCATATCCTTAAGTCTCTACTTTTCAAAACACAAAATACCATGAGGTTCTCCCACCCCAAAAACACAGGAGAAGTAGCACACAGGGGAAGCAACAAACTCTTTGGAGCTGGGACAATTTCTTCATACCTAACTTTAAAATATAGTTCTTTTTAAAAGAAAATTCAAGGACTTCTTTTAGTTTTTTCTTAAACTTTTTCAGTTTGGGGATTTCTGTTTCTTTTCAACAAAGTCTTGGGCACATTACAATCTGTGTTTCAGGGCATGCCTATGCTTTGCATCAATATGCACGATGTGGGGTGTAAATTCTAGTGCACACCAGCATGTCACACACTAACTGGCTGTGGGGACTCTGCTGTACATACTAAAAGTTCCCTAGGATCCTTTGATGTCAGTGTTCACTAGCAAAATTTAGTCTGTGCCAGTGGAGGCCATGTGGCCACTTAGTGCATGACATGCTTGTGCACTAGAATTTACACCCTACTTGGTGCGCACTAATGCACTGTGTACAGAAGCCCTCTCTTTCCCCATCTGTACAATGGGGATGACAGTATAGTATTTACCTGTCTCACTGGTGTTGAAGCTAAAATTCATTGTTTAAGATGAGCCATGGGGTCTTTGGATGGAAGTTGTTATATAAATGCAAAACATGTGTGTCCGGTACAGGACTCAAGAGGGACAGTCAGGATCCACAGACAAGTGTGCTGCTGTCTGAGCCAAAAAGGTGCAATAGCTGAGATAAACCTGTCATAGAAGTGGGTTCCTTTCTTCATGTTGTATGTGTCTTGCAAAGGATACAGTCCATTTTTGTCAGCAAAGTAGCTTAAAAAAAATAGGGCAAGAAGTACTTTATGGTATCAACAATATATATATGAAAAGAAAGGACAAGACTCCCAGCTAGTGTAAATTGGTGTAGCTCGCCAACTTAGACCAGCTGAGAATGTGGCTGTAATGACATGGCCAGCCCCTTTTAAAGGCCAGGTGGCCTGGGGGCCAATCAGCCCTGTCCTGCTACACCTGTGCTAAATAGTGGTAGTGGACTTGAGAAGAGGTAAGCCCAGCAGTTAAAGGTTGACTGAGGACGACAGTGGACAGAATGCTCCTACCTGGTTGAGGGCCAGGAGCTGTCTGAGGACTATGGCTGGCCAGGGCCCTTTATAAAAGAATGGGCATGGACTGGACTGTTGGGTAGACCTAAGCCCAGGTGCTTGTTGGTGGGTGTTGACTCAGGCTGTTGCAGCTGGGGCCAGCGTATAAGGAAGGGGGCTGGATGCTAAGCCAGGCTGGGATGAAGATTAATTTGTTTTGTGTTTTTTGGTTATCCACGGACTCTGTTGCCATGGAAGAGGTTGAACTCTTTAAAGTGGGTTGACCAGAAGGCTGAGTGATATGTATGGTTGGAGTAGGTCAAAGAGCTTGGTGGGGAAGCTGAGGTAGACTGGCTGCAATGCCACAGTATACCCTGATGGGGATGCTCTAGGATGGTGAGTTTTGTATAGTGACCTAATGTTTTTCACTGAAAAGTTATTTCTGAGACCTATTCTGGTGGCAGCCATCTAAAAAAGTGACTTTGCTTTGACTCCTTCAGTATGAGAACTCAGTCTCTAAGACTGTGTAAACTCTTTCCTGTGTTGTTTTTAGGATGGTTTTAATATGAGGAGAAAGAATTTTGTTGTGTAAACACTAAGCATAGCAGAACAGGAATCTTTCTATATAAAGGATTAAACGTGAAGCCACATGAGAAAGGGATAAAAGCGTTCGCTGCAGCATTAGATTGAATTTCTCATCAATTCAGTTCACAACTGAATTTCAAGTCTTCTGACTTTGAATCAAGAACATTGCTTATGAAATAGCAATGTTGTATTGTATAATAGGATCCTAACAGCCGTACAATGTTCTAAATTATCACTAGGATTACATGAGTCAATCATTTTAATCTTAGCAATTAGCTAAATTACTGAGTAATATTATCAATGCCAATACTAATCCCTTGGTCATAATTATAGGGTGGTATTAAAATAAGACTTTTTCCCAGAGGAAGAACATTCTATATTTAGAATTTGATTCTGCAGTCAATCTACTAGCATAGACACCCCTGAACCTAGAATGAAGCCCATTGTATCAAATGAGTCTTTATGCAGATGCAGGGGGCCAGTGCTACTAGATTCTACTGCAGGACCGGGGACCTAAAAACTAGACGTGGCTCAACAGGTGATGTTAGCAAACAATAGGGAGGGGTGGAAATATGAGAAAGGAAGGACCAGTGAACATAAAAGATAGTACGGTTACTCTAGGTTTGTCAGGTGAATGTCATCTGAACGTTTACAGTATAAACACAAGCTTCACATCATTCTCTCATTTCTTTATATTCCTTTTTTCTCCTCCCACCAGCTCATTTGTATCTAAATTCCCATCCTTCCCCAGCCACTGACCACCTCCTATTTTTATATATTTATACAATTTTGTTACATTTTAATATTTCATTTTTTGGAAAAAATTGTTTCAGCAAATAATTGTCTTTGTTGTTAAATGCCCTAAATTTCTTCTTCTGTTTTCCCTCCAACTCACTTTTCCTCTCCACCTATGGCGGCAGCCAGACAATATTCTACGATTCTTATTTTCCTTCCCAAGTCTACATCTGTGCAGCTCATGGTAGAGTGACATGAAAGCATGAAGGCATGATAGCACATCTCTGGCGGCAGACCTGAGTGTCTCTGCTTAACCATGGCTCAGGTTTTACCTCTGGAGTTATGGCTCCTGGGCTGGGACTTGGGATGGTGGGGCTACATACAACTCTCCCTGCAGCCCTCATATTACTAATTAGTCTTTAGTCCAAGGACTGGAATATAGGGTGTGTGGGGAGGAGGAGAGGTGCAAGATAGTCCTCAGGCTAACCTACTTCCTCTCTAGTATTGCTGTGTCTCCAGCAGAGGCCTCTTGCATTCTTCTAAGGCTCAGGCTGGGGGTGATGGCTGGGCTGCAGTGGTTTCTGTCTATCTGGATTTGGGGCCCTGGAAACATTCTCTGCTGTGCAATTGGGGCCCAGGAAAATGGGGTGGTGAGCCTAGCACAACCCTCTGCTACTGCTGCAGCATCTCCAGCCTATAAAACGAATTTTCTCTCTTGAGAAAGACCATTCATTTTAGTCATTTCAGTATAAATCAATTTCTTTCTTAGAGCAAAAGTGCTTGTGCTCTTTTCTAATGTGGATCACATCTTATTTTTACACTTCTCAGTTTGTCCTGTATCATTACTTATAACTAAGGCTAAGATTTTGTCATGGTTATTTTTAGTAAAGTCGTGGATAGGTCACAAGCAATAAGCAAAAATTCATGGAAGCCGTGACCTGTCTGTGACTTTTGCTTCTGTAGCTCCATGGTTTCCCCCACCACCATGGTGGCTGAGAGCTGTGGGGTTCCCACTCTGCCCGCGGCAGCTGGAAGCTGGCGGGGGGCAGGGGCGCTCTCCATCCATGATGTCTGGGAACTGCAGGTTCACTGTATTTCCCAAAGAGAGAACAGGACACCCACAGATGATCGCCCAAGATGCCCCTGACCCCATCCTTCCTGAACCCTCAGGAGGCCCCCTGAGGAGGCTGTCGCCTGTTGCTGGAACCTTGCAGGGGGCTCCATGAGGAGGCTGTTGCCTGTTGCTGGAACCATGATGGGACCCTGCTGGCTGCCACCCCAGTTCCTCGGGCCCTGAGGCCGAAGCAGAGAACATCACTAAGGTCTCTGGAAGTCATGGATTCCGTGAGTTCCATGACCTCTGTGACATAAACGTAACCTTGCTTATAATAAAATGCATAAGGGTATCCGGTTCTTACCAAGCATTCTCTGAGTCATCTAACCCCACTGAAGATATTTCAGGACTTCTTCCAAAACAAAAACTATGATAAACCACCATCTGGTATTGGAATAAATGAACCATTACCATGTTCCAATGTTTTAACTGTGAGCCCTCTCCAGCAGTGTGTTTTGGTTTCTACTTGTTTTCTTGCTGTGGTAGGGAGAGATTAAAGAAGTGAAATTGGTTATCATCTCCAGTTGCAAGGTTTTTAGTGTATACACTTACATTTCAGCAGGTTATTTCAATATAAATATTTACAGGATAAGAAAAACTTCCCAGACTGATTGTATGGCTATTTTCAAAGAAGCCACTTCACAACTCGCGGAACTTCTGTGTAATGAAAGCTCCCAGCTGTGAAGCATTGGAGTACAGCATGCTATCAAAAGATAATTGCTAGGCAAAATTCAAATGCATTAGTGCCATGTCTTCTGTTCTGTCTGTGTTAGATTGCTGTGTGGCTGGGCATAAATCTTCTAAACCACTCTCTCCCCTCTTTAAAATCTTTATTTTAAAGAGTGAGTGCATAGAGCACCTCATTGTACAGTCATGTCTACGTGGCTTGTTTATCTCCAAATGATGTATCATTCTGCAGTTACTAATTGAAGATGTGTGGACTTACAAAAGAAGAGGCCACGTCAGGACAATATTCCTCCTTGCAGCTTTTGTGTCTATTCCATTGCAGGGATTTTAACTTATTTGAACTATTGCAAACCCTGTGCAGACAGTAAGACTTCCAGTTTTAGAAAGAAGCCCCTTCTAATTTTTCCATAATGCTTATGTATGAATGTTGAACAACCAGGAGTGACTCTAGACATTTCACCGCCCCAAGCATGGCATCATGCCACGGGGGGCACTCTGCCACTCGCCGGTCCCGCGGCTCTGGCGGACCTCCCGCAGGCTTGCCTGCGGAGGGTCCGCTGGTCCCGCGGCTTGGCTGGAGCCGCAGGACCAGTGGACCCTCTGCAGGCATGCCGCCGAAGGCTGGCTGCCTGCCACCCTCCTAGCGACCGGCAGAGCACCGCCTGCGGCATGCCGCCCCAAGCACACTTGGCGTGCTGAGGCCTGGAGCCGCCCCTGTGAACAACACAAAGAAGCACCGTGTAATATATTGAGTAAAATTCTTTGATGTGACTCTCTAGTTGTAAATGGGGTCACCTCCAATAAAGACACTCTTCTCTCTGCTAGTTAAGAAAAGTGGAGTCGTTATATTAGCTTTGAAATTCAATATATGGAAAATAACAATGTCTATTTCTACATTTGTCTGTACTTGCTAACCTACTATGACTTTGGTCTGTGAAATAAGAGAAACATTTAAATGCTTTGAAAACCTAATGGTTACACCTTTTTCTTTTTGCCTAGCATGAGTACTCTTCTAGCTCTATTCTTTAGTTAGCTTTTTAGACTGGGAGTCAGAGTCTCAGATTTGTAAATTAACATAGCTTCAATGAAGTCAAGACAGCTATGACAATTTATCCCAACTGAGAATCTAGCCCTGAATAGCTAAATGATTTCCTGAATAAATACTATGAGCATTTGAGCACTTAGTTTAAGAAGACAACTTTTTTCTCTTATAATCGGACATCTTGAACTCTTGTATATTAAAATCAGAGAGTTGCAATTGTTTTTGGAGGAAAAATGTATGCTGATCCTTGACCCCTGTTTTAATTTGCCCCAAGACTTGCTTGTTCGATATGTGAACTGTGCAGGATCGTTCTATGATGACTTTTTTTTTAATTGTCTGGTTTATTGCCTGTGGCTTGTTTGATTTTTTTTGGCAAAGAAGCATTTGATTGTTTGGGATTAAGGGCTTCCACCTTCTTTGTTGTGCTGTTACACAAGCAACGGTAAGAGCAGGCAAAGAGAGGCTTAGGGGTAGACATAGGGCTTAGGGATCCCGCAGGGTAGAATTTCATTATAGTGTGCCAGCCATGTACACTATAGCCTTGGCTATACTGGCGCTTTACAGTGCTGCAACTTTCTCGCTCAGGGGTGTGTAAAAAACACCCCCCTGAGTGCTGCAAGATACAGCGCTGTAAAGCACCAGTGTAAACAATGCCCCAGTGCTGGGACCGCAGCTCCCAGTGCTGCAAGCTAAACCCCATGAAGAGGTGAAGTATGTACAGCGCTGGGAGAGCTCTCTCCCAGCGCTGGCGCTGCGACCACACTCACACTTCAAAGTGCTGCTGCGGCAGCGCTTTGAAGTTTCGAGTGTAGCCAAGCCCTATGTCTTCAAAGGTTGTGATGTATGGTTTAAATGGAGCATCTGGCCCTCTAAACTGTTAGTGTGCAAGTTAACATATGCAACACGTAGCCAGAAACTGCAGAAGCAGGGAAAACTCCTTCTGGCAGCATGTCCCATGTGCTGGTTTCATGGCTGTGTACCTGCTACTTTCACCCTCCCAGCAGTGCTGGATTTGACACTAGACCTCCACAGCAAGTTAACAATTTAAACCATCCATTGGTTACACAGAAGAATCAACTTCTGCTGTTCATATGTGCTTCGTGATCTGGCTATGTTTTGAAGCAGCAATTGAAAGAGAACAGAACAACATGTCAGGATATGAATGTCACTTCATCTTAGTCCGTTCAGCACAATCTGTTTAACTGAAGTGACATCTGGTTAGATTCGATCTTTTAGGGTGCATTTCACTATGGACATTTCATCTTGTCCTATGCCAATTATTATACCTGGGCCTTGAGTTTGTGAGATTGTATCATCAGACACCTATGTAAAATATTAATGGGCTTATTGACAATATGTATCGTTAAAAAATCTACTTTTATCAAACAAAGCCATTTTGGGGGATTATAACAGCGGGGGAGATGTTAAATTTACATTTAGTTTAGTTTTTGATAACTTTAACAGCCAAGCTGCTTTTTTAGCACAATTATAAATCCTGACTTTTTTTTTTAATGGAAAAAATCAATCCTAGTGCTCAAATTTCAATGTGGACCATGCGTCTGTTGAAATGGGTATATGCCCATGAAAGCTTATGCTCCAATACTTCTGTTAGTCTATAAGGTGCCACAGGATTCTATCACTTTTTACAGATCCAGACTAACATGGCTACCCCTCTGAATGTGGACCATTGTTTGTCTAGTGGTTAGAACAGGGGAATGCATTTCCAGGTAAATAGATTATGTTTCTGGCTTTGTCATTGCCTTATGGTGTCACTCATCCTTGCTGCACTTCTGTTTTAACTATCAGTAAAATGGGGATAATACTTACTTCCCTCATACTTTGTGTGAGGCTTAATTAACTTTAATTTTAAATGCAACCTTTTGTATACCCAGTGGTCATGGTTATATTGTGGTTATATAGATTACTTTTTAAAAAAAAAAAAAAAAGGTATAAAATACCTTATTTGTACACTTTTAGTGATGAAAATTGAAATAAATTTGGAAGTTGTCATAAATTTACAGTTTTCTGAATGTAAAGATTAGCTTCTGCTACTTGTATTATATGATTCAGGGTTTTTTTAATCTTAAAGTAGATTGGATCTATGTGTTCTACTAGACTTTACTGATATAACCTTAAATGAGCTGTGTCTAAGCAACTGAAAAAGGCAACATCCTACACTTTCCAGTTAACACCTGAAGAACCCCAGAGTATATAGGTACGTTGGACTTCATGACATTTTGTTGTTGTTACATAGAGGTAAAAATCCTAAGGCCATCTTGGATCCTTTAAAGGACAAGTCGGCATCCATTTTGTAAACCCTTCTTGTCCCCTCCTCACTCTGAATTTGGCACCTTTTTATGTTTAGATGGGAAAAATGGTTACAGTCATCAGCTAATCTGCCCAGCAACCCTGTGCCTATATAAGGGTGGTGCTCAGATTAGATTAGCACTCCCCGCCAGAATGGCAGAGTCTTGTTGCTGGCTGAGGCAGAGCAAGTGACTGAGGGTTAATAGGGTAGGCCATTCACCCCACAAGGGACATCTTAAAGAGGGAATATACTTACCTACACACAACTAATCCATCCCTGATAGTGATCGCTTGTCCCACGCACGATGAGACAGGTAAAGGGAGGGGGAGGGACTTAATTACCTGAATACTCTCATGTTACCTATGAAGGTGCTCATCTGGTTCTGCCTTGAGGTCCTGTCTCCATCTGAGGAATCCGGCCATCCTATCGTGCTGCATCTATCCTGAAGAGGAGAAGACACCATCAGATCAAACTGCCAGGGATGGTAGTGTCATTGTTGTTCCGATCCCTGTATATAGATCCCTATTGATATAGCCTGCCTTGTTTTAGTATCTGTCTCACTTTGTTATCTGGGGAGTCCTTGCCACCCCATTAATAAATATTGTTGTACCTTTATCTTTTCTGAGTCATTTCTGGGAGCACAAACCCCCGGTGATAGATTTGAGAAGGGAGGCGAACCAGAGACCGAAACTCCTGACCTCTTGTTTCGGTTAACAGTTACAATTACATGTTTTTCCTAGGTAAGATACAGTAATGTTGCATTTTGCTTTCAAGAGCTCTGGAATGTCTCTGGAGCAAATATTATAGACTCAATTCACTTTTTAAGTGTACATCTGTTGAGGATAACCAAAAAATTCACAGCTAGCCTAGGCTTATAGCATGAAAAGCTTGTCTGGATAGTTATAATGCTAGACTATGTTCTGAGGTACAGGTCAAATTCAGTCCTATTGTAAGCAAGTGTAATTTTGGTGAGTTCAATGGAGTTGTCCCTATTTACATCACAACTGACTTGGGCCCAGACACTCAAATGAAGGCTTTCCCTGCTACAGCCCAATACTTAAAATGGGTCCTTCGGGTCATAAAAATATCCCCACCAGCAACCCTGAAGATATTTACTGAACACACATTGAATGATGAGTGGTGTGGGTAGCTCTGCCATTTTTGCAAAAATTCACAGCAGACCACGACTACATTGTTCCTAATACAGTAATGGTGGAATCCTTGTCCACCATTACTGTCCTTTCATCATAAAAATATTCATCCAGATTCCACAGATGTACAAGCAGACACTGAATTTACCTTGATGATGGCAAACTTGGGTGCTGGGTAAACTCAGAAATGGTGAAGCCATTGCATGTTAGCAGGGTTTTGTTGTTGCTGCTGGTATAAATGATTTTTTGTACAGTAGCACTTTTCTTTATGTTCCCTATCTATTTGCTACCCCGGAGACAGCTCCACACCAGAGGTAGCAATGGTATAAGTGTTAGTGTAGCCTGGAAGAGTAGCCCTTTCATTTCAGGGATGGGTCTCCTCACGTGGCTATGCAATTCCTCCATCTGGCACATTTCTTTATGCCCCATGACAAGTCAGTGCATAGCTGCAGCTCCCCATTTAGGCTAAGCTGTCCATCTACCTGGCTGTTACAAATGGCAAAATCTCTATGCCCAATACCTGGGTATAATGGCTAATGTGATCCTGAAGGGAGAAGACTAGGTGTCTGAATTTCTAGAAAAAGGATTTGTGGCCAAGAGGTGACCTCTCCAGCAACTATTTCTATTACATTATCCTTTTCTTCTTCAAGTTTTCCTACCACACTCATTGCCCTGGTGTCTGAGCACCTCTGTGGAATAATGGAACGCAGAGCTCGATGGATGTGTCACAGTCTCCCATTGTAATAAATGTTTTTGACATAAAACTAACATTTTAGTGAGCTAAAACATACCAAATGATGAATTTTATGAGTCTTTTATTCTGACTGTGCAATACTCTTCATCATACTGTGCACTTTATAATGGCTTTAAATAAATAGTGCCATTTAGTATTTAGTAACGTAAGCTGTGAATCACAACCTATTGTAGTATATTTTCAGACTACTTGGTCATTTTCCATAAAACTGATTAATTCCTCCAGGATACGTTTCCCGGTGAAATTCAAGGTGTAAAAACTCCCATACCGAGAACTTCATATTTGACTATCTTGGCTGACGTGATTTCCTTTCTAAAATATTTTGACTGGAAACAATTATAGTGGGTTTAATGTTAAGATGACTTGTTTCCATGGATTGTGTAAAGGAGGTTTTATTTCAAATGACTGTACTGGTGGTCTGATGTGATAAAGTGATATTGGCAATGGTTTTATATAAGCAAACCAGAGGGTGGTCACATCCTTATGAAAAGGTGTGGAACAGAAGAGCCTTGAACTTTGTTACTTCAGGGTAATAGTGTGGCCAGAGTCTGGAGACCCCATACTAAGTGAATGGATCTTCACTTGGTGGTAACTAATAACATAAAATAAGAGTAGAGCTGAGTGAAACTGTTTGACCAAAACATTTTTCAGTACAAAATGCAGATTTGGTGACACTGAAATATTTTGTGAATTTGTATCGCTTTTGGAAAATTGTTTCTGCTAACCCCCAGAACCTCCGCCCGCCCCCACAACAAAATCAGAAAAAAAATTGAAATGCTTTCTTTCAACATTTTTGAAACAGTGTTCTGATTTATTTAATTATTTATTTTTGGTTCAAAACAATTTTTGGTTTAGAAATTTCCTTCAGTTTTATTTAAAATTTCAAAAATGTTAAAAAAATGTTTGAAAACAAAACATTTAGAGGAGGCTTGAATGAAACATTTGCTTCAGTCCGAAATGAATTTTTTGTACTTTGATTTGCCAAAATTTAAAAAATAATTGGTTTGTGATTTGTCCCAAAGCAATTTTCTTCCCATTTTCTGGGATTGCCAATGAACTGAAAAATTCATTCTTCACACAGCTGTAGCTAAGAGCTCATGCAACTGTGGATGTTTAGATGCAGACCATTCTCTCCAATTTGTATTCCTTTGCTCCTCTCCTCACTTTGTGGTACAAAAGAGCATTTGGTTTTTGTTGGGGGATTGCCTCAGAAAATCAATAAAATGCTCACCTGGTTTTGTAAATCATTCACTCCTATTTAAGATTATAGGACACCTTTCAAAGGGTCTCTTTTAAAGCAAGAGGAAAGTTGATAAGGTGGCAGGGTCTTTCTGGGCATAAACCCCAATTTTAAAAGTTGTTTTAACAAGTTCTTTGAAGTGATTCAATTTACCTCAATGGTCACCCTTAGATTTTTACTTCTACTCTTTGAACAGCCTTAATTAAGACTTCAGTAGTTTAAATCGTTATCCAATATCAAGTCCTTGCTGGCTGAACTGTTAGTCAGAAAGGTTGGGAACCACCAATATAGAAAATAGCTGTCTCTTTAGTCATTCCTTTTATGCAGCCTAATGGATGTTTGACTCTTGGCACAGGACTATTAATTATAAGCCTTAATTGATAGTAAAACAGCCAATTAATGCATGTAGGGGGTTGAAGATGGAAATTCCCATGTCTTCCTCAGACTTCATTATTACAAAATCCATAATTAAACATTGTGTTGTTAAACTACTTTTTTATTAGCAATTCAGTACTTCCATTTCAATAATTGCACTGAAGACACTTTTAGTTTATTAACTCTTTCAACCCCCATCCCACCCACACATTTATCAAATACAAACATCTGTTTCCTTTGACCAAACATTTTTCTGTTTATCTAATAACTAGGTAACAACAAGGAGTTTTCGCTTGCCCTGACAACCACTCTCCCCCTGACAAAACACTCCTTTGCATTTTTTAATCTTTGTGTAAATTTATTTTATGCATTCCAACTTTGGGATATGGCTTCCTGAAATGAGTCATATCAAGATTGTCAGATGTATCCAAACACAAAATACTGGTCAGATTGCACACCATCTCCACTTTATCACCGATTATTTAAGGATAACCCCTGCAAAACACAATTCAATGATAACTGAGCATCATTGTCAGCTTGTAAGTTTCTGACTTGTGTAGCATTCTATACAGTGTAGATGATACCCTTGGTAGGGTTGTCAGTGAAGGCATGAGTCTTTGCTACTTGAGTAGAGAATCAGTTTTAGTTGCTTAGAAACTGTATCAGACTCCTAACCCTCTGTGTGATTTAGCTACTACAAGGAGAGAGAGCCACACAGCTAGTATGGGTTGACATGTCCAGTAATGACAACTCAAAAGGTATGTCTATGCTTTGAGCTGGAGGTGTAATTTCCAACTTGACTAGACGCATGCACTAGCTTTGATTGAGCTAGTGTGCTAAAAATAGAAGTGTAGCTCTGGTCGAATGGGCTAGCTGCTCTGAGCTTATGCCTAAGGTCCCAGGCAGGATTATACCTGGGGTCTAGCTCATCCTGCTGCTTATGCTGCTACAGCCTACGCTTCTAGTTCCAGTGCACTAGCTTGATCAAAGTTAGTGTAGGTATGTCCACCTGAGCTGGAAATTATGCCTCCAGCTCAAAGTGCAGACCATACCCTTAGTTGTGTAGCATAAAGGACAATCAAGCCAATGCCACATTTATAAAACTTGATTTTTGACTCAGTGCAATTTTTACAATTCATCCTCTGCCTGAAAGTGCTAGCCTAGGTACACTCAGGCTGGTCCTGGGGACGGGCGAGCAGGACACTAATTTCCAGATGGCATTGGGGCTGAAAATGTTTTCCAGCCTGGCTGGCAAAATTACCAGAGTTGTTCCTGGAACTCGCCAGTCTGTGTTTCATTACATTCAGAATTTTGTTCCTCATTGTCACTCTTATGTGTCAAATGAACAATACTAGGGTTTGGGGAAACAGTATCTTCCTACTAGGCATTCTGCTGGTGGAAATGGCTTGTCATAGGGTTTTATTGGGTTAGGTCTTTCCCAACAGCTCTTGGATCTTCTGTGTGCCTAAGCACCCCAATAAATTATCAAGTTTTAATTTTTAGAATGAGAGTTTTCAACAGAACTGAGTCTATTTACCATTGCTTTGTTAGCCTATCTAAAACCTTGTCTATACTGTTTTTGTTTTTGTTTTTGTTAGCCACTCAGGTAGCTACCCCGATGTAGCTGTACACTGGTCTAAACTGACTTGGTGCATTGCTTTTCCTTCCAGTTTGAAATTGGGGAAACTGCACTGGTACAAGTCATGGGTACTACAGATAGCGAAGGCCTATATCCAGAAAACGAACTTTTTAGATCATTTCATGCCTTTTAATTTCTCTTAGCACCCCTTGTAGTATCTGGGTTGATTGTGCAGCATTTTAAACTCTGAGTGGCCGCTGGCATGAAATGTGTAAACTGCTACTCAGTCTGTCTAAGGAGGAAATTGGCTCCCATTAGTTTTTATTTCCCAGTGTGCATGTTTTAAATGCCCTCAGAGGCCTGTGATTTGTCTTTCCTTGAGTGTCTGCCAGAGACATTTCCCTTTTTTCTGTCCCAGTCTGAAATAATTCCTCCTCAAACTTACTGTTTTCCTTAACTTCAGTCTACAATCTCCTTTTAGACCTAACTGCAAAGCTTGGCTCTTGATCCACATTCAAGAGTGCTTGAGTTTGGGGGTTTGGTTCAAAATCCTTTTTAAATCTTAGCACAGACTTTGGCAAATAGGGATATGGGAGTTTCTCCAGGAGACTGCAGCAAAGCAGTTATGAATAATACCTGTGAAGGAGGAAATGGACTAGTCAGAACAAGAAAACTTCAGTTGAATAGAAATAAAGAAAAAAAATTCAAGATCACATGAACTGTAATTGCCTGGCTGGAGTCAATGCAGACTCTCTGAATAACACTTCTCATTTTGAATGTTTGTTTAAAGTATAGAATGTGTCATGTCAAACAACACTTAGATTCTTTTGATGGAAGTGTCACAATTGCAGTTATTTGTACTTGAATTAAAAATGGGTGGGAGGAAAAAATCTTCTGAATTAAAATATTCAGTAACTTCTAAGTTACCTGAACAAAATATAAGCATATACATATATACTCTGATCCCACTCTTGCAGTCTGTATTCACACAAACTTCCCCATTCATGCAGACATCTGACTTAACACAGTGACACTTTTCATTGAGTAAGGACTGCAGGATCTCTGACTTTGTGCTAGTGTTGAACTCTGGATTTAAAGTTGTTCCTCTCATTAGGTTTATGAGAATGTTACATAACAGCAATCTTATCAGTGACAGTTCTCTTCTAATATATTCATGGATTCTGCTACAGCTGCTGTTTACATCAAGTAGGAAGTTATGTATATTTATTTACTCTCCCCTCCAAAAAAAAGGCAAAGGAAAAGCTTTAATTCTATGACATACAAAGTGTTGACTGCAGTTTTTAATTATGCACAGTATCTAGTACACAAACCCAGGGGCGGCTCCAGGCCTGTCATAAGTAGATAGGTAAGGGTTAATTTTCTTTTACCTGTAAAGGGTGAACAAAGGGGGAACCAAACACCTGACCAGAGGACCAATCAGAGACCTGGATTTTTTTTAAAGTCTGGGAGGGAACTGGAAACTCGAGGGTCTTTTTGTTTCCTCGGCTGTGAGTAAACAGCTTTTCTTCTAACTCCATCTTCTTTCAAATATGCTACTATAAAGTGTGAGTACAAAGGAACCAAAGTAATCGGCTGTGATGTGCTTTGAGTGTATTTACAATGCGAATCTCTCTCTTTTTTTGGTTTAATTGGGCTATCTTTTAAATCAGACTGTTTATTCCTATTTTCTTATAAGCCATATTCCTGTATTGAGTTTCTTAATGCAGTATTATTGTTCTGTATTTCTTTCTTTTTTATAAAGTTTCTTTTTAAAACTTGTGGGAGTTTCTTTTCCCTAGTGAGGCAGAGGGGAGAGGAATTTCTGTGCAGGCTAGGGGGGGAGGGAAAAGCCCAAGCTCTGTGTCTTACTTTCCTATGTCCCAGGCGGAAAAGGCTACGGGACAAAGGGAGGGGTGAATCTCTCTTGTGTGAGCTGACTAGGTTTGAATACATAGCCTCGGGAAGCTAATTGCCTCTCTGGTTGTATTCAAAGGGAATAGGACAGCATCGCACCGGCTAACCCAGGAAAGGGGGGGAAGCTGGGGGATGAGATAGAGGAGACCCAGGGGCTCTGGGTCTTGGAGGGATCCCCCAAGGAAAGGTTTGGGGACCCCGAGGGGGCCGAAACCCTAGAAAACTTCGGCTGGTGGCAGCGAGATAAGATCCAAGCTGGGTATAAGCTTGGGGGAGGTTCACAGTAAGCACCCAGATTTTGTGTGCACAGGTCCAGATCTGGGACAGACGTTTACCACAAGGCCCCAACATGCCAAGCACGTGCTTGGGGCGGCAAGCCGCGGAGGGCGCTCTGCCAGCGCCGCGAGGGTGATAGGCAGGCTGCCTTCGGCGGCATGCCTGTGGAGGGTCCGCTGGTCCCGCGGCTTTGGCGGACCCCCCGCAGGCGTGCCTGCGGAGGGTCTCCTGGTCCCGCGGCTTCGGAGGCAGCCTGCCTGCCATGCTTGGGGCGGTAAAATGCCTAGAGCTGCCCCTGACGAACCTAGTTTACTGGAATTTAGGAGATCTAGTTTCTATTCCTGAATCTGCTATAGACTTTCTGTATGACCTCAGGCAAATCTCCTCCCATCCCTGTACCTCATTTCCCCATTTGTAAAATGAGGATAATGTTTATCCATCTTTGTGCAGTATGAGTTTCTGATGAAAAGCAAAGCTGCGGAGATTATATAGGAACAAGTTTAGAAACCCTTTCTCAAGAACAGTGAGGTTAACTTGAAATTCTCAATAACTTCACAAAGGGTTTTGACATAAATGCCTTCATGTCAATTTGTTTTTTTTAAATAGGAATTCAGACAATTTCTTAATAATTGCAAAAATCTACATTTTTTTTTCAAACCCTTTTATTCTGACCTGTTTCAGTTTCCCAGAAACAGCAAAGGCATAGAGAAAGTCTTGTATGAGCTAGAATTGGCCAGAAGTGAAAGTAGCTGACAAAAGGATTAGACAAATTACAGGAAGATCATTTCTCTGACTAGAACAGAATGTATGGAATTTAAAGGGGCAATAGCAAGGTTAACATCTAAAATGTCTTTCCTGATACTGAAACATATGCCAGATCTTCAGGACAAGGCTACACTGCCATTAAAGTCATAGTTTATCAGCAAGGTGAACCACCAAAAGCAAGTACAGGGATTTCACATTTGTCTACGAACATCAAGCCATTCTTGCTCTCTCTCGCCCTGCCTGCCCCACAGTTGCTAAAGGTCCCCAGGCCTGAAAATAACGCACACCCTGATTTTTTTTTAAAGTAGTTATTGAATAGACAAGGACCCAAGGAAATTGCACAGTGGTCAGTTTTTTGACCCCTCTTTGCTAAATGAGCTATATAGTAATTCTGCATATGAATGAACACTTGCCAATACATGAAGGATGCACTTCTTAGAGTGAATATGAATATAATACAGCCCAGTTTACAGAAAAATGCTGTTTTCTGATGAAAAAGGCTACTTCTGTTGAAACCAAAATGTTTTAGAAAATGTATCTATTTCGATGAATATTCCCACAGAAAAAAAATAAACAAAGCAAACAAAAACTTTGAAATGAAAAAAACGGTTTCATTACAACACACTGGAGATACTTTGATTTAAAAAAAAATTGTTGATCTAGAAAAGATGTTAAAACCAGTTAATTTTTTTTCAACTATGAAATTTTTTTTTACCATTTTTTTTTTTTTTTGGCTAGCTCAATTTTTTTGTAACATTTCTGTCAGAGCTATAACATATCAGTGGAAAACTAAATTTTATAGCTTTGTTGCTGACAGGTTAGGTGAAGTTAGGGTGACCAGACAGCAAATGTGAAAAATTGGGATGGGGTAGGGTGTTAAGAGGCACCTATATAAGAAAGAGACCCAAAAATTGAGACTGTCCCTAAAAAATCAAGACATGTGGTCACCCTAAGAAGTTATCAGATGTGTTTATTTTATATCCCTTTCCACTTGCAGATTTGTAGTAAATGGAAGTTTTCCATTGACTTTGGAAGCAGAGTTGAGCACTTTGGAAAATCTCACCTTACGTTCTGCCATATATTTCATGTTATAGCCTTTTCAGATGATGACCTAGCACATGTTGTTCATTTTAAGAACACTTTCACTGCAGATTTGACAAAATGCAAAGAAGGTACCAATGTGAAATTTCTAAAGATAGCTACTGCACTCGACCCAAGGTTTAAGAATCTGAAGTGCCTTCCAAAATTTGAGAGGGATGAAGTGCAGAGCATGCTTTCAGAAGTCTTAAAAGCAAACACTTTGATGTGGAAACTACAGAATCCGAACTACCAAAAAGGAAAATCAACCCTTTGCTGGTGGCATCTGAGTCAGATGATGAAAATGAACCTGTGTTGGTCCACACTACTTTGGATCATTATCTAGCAGAACCCGTCATTAGCATGGACGCACGTTCTCTGGAATGGCAGTTGAAGCATGAAGGGACATATGAATCTTTAGCATATCTGGCATGTAAATATCTTGCAACACTGGCTATAATAGTAATTGTAACTGAAACCAAAATATTTGAAAATGTAGAAAACATCCAAACTTTGTAAATAGTTTTCTATTACTGCTTAACAGCATGATTAATCATGATCTACAACCTATCCTGAAGGACAATCCATCACTCTCACAGATCTTGGGAGACAGGCTAGTCCTTGCTTACAGACAAGCACCAAACCTGAAGCAAATACTCACCTGCAACCACACACCACACAACAAAAACACTAACCCAGGAACCTATCCTTGCCACAAAGCCCGTTGCCAACTCTGTCCACATATCTATTCATAGGACCTAATCACATCAGCCATGTCATCAGGGGCTTGTTCACCTGCACATCTACCAACGTGACATATGCCGCCATGCGCCAGCAATGCCCCTCTGCCACGTACATTGGCCAAACCAGACACAAATCAGACGTCAAGAATTATAACATTCAAAAACCAGTTGGAGAACATTTCAATTACAGACCTAAAAGTCGCAATATTACAACAAAAAAACTTCAAAAACAGACTCCGAGAGACTGCTGAATTGGAATTAATTTGCAAATTGGACACCATCAAACTAGGCTTGAATAAAGACTGAGAGTGGATGGGCCATTGCACAAAGTAAAACTATTTTCTCATGCTTATTTCTCCCTCTACCCTCCCTCCCTCAGTTTCTTACGTCTCCTTATCAATTGCTGGAAATGGGCCATTTTCATTGCCACTACAGACAGTTCTTTTTCTCTCCTGTTGATAATAGCTCACTTTAACTGATCACTCTCCTTATAGTGTGTGTGGTTACACCTATTGTTTTATGTTCATTCTTTCTCTCTCTCTGTGTGTGTGTGTGTGTGTGTGTATATATATATAATATAATATAATCTTCCTACTGTATTTTCCACTACATGCATCCGATGAAGTGGGCTGTAGTCCACGAAAGTTTATGCTCTAATAAATTTGTTAGTCTCTAAGGTGCCACAAGTACTCCTGTTCTTTTTGCGGATACAGACTAACGTGGCTGCTACTGTGAAAGATGAGAATTGTTTTTATTCACATATGAAAATGGAGCCCATACAAAAAAAGTTCCTGGGAAGATTTCATAATTTCTTTCCGATTATTTTGCATCTAAATAGTTTCATAATAAGGACTCCACATAGAAAAAAAATTACATGATTTGGTCTCATTTTATTTTAATGCATCTTTTACAGTTGTGTAGAGAAAACTTTAAAAAATGCCAATCTCCTATGGAGACATCTTTGTTTATTTTTTCTGAATTTTTAAAAAAGAAATTTCATATTTTAAAATAAAACTATGTAATATTCACAAAGCAATATCACTCTCTCTCTGTGACAGTAATAACTACATATGAACTCCACAACAGGAGCTCTAGCTCTCTACAAATGAAAACAGAGTAAAGAAGATTAAAATTATATTCCATATGTTAAGGTTAAGAGTACATAGCAGTATTATGGGATAAAATACATTACAGATATATTATCTCCAAAACAAATATTATAAACTCAGAGTTAAGATTAACTTTAAAAGAATCCTAACATTTTATGGTATAGAAACACACAGTTTAGGCACTCAAACAACTTTAATTCTGCCCTAAAATGACCATTCATGATTGAAGTATAAAAGTGTGTGTTGTAGATCCAGATTAGATTAAACTAATTTATAAAGACAATTATATTTTCCACATTTTTCCCTTTGTGGTATTATTGCAGAGCGGAGTTAAGGTTTTTTTTGCCAACTTGGCTTCATGCCCATCAGGAACAATAGGAGATGATGACTGTTGTGACAAAGGAAAATCCCTTCATTGTACTCCCTGTGAAAAAACATTAGTCCTCCTCCTTCAGCAGATATTAAACTTCCAGTTATTAAGCATAATAGTAAAAAGGATCATTAAGCAAAAAAAAAAAAAGTGTTTTCATGTGTAGCCAATGCCAAAGATAGCTATGAATTTTAACTCAAAAGAAAATTTGAACAGTGTTATTTTGTAATTTGGGCAAAAAAATAGTCTAACATAGAGTGCTAGATTTCTTAAATAACCCATATTTTAAATTAATTTAACTCAAAATAATTAATGGATTTTCTTTAAAGTTGCAGGAAATACATTTGGTACTCAAAAAGTGCTGTACATTGTTTCATGTGGTGTGTGTGTGTATATATATATGTGTGTATGTATATCTATACATATGTATACACAATCTTCCTACTGTATTTTCCGCTACCTGCCTCTGATGAAGGGGGCTTAAAGCTTATGCTCTAATACAGGGATCGGCAATCTTTCAGAAGTGATGTGCCGAGTTTTCATTTATTCACTCTAATTTAATGTTTCGTGTGCCAGTAATACATTTTAATGTTTTTAGAAGGTCTCTTTCCATAAGTCTATAGTATATAACTAAACTATTGCTGTATGTAAAGTAAATAAGGTTTTTAAAATGTTTAAGAAGCTTCATTTAAAATTATACTAAAATGCAGGGACCCCTGGACTGGTGGCCAGGACCCGGGCAGTGAGAGTGCCACTGAAAATTAGTTTGTGTGCCGCCTTCGGCACCCATGCCTTAGGTTGCCTACCCCTGCTTTAATAAATTTGTTAGTCTGTAAGGTGCCACAATTCTCATCTGACTGATAATATGGGAATATGACAGGAAGAGTTATGTGCCAGAATAGTAATTATGAGATGTGCTGAGTAAGAATGCTTTTAAGTTGGTTTCCTGAGGTTCACAGAACTAAAGAAATGATAATGTTGATGAATAACTAAACTACATGAATTACAAGGACTTTAATTATGAATCTGCTAACTGCTGGTTCCTTGACCACTGTACTTATTGGGTTCCAGGTCCTTGACCACTGTAGCAGGGCAGTCCCCCCACTCCCTGGCTAAGAGGGGTTAAAAATAGCCCTGGACAGGGCTGCAGCTGAGAAAGGTAGGCTGACTGGGGAAACAGCCACACCTGGGGCCACACCCCAATCAGGCCACAGCTAGCCCTATAAAAGGGCTGTGAGGCAGCAGCTCAGACTCTCTCTCCAGCTTTGGAGGGAGAAGGAATAGGCTGTCTGGGAGCTCAGGGTACAGGGAATGAAGCAGGGCTGGGAAAAGGTAGAAGGAGCTGGGGAGCTCCAGCCTGGCAACTCCCGAGGCTGCAGGCCTTGTGCAAGGCCAAAGCTGGTACAGGGGGTTGTGGAGGTGCAGCCCGGGCTTAGGCAAAGGAAGCAGGTCCAACCCCCCCTTGCCAATGATCAGTGACTTTTACAGACTGCAGTCTGCCCCAGTGAGCGGGAGCTAGATGGTGACTGGCAGTAGCCACTGAGGTGAGGGGGGGGGATAGAGGATTGGGGATTCCCCTGGGTGGGGAGACCAGATAGTAGGGGTACTGCCAGGGGGAGCACCCAAGGTAAAGGGGCACCAGGGTCTGGGAGGGACATGGGGGTCAACGGAAAGCAGGATGTCAGCCAGCAGAGGGTGATCTGGAGCTGAAGAGCTAATTCTCAGGACGTAGCTAGAGGTGCCGCACCGGTGAGTCATCACTTTGCTACACCACAAAAGAAGAGGTTTGATAGAAAAGAAATCTTGCGTGCTGAAGAAATATCTTAAACTGCTTGTAGTGGAAATGCAATACCCGTCCCAAAGCACACAAGTGTTTCATGTTGCTATTTTTAGATGTTGGTTTAACCAAACTCACGTGAACATTTCAGTAATGATATAGCAGAAGATGCGCACTGCTTTAAAGAAAGTGTTCCCTTCTTATCTCCTACTTAACAATGTATGGTTTGGGCTAACATCAAATATAGCAATATTATGTGTGTGGTTTTTTTCTCATTAAATCCAAATAATTGAAATAGACATAATATATCGTGGGCAGATCACTTTGCAAAATGAAAGGTTATTCTCATTGGATTTTCCTGATGAAGTAAAGGTTTCATAGGTATTTATTTATATTTTAAAAACACAAAATAGCCTATTTTTTTTATAATGTTCTGGTCATGGCATAGACTTAGAACTGATCAGCAGAGGAATAAATCAATCCCATTCTCAACATAAATCAGCATGTAAAAACAATAGGTAGCTCAGAGTGTTGATAGTGAATTACGGTACCCTTTTTACTTTTAATTAGCCAGTTCAAATCTAGCTCATGTGTATAGTGATGAAAAATCTTTACCCTCTGTTGGCATTTTTCTGGCCTATGTGAAATAAATTCACAGTCCATTTACTAAAGGATAAAGGTCCACAGCATGAAATCTACCGCCATAATATACTACTTGCTGGTCACAGAGGACCAAGGATTGATTGGACATGAAGAATGAGCTGAAAAGGAGTAGTCTGCTTAGGTCAGTGTGTGGGTTGTTTGAACTATTCTCATTCTGTAGAAGTTCATAGGATAAACAAAACTTTGGGATGGGATTAACAAGGGGTGACAAATTGATGTGAAAGTCAGTAGGAGTTGGATGTCTAACTCCTTTGCCTCTCTGAAGATCCCAGCCTTAATTTTCAGTAACTCCTTGCTTAACACTGTAGCTATGTTCTTGGAAAAATGCTACTTTAAGCGAAATGATGTTAAGCGAATCCAATTTCCCCATCAGAATTAATGTAAATGGGAGGGGGAGATTAGGTTCCAGGGAATTTTTTTCACCAGACAAAAGACTAAAATATATATATAATATATATATTGTAAATAGACATACACATAGATATTTGTGAGTGACTCTCTATCTGTATACGACGACCCCTATCTTGCATTTTGTACCACTGACTTGATTAGGACTCTGCACAGATGCTAGAGTCCACCCACATATTGTAAATTACAGGATCAGGACTCGTATGTATATATTTTTTTTCTCATGCTCGGACCTGTCTTTGTAAATAACATCCTCATATGGTTCAAATGTGGTATCTTCAGTATTGCAGTCCAGACATCTAATTCATGAGCTAAAGGAGTGGCTCCATTACCAGGTACCTCTAGTGGACCAGCCAGTTAGACAGAGGCAAGGGAGATACAACAGCAAGGGTGCAGAGCATTATTGGGTGGATCATCCTGAATGCTCCCTAGATGGGGCCAGCAGGAAGAAGCGCACTGTCTGGCAGGTTCTTCTCCATGGGAAGAACAGGGGTCTCAGTGCTGCAGCCCTGAGAGTAGGGGCCAAAGGGAAATGGACCAGGCAGAGGAGGTAGAACTTTGGCTATATGTGATTCCAACTTGCCCTCTTGGGAATGGGAGCCATGGGTTCTCAAATGAGCCCCTTATTTCCCCCATCCAATTCTCTTTCTCTGCAGTCTCCCCCTTCTCAACTAGTCCTCATCTCTTTCTCCATACTGTGCCTTCTCCTCAGCCCATATCCTTCTCTTCCCCTGCTAATCACTAGAGAGCAATGTGACACACTTTACAGTGTGTTGCCATCTTCTCTCATCAGTAGAAAAAGGTCTGCATGAACATTTCAGGCAAAAGTGAGACTGTTTATGTGGTATTACATCATAAAATATTTGCAAAGATTTCCTGGCAATGCAAAACACTACAAAAATATGAAAAGAGCAGCAAATTATGGTGGGTGAAACTTCATTCTCTTCCTGCCACACACACAAATCCTTAATTGTGTTTTAATGACCAAATTCTGTCTTGACTTGTGTCCTATGCAGATACGGTTGAAGTTAATGACATTTCAAGGAATGCAAGTCTAGGCAGAATTTGCTCCTGTATTTTTAAGATAAAATTTAGTTAAGGATCCAACTTCAGACATTTTCAGATAATGGGGCTTCTAATTAATGTTATCTTATTAACACTGACTGTCTAAGAACTATACATGTTTTTGTTACCCCACATCACCCCAGCCCACTTGTCTTGCCCTGTACAGTGTTTGTAAGTTTCTTGAGGGCAGGGAATGTCATTTTCTATTTTTATACATATAACACATGTTTATAAGTTGGCAATATATATATATACCAATACTGTTGAGGTACCATACTGTTTCTTTTCATGTGAATTCTCTCACACTTAGGTGTTGTGAAAGAAGTCACTAATCAGTATGGTGTATGCAAGTAAACACCGGCATCTGGTTCATGTTGGCTGACTTCGGCTCAGGCTATGGGGCTATAAAATTGCGGTGTAGATGTTTTGGCTCAAGCTGGAGCCCATGCTCTTGGGACCCTGTTTAATTGCAGTGTAGATATACTCTCAGGCCTGGTCTACACTACGTGTTTAAACCGAATTTAGCAGCGTTAAACCGATTTTACGCTGCACCAGTCCATACAACGAAGCCCTTTATATCGATATAAAGAGCTGTCAAGGTTCCTTGCCCACTCTGAACTTTAGGGTACAAATGTGGGGACCTGCATGGACACTTCTAAACTTATTTACTAGCTTAGATCTGGTAACTCTGCAACCATCCAGAAATTTTAGTGTCTGGAGCACTTCCTGTCCCCCCCAAACTCTCCCCTCCCTGGGTGGCCTTGAGGGACTTCACCAATTCCCTGGTGAACCACAGATCAACCCCCTTGGATCTTAAAACAAGGAAAAATCAAATCAGTCTTAAAAGAAAGTTTTAATTAAAGAAGAAAGATAAAAAATCATATCTTAAATGAGGATGGAAAATACTTTACAGGTAATCAAATTCGTATAGCCCAGAAGAACCCCTCTAGCACCTTGAGTCAAAGTTTTACAGCAAACGAGAGTAAAATATCCCTCAACAACAAAAAAAGACATACAGTTGAAAAAACAACAATAAAACTAATCCGCCTTGCTGGCTATACTTATATTTGAAAACATGAAAGACTGAATTCAAAAGATTTGAGAGCCGGATGAGCTCGTCCCTCTTAGCCAAGAGCGAACAAACACCAAACAAGCACACACAACAAGACTTTGCTCCACCAAGATGAAAGCATCTTGTCCCTATGGCCTCTGGTAGTGTCAAGCCAGGTCCACTGAGCTTCTAACCCTTCTAAAGTAAAAGAGGCATATAGCCCTTAACTATGTGTTTTATGACAAAGCTCTAAACCGATTCGTAGGTACTCCCCCCGACAAGGGGGAATAGGCGCTGAAACGGCATGCTGTGGGATTAGGGAGTGGGCTGGCAATGCGACCGTATTGACCCTCTGGAGCTACCACAGTGCATCCATTGGAACCGCTCTGGAAGCCCCCCACCTGAACTTGGAGCACCTGTCAGGTAACAGGAAAGCCCCTGTGAACTTTGAATTTCATTTCCCTGTTGGCCAGCGTGGAGAGCTCACACAGCACAGGCCAACAATGCAGTCTCCTGAATGCGAAAAAGAGCTCCAGCATGGATTGCACAGGAGGTCTGGATCTGATCGCTGTATGGGAGAGGATCCATGCTAAGAGAACTTGTTCCAAAAGAGGAAATGAAAAATCATTTGAAAATATTCCAAGCTCATGATGCAGAGAGGCCCACACCCAGGGACTAGTAAGTGCTGTGGTGAAAGTTAAGAGCTCAGACAAGCCCTACAGAAAACCAAAGAAGCAAACAAAGTCGCGAGACAGGGCCAAAAACATGCCGCTTTACACCTGACTGCATGCAATTCTTGGGGGGTCCGCCACAGTACCCCACCCCCTGTCCATGGATTCCAAGATGGGGGTGGTAATCCAGCCATGCCTGAGGTTCTTGCGGATGGGAAGATAGGAGGAGGAATGAGCTTAGCAGAGCCACAGCACTCCGTTCTCCCAACAGCCAGGAACTTTTACTTCACCCTGATGAATTACCCCCAGCCCTCACAACCACTATCCCAGACAATATCCATGGAAGGGACCTCTGTGAGTGTACCTTGTAAATATAAGAACATGGTTGAAAAAAAGTGTTCTTAATGATATAATTGCCCTGAAGGACTTGGGATGCATTGCGGCCAGTACAGTCTGGAAAAGTCTGTTAACATGTCCTGGGAGAGCGAAATCCTCCAGGGACATCTCCATGAAGCTCTCCTGGAGGTACTCCAAAAGCCTTTGCAGAAGGTTTCTGGGCAGCGCTGCTTTATTCCATCCTCATTGTAGGACATTGACACGCCAGCATGTAGCAAGTAATCTGGTATCATTGCATGACAAAGCCTAGCTGCGTATAGTCCTGGTGTTTGCTGCATTCAACGACATCCGTTGTTATCTCACTGCGTATCCTCAGGAAAGTGATATCGTTCAAGGTAACCTGGTTGAAATTCAGGAATTTAAGTAAGGGGACAGAGATGGCCATTCCTACTGGGCTGTTGCCCTGTGGCTAAAAGAAATCCTCCCTGCAGGTAGCCAAGCAGCGGAAGGTGGGGGGGGCGCATTGTGCTGACTTTTCCGTGTTTGGCTAGCAAGGATCTTTCCTGTTACCACCCACGCGGTTGGGGGGAGAGGAAGGGGACGCTGTTTAGCAGTGATCTCCATGAAATACCAGCCACGAGGGTTTCTGCTGCTGCACGTTAACAGGAAAGAAGCAGCTTGTTTGCTATTTGGGAAAGAGGGGGCGCTGGAAGATAAGGCTGCAGAAGACGAAAGACAATGGCTTACCATGGCCGCCTGCAAGCCGAATTCCTGCTGCCGGACCTGCGTCTGTGACTGTAAACACCAAAGCCGCAGGCCTCAATATAAGATGCAAAATGCGAACTTGTAGTGAAAACACATGTGCTATGTAAGGTGAATAGTGTTGTTCACGTGAAAGGGTAGACCATTGTTCTAAAAGTATCTTTTTAAATACTCTCTCCCTTTTTTCCCCTCCTCATGCATTTTCAAGCCTCCTACTCCGTCCCGAAGGCTAGCTCAGATAAGGCAGCAGAAAAAAACAGCTGTGAGATAAATGTTCTGGAAATCGTAGGAAATGACCCGCAAGAAAGAGCTCATCTGAATGAGTGGAAGGACGTGGAGCAAAAGTACAGGAAAGATGCCAGTGACTGTGAGGGACAGGAGGGACCAAGTGAGACAGAGGGATGCTCGAGATGAGAGAGAGAATGCCTTGAGATGAGAGGTGGTGGCAGGAAGATCCAGCGGCTGGCGGGATGACTCAGGAGCACTGCCGCTGATCAAAACTGACATGCTCTGGCATATGGTGGAGCTTCAGGAATGGCAAAGCAGGATCACAGAGTGCCACTGCAGCCCCTGTATAACCACCTCCCCCCTCACCATGTTCCTAGCCTCCTCACCCGCAGACGAGTAAGAACTTGTGGGGGTAGGCCTCCGTGCACCTGCCCGTCCTACCCCAGTGGACAGCCCAACCAAAAGGCTTCATTATTATGAAATTTGTTAGCGCCTTTTCCTTCCCTACTATTCTCCTCCCAAATACCACTCAGACTACTTTGTCAGTTTTCTCCTCTTTTTTATAATGAATAATAAAGAATACAGATTTTAACAAGAGTGACTTATTTCCTTAGAAAGCAAGCTGTGATCAAAGGGGTGGTGGTGGTGGCTACAGGGAATGAGTCAATCGGGGATGCGGGGGGGTTTCATCAAGGAGAAACAAACAGAACAGTCACACAATGTACCGGCCAGTGATGAAACTGTTTCAAAGCTTCTCTAATGCGCACCGTGCTTCCTGGTGTGCGCTATCTAATCTCCTGGTTCTGGCTGCGTGGGGTAATCAGAGCCAGGTGATTGCCTCACCTCCCACATAAAAGGTCTCCCCTACTCTCAACAGAGATTAGTGGAGCACACAGCAAGCAGCAATAACAATGGGGACATGGGTTTGGCTGAGGTCTGAGCGAGTCAGTAATGTGCGCCAGCACACCTTTAAACGGCCAAATGCATATTCTACCACTATTCTGCGCTTGCTCAGCCTGTAGTTGAACAACTCCTGACTACTGTCCAGGCTGCCTGTGTATGGCTTCATGAGCCATGGCATCAAGGTGTAGGCTGGGTCCCCCAGGATAACGACAGGCATTTCAACATCCCCAACTGTTGTTTTCTGGTCTGGGAAGTAATTTCCTTGCTGCAGCGGTTTAAACAGAGTAGTGTTCCTGAAGACGTGAGCATCATGAACCCTTCCTGGCCATCCCACGTGGATGTTGGTGAAATGTCCCTTGTGATCCACCAGTGGTTGCAGCACCATGGAAAAGTACCCCTTGCAGTTTATGTACTGGGTGCCCTGGTGCTCCGGTGCCAAGATAGAGATATGGGTTCCATCTATTGCCCCACCACAGTTAGGGAATGCCATTGCAGCAAAGCCATCCACTATGACCTGCACATTTCCCAGAGTCACAACGTTTCATAGCAGCAGCTTAGTGATTGCTTTGGCTACTTGCATCACAGCAGCCCTGTAAGGAGGCGCCCTGGCTCCCCACCGCGCCTGAGGGGGACGAGCCAGAGCAGGCACCTCTGTGGGCGGAGCCAACGCCACCTGTCCCCGCCCCCCGGAAGTCAAGGGGCGGGACAGGAAGTATAAAAGCCCGGCCCCAGAGCTCAGTTGCGGGCCGGCTACCGAAGAGGACAGATGCTGAAGCCCAAGCTCCCGCTGGGCCTAACCTGCCCTGCGCTCGCTATCCGGAGGAGCGCTGGCCGGACCTGCCTCGTGCCTGGTATCCGGAGGACCCCCAGCCTGCCCTGCCCTGCCCTGCGCTTGCTATCCGGAGGAGCCGTCAGAGTGTCCTGCCTCCCAGCATCCAGAGGAACCCATGGTCTGAGACCCCCCGAACTATGCCAGTGGAGGCCAGGTACAGGGAGAGGGGGGAATTGGAAGTAGCCCGGGGGTAGCCGACCCCAGTCTGGCTCCTGGGGACTGTGAACCCATGTCAGTGTGTTGTGGCCTGGATTCCCCACTGACTGCAGTGAACGCTTGTCGCTGCTAGGGCCCCGGGCTGGGATGCAGTGGAGTAGGAGGGCCTGCGTCCCCCCCTGCCACCCGTCCAAGGGTGGCAGATCCCCCCCCTCTCCGTGGCCTGAAGAGGGCTTCGGTATAGACTCACTGCTTGTACTGTGTTGTTTGCTCAGCCCCTGGGCTGAGCCTGAAGTATTTGCTGCCCCACCCTGCCCAAGGGCTTGGGCTATAGACTGTGTTTGCTCAGCCCCTGAGCTGAGCCTGAACTATTTGCTGCCCGCCCTGCCCAAGGGCCAGGTGTAGACACGGACTGCTGTGTGTAAGGAGGCGCCCTGGCTCCCCGCTGCGCCTGAGGGGGACGAGCCCCAGCCAGACCGGTTTACAAGCCCCCACAGTAGATTTTCCCACTCCAAACTGATTCCCGACTGACCGGTAGCTGTCCTGCGTTGCAAGCTTCTGGAGAGCTATTGCCGCTCGCTTCTCAACTGTGAGGGCTGCTCTCATCTTTGTATTCTGGCGCTTCAGGGCAGGGGAAAGCAAGTCACAAAGTTCTATGAAAGTGCCCTTATGCATGCGAGAGTTTTGCAGCCACCGGGAATCGTCCCACACCTGCACCACTATGTGGTCCCACCTGTCTGTGCTTGTTTCCTGGGCCCAAAATCGGCGTTCAATGGCTAGAACCTGCCCTATTACCAGTGGGATCTCCAACATGCTGGGGTCTGCAGTTTGAGAGAATTCTGTGTCCATGTCCTCATCACTCTCGTTGCCGCTCTGCCGTAGTTGCCGCCTCCTCGCCTGGCTTTGCAGGTCCCGGTTCAGCATTGACTGTACGAGAATGCGTGAGGTGTTTAAAACATCCATGGCTGCTGTCTTGAGCTCAGCAGGGTCCGTGCTTGCCGTGGAATGGCGTCCGCACAGTTCACCCGGGAAAAAAGGCGTGAAACGGTTGCTGCTGCTGCTTTCATGGAGGGAGGGGTGAAGCTGTACCCAGAAGCACCAGCGGCAATGTTTTCTGCCCTATCAGACACTGGGATCTCAACCCAGCATTCCAATGGGCGGGGGAGACTGCGGGACCTATAGGATAGCTATGGGATAGCTACCCACAGTGCAATGCTCAGGAAATCGATGCTAGCCTTGGTACATGGACGTGCACCCCCAAATTAACGTGCTTAGTGTGGCCGCGTGCACTCGACTTTATACAATCTGTTTTAAAAAAACGGTTTCTGTAAAATCGGAATAATCCCGTAGTGTAGACATACCCTCAGAGTTCTTAAATGTAATGTTTATTCCTCTCTTACACCAACAGATGGTGCTGACTGTCCATTGCATTTTACTCAGTCAAATATTGGATGTATCTACCCAGACATCTGTGCAAAATGTGTGGAATATCCTTTATATTCTATTCCATGAGGCCATTAAATAATTACCGATGGTGGAAGCTAGGACAAAATGCCAGAGAAATTATTGATAGTTTATTCAGTGCTAATGGATCCCACAAACGGAAGACAGTCTCATAATATTGATTCCTTTTTCTATGTAGTGATTAAATATGAGAATCTGGATCCTACTGTAGAGTCTAGTCTAGAATCCAGAATAAATAGATCTAGGAGCCAAGAATGGAGAAGGCATGCTGTTGTTCTTCCAGTTTGTGGCTTAAAGTACTGTGATTCAGGCAACATTTTATTGTATTATGTACAATCTGAATTGCTTTGTGTCATTACTTGTGCTTTGGCATGTACCAATTCTAGTGAAAACAAAAATTCATATGTGGTTTATCAAGTAGGGATAAGTTATGCCAGGGTGGAAGAGGATGCAAGAATTTTCTCTTTTCTCCACAACTTGGAGCCCCTGCACAATGTTGCTGGCTCCTTTCAGTGATGGCACTATGCCCTAGGAAAGGAGGTAGGTGGGCCTATGGTACCTTCCTCTCATTCTGCTTCAGCCAGCAATATTGGCTAGGTAAGGATGGGAGTGCAACTGCTCTGGTAGTATGCCCTCCCATAGAGCTCAAGAGAGGATTCTAGCTGAGTCAGCCAAAATTCCTGAGGGGGACTCTCACTTCAGTACAGCCTCTTCTCACTCGTTCCCCACAAGCAAGTGTGTAATAATTCATACCAGGCATGCAGCAATCACTAATCTTGGATTGGGAAGTCATTAAAAACCAAATTCTGAACTTCATTTATGTGAAGCTTCAGCATGTTGGCTTCTTTTCTGGTAGTTGCTTTGTCTCAATCAGCTTGTGTGCAAAATAATCATCCATATATACTATAGTAAAGATAGGTCACTAAAATGCTTAGAACTATTTTTCACTATATCAATCAATCCTTTCAAATTCTCTCCATGGATGCATGCATATACAAGCCCCATCGATTTCAGTTGGAGTCCTGAATGCAAATTCAGACAGTTTAGTGTTCAGTGTTACGGTAATAACTTTATCTAAGTGGGGGAAAAGAGCATTTCCGTTACAAGACCTACATGTACTGTACGAAGAGGAGTACAATTTTGCTGGGGGACTACTGTACAGTTATTTCAGTTATTTCACTTCAATTCAACTTCAGAACTTTCTGATTGTGTTTGTGTTAGAGGAGAGACCTGCTCCTTTTGTTTGTTTAAATTATATAGTTTGAGGAGTACAAGACTGGCAGCCATAGAATTCAGTCCTCTGTTTATATGAAGAACAGATGAAACATGGACAGTAGCCCTGTAAGTTTCCCCACTTGCGCTTGCCAATACGCCTCACCCCTGATTTGGAGTAGATTCATCTCCCAAGGCCCATCAATCCTTGACCTTTCTACTGAGAGTGTTAATAAGCATGCTGATTGTGATGGCATTTTTGGTAATGTGCATATACTAGTCTGAGATCACCAGGTCATTCGATGTAGGTCACCAAACGAATGGTAGATAACTTTTGGTTACTTCCAACTTGGGCTAAGTCAGAGGAAAAGTATTTAGAAGAGAAAAGGTTGGGAAAAAATGGATGTTTTGGAAAAAAATATTGTCCCTTTTTCTCAAAAAATAATGAAAATCAATTTTTGAACAGTTCTAAAATAAGATTCGTGCTTCAGTAGCCTACAACTTGAGTCACCCAGTCTTCCTCCCCTAGTCATTTCAATTCATCATATACATTTCTTTAATAGGTAAATTATATGGGAAGTCTTTCTCTTATTGCTGAAGCTGCAAAGCAAAGGCAGCAATGGACATGTTGACTCACTTATCCCAAAAGGCTATTTCTTCAAATGCCATTGAGTTTGAAGTAAAGCTTTGCTAAACTGCCAAGTTTAGTCCAGTTGATTACGAAGTTAGAACAGTTTCCTAAAATGTAGTTCATTTTAATAGAATAAAAGAACATGAGCTCCGAGAGAGATGCTGTAGCTAAGAGGGCGAATGTGATCCTTAGATGTATTAGCAGCGGAATATCAAACAGGAGTTAGGAAAGTGGTCTGTATACAGCATTAGTGAAGCAGTAACTGTAATACTGTCCAGTTCTGGTGTTCATTGTTCTAAAAGGTGTTAACAAATTGGAAAGTATTCAGAAGTACAATAATTATTCAAGGTCTGGAAAAACATGCCCTTACAATGAAACACTTAATCTCAGTCTCTGTAGTTTATCCATGAGAAGGTCAGAGGAGACTTGAACATGCTGTACACATACCTGTAAGGGAAAGAGGTATCTGGTAGATGACTTTTAGCAGAAGAAGACAAAAAAGAGATTCAGTGGCTGGAAGCTGAAACTAGACAAATTTAGACTAGAAATATTTTTGGTCAGTGAGGTTAATTATCCATTAGAACAGTTTATCTGGGGATGTGGTGGATCCTCCATTGCTTGAAGTCTTTAAATCAAGGTTGGATATCTTTCTAAATGGCCTGGTATAGGTCATACAGCAGTCATGAGCTTCAGGCAGAGTTACTGTGTGAGGTTCTTTAGGCTGTAGGAGACCACACTAGATGATCAAAACAGTGGATCTTTCTGCCTTAAAATCTATGAATCTCAGAATCCCCAAAATTTTGCACAATTTTCCAGCAAAAAGTTCAAAAATTATCATTTCAGTGATGAAGAGGGAAAAATGCAATTGCAGAGAAGATGGTTGGCTTCAGGTATTTTATTCTTGAACAGTGGGTCTCAAACTTTGAGATGGAAAGTAGTAAAATAATGATATCATTAAGCTGTCTATATATAAAGACACTATTCTTTTCTTCATGCATTGGTGGAAAGTTGCAAGTAGAGCTGGTCAAGAGTATTTCAGCAAAACATTTTATTGGGAAATGTATGTTCATTGAAACCAAAACTTTTGGAATAAGTGTATCAGTTTAGCTGAAACTTTTTTATCTGGAAGGTTGCTCAGGTCCGGGATGGACTTTCTTGTCAAAACACAAGACAGACAGACACCCAATCCAGAATAGCCAGTTGAATAGAGCAGGAATGAACTTGGTTCTCCCACATTTCAGATGAGTGCCTGAACCACCAGGCTATTGGCTATACTGGAGTAGATATCTGTCAAATTTTTGTGTGTGTTTGTGGTAAATTTCGAAAAGTTATGATTTTGTGCCATGTTGAAATGAAAACAAATTTGGAAACCTCAAAATCTTTCACAAAATGGAAATGTTTTCTAATCAGCCATTCTTGCAACATCATGGTGTCACAAAACAGAGTCAAGCTGAGATTTTTATATTGTCTCAGAATGGGTGCAGAGACTATTTGGGTTTGCTACTTCTTGACTTCCTGTGATCTGCTGCCCAGTTGAGCAATCCCCAAAGCAGTGATATTAAGCTAACTGAAATCTTTCTTGGCCCCAGGTTCAGCCAGATATTTAGAAAGCACCATCTCATTCTAATTGGAGTTCCAGCTGAGTCTCCTGTTATCTCCTGCAGAAATTTGATGAACCACCCAGAGGTGGGCTAGTGAGATGGCAGGGGATTGGCCACAGCTGAATGACATCACAGTGGCTTCTAGGAGTCCAGGCAGCTATTTTATACATAGGAGGAAATTCACAAAGCAGAAAGGTTGCATAAAACAATTTTTCCTCCTTTATACATAAATGATGCGTGATGTCCTGATGTCTCTCACTCCTACAGAAACCTCCATGGAATAATTATGTTCTGTGTCACTGACACTTTCCTCTTCCTTGAGAAGCTGACAAAATGATTGCTGAAGGGTAGAATGCTTGATGCACCCAAGTCACTCAGCTAATTCTGCCAGGGTATAGACATTGAATGATACAAAGAAAATATTTGAGGTTGAGTTTATGCAATGGAGCATTTTCACTAATGAATGGATAACAGAATGGTGAAGATCATGGCACTTCAGCCAAAAATAATGCGAAAGTGTATGTGTGTGTGTTTGTGTGAGAGAGAGAGAAATAATGCCAAAGTGTGTGTGAGAGAGAAAGATGTGACATTTGGGAGGCAGTAGCTGTCACTAGGTGCAATTGCACTTCCAGTGTTGTTCGCTGGGTCCAGATACCTAGTTAGAGAGGTCGAAACAGTATGTGGCGAATGAATATGCCTTATAAAAACAGCAAGCGGAGCACAACACAGCTTAATAAAGACCAGTGAAGAGCAAGACCACATTTTATGGAATTAAGGCATTTAGGATTGGGGAAAAGGAGGAGGCTGGTAGGAGGAAGTTGTCAGTGGGGCTTTTGCAAATATAATACCAGGCTGTGTGAAGTCAGTGTTAAAACAAAAAATTAATTCCTAAAATCCATAGCATAAAAACTCTGTAAACATATATTGTTGGGGAAGGGCACTTCAAAAGGAGAGAGAGAAACCACAGCTGGGACACATTTCAAACACATCTAAAACTTGGCAACAAGCTCCCTTTGCTGGGATATGAAGAACTAAAATTAGTGTGGTTTATCAAGCTGATCTTTCAGAGGTTTGATTTCTACCCTCTGACCCAGCTCCCATTAAAGTCCATGGAAGCTGCAGGTGCTCAGCACCTTTGAAAATCAGCTCCACACAGGAGGGAGAGGGATAGCTCAGTGGTTTGAGCATTGGCCTGCTAAACCCGGGGTTGTGAGTACAAACCTTGAACGGCCATTTAGGGAACTGCGGTAAAAATCTGTCCTGGGATTGGTCCTGCTTTGAGCAGGGGGTTGGACTAGATGACCTCCTGAGGTCCCTTCCAACTCTGATATTCTATGAAACAAAATTAAAATCCCATGCAAAGAATTGTTACTACACTGTCATCCATGAAATAAATGGATTCTATTATAAGGGATGAAAAGTTTTGCTCAGGTAGTATCTAAGCCTGGGATTCCCACTGTTGACATATTAGTCTGCTTGCCTAGTATTTATGTTTTTCTTCTGAGTGTTTTGGCAGTCCATTTCCTGTTTTATACAGGATGCTACTATGATGCTGCTAGTGACAACACTGGGGAAGGGGTGGGGGTGGGGGAGACTGAAGAATGTCTGAATTTAAAAAAAAAAAAAGCCCTAACCCAAGCCATTCTTTCCTACGTAATTGTCTCTAAGACAGTAGACAAGATGTTAGCCAGCTTGAATGAGAATGCAGTCTTAGATTTGGCTTCCAGTGCTAGGTGAGATTGCGACACTTAACAATTTGACTGCTGGTTCTCCAAGTTATATGCTCTGCTACTTGTCTCCACTGACACCCAAGGAGAGCGGGGATTCTGAGACATACCTGGTGAAGGGGGTTCAAATTGCAGCCAAATGCATTTTCAAAGTCATAAGGTTAAAGTGGATGCAACCCTCCCCCCAGCTTTTTTTTTAAGGAAACAAAACACCTTTGGAGTTTTATACGCTTTTCATGATTGTGAAATTGCTCTATAGCAGATAATGCCAGAAAAAGGAGTTGCAAGAGGAAATATTCTCTTAAAAAAATTATTGCATTTGAGAAAAGTGATCGTGTGCTGGGATATGAAGGAAGCAATGAAGGGACAAAATAAATTTTGAGTTCATGTACTGTGAGTGCATTGGCCCTTTTACTGCAAGTGTAAAGGGAATGAAGAATTCCTAAAAGCTCTGTATCGAGCTGGAGGAGGATTTCCACAGTGGAAGACAGCCTTAGGCTAACCCTCTGAGGCCTCCCTGTATAGGAGGTGTGCAGGGGTGGGAGAGGCACCTCAGGGACAGGGCCACAGCACCCAGGGCTGTGGCATTTCCCGGCAGTGCTGCAGCCTGGGAGGATGTAGTAACATAGGCCAAGTTATGGTAAGGGCCAGAGCAGCCCAGGACTGGGAAGATGTGAGGGGAGCTCAAAGGCATGTTAGTCCTCCCCTTCCCCAGGGCTGCAAGTTCTGTACACTTAGGATATGTCTGCACTGTGCTCTAAGGCTGGTCTCTGACTCAGGTTTGGGACCAAGCCTCCTTTCCATCCACACACAAGTCATTCCAGCCCAGGTCAGCAACCACTCAGGACATGGGTCGGAGTCTGAGTCCTGCTGAGACTCTGTTCCAAGCCCTGTCGTTGTGAAGTGTGGATGCAGGTCAAGCCACAGACTTGAGTCCGAAGTTCCGTGCAGTGTGGACAGCTGTGGATGCATTGGTATGGATGCATAGTATGGATGCATTGGCATGACTGAGAGACTCAGATTCAGCTATTGTAAACCCAGATTTATAATGCAGTGTGAACACTCAACCATGGACTTGGAAACACAAAGTCCACAAGCTCAGGTCCCAGAGACCCTTAGGATAAGTCTATGCTACATAGCCATGTTGGCACTTGTAGTGCACATGTAGTCTCAGTGAAAAGCAAGCTGTGTACAGACTGCAGTGTGTAGCTACACGTGTCTGTGAAAGACTCCAGCAAAGGGAAAGGTTCAACAGTTAACTGCTGCTGCAGTCTTTTGTTGCCATGAGGAAAGGCTCTGGCAGGGGGAGGCAGCAGGGCATATCCTGTACCAGCACTTTCCCCATTGCTGAAGTCTTTCTTTGCTACGAGGAAGTGCTCTAGCAGTGGGGAGCTGGCAGAACCTTGCCCTGCTGCCTTTCCTTCCCCCCTACTCCTGGAGTCTTTTCCTGTGGAGGGGAGAAGCTCCAGAGGCAGGGAGGCAATGGGACACTAGACTGCTAAAAGTAGAGGTGCGACTTGGGCGAGTAGAAAGCCTGTAAGGTATGTATTTGTATATGTACCCATGCCCTTCAGGTGTGTCCTTACTCACCTCCCCAGCTACGCTGCTATTTATACCTGTGCTGGGGGGCCACGTGGGTGTGTACACTACGTGTTGCTGAAAGATGCGTAACCTTAGGGTACGTCTGCACAATGGATGGCAGCCTGCAGTAGCGAGTCTGAGAGCTTGGGTTGGCAGACTCAGTCTTGTGAGGTTGGGCTATTGTACTTAATAATAGCTGTGCAGACATTGTGGCTCAGGCTGGAGCTCAGGCTCTGAAGCCTAGGGAAGGGGATAATTCATTCCAGTGTCAGGCCAAAGCTCATATGGGGAAAAACTGATGGAGTTAGCCAGACTGCTAAATTTGTTCAGTTTTTGAAAGTCCATTTCCTCTTCATTGCTAATAAACAATAGGTATAAACGCCTTCATGTTCCTTTTTTCAATGTCAGGTCAGAAGATAAGACAAGGTGTGGAAGTATACACACATGCAAATTCTACCTAATGCTCTGGCTGCTTTATGTTGCTCTCCAGTAGTGCAAAGCAGCTATCAATACAACTTAGCTAGCTGCCTGTGTGTGGGAAACTTTGAGTAGTGTAGACCTGATGTAGCAGATCCTGTCACTTGCTTCCCAGTTGGTATATGAATGCTGAGTCAGAGCAGGAGGGGAAGGTCTTGTGACCAGAGCACAGGAGACAGGTCATCTGGGTTCTCTGCCACAGAATTCTGTATAACCTCATCAAGTTGCTTAAGATCTGTGTGTTCCAACTTCCTCTTCTGTCAATGAGGGAACGTGTACTTCACAGCAGAGTTCAGACATTGCTTGTCACTGACAATACATTATGAGCTGGGTAAAACCTTCTTATAGGCTGAGTTAAAACCTCATTCAAACTGATGTATAAGTTTGAATTTATCCCCATTTAAGACAGTTGTAAGAGAAATTAAGGACCCTCACCTAAAACAAAGCCTAATAGTCTGTCCAGAAGCTCACACCAGGTTGGTGGAGGTTTCAACTGGGTATTGCGACCAGGGGTGCTTGTTTGTGTTTTGGATGGAGTGGGATGAGAGAGAAGACACAGAAACTGAAAATATACAGAGACAGCCAATACCGGGTTTGTCATGGCGCTGGGCCCAGAGTCAGAAGGGTTCATAGGCAGCCCAATCCTTGGCCGGCCTGCCCCTGCTCTGCCCCCGCCCCACCTCTTCCCACCCCTGCTGTGCCCCAGACTGCCCTCATTCTGTCCCTTCCCCTCCCCAAACTCCCTCCCCTGAGCTACGTGTCCTGGGGGACTGCAGAAGGGGTTGGGTCTGCCCTGCACTCACTGGGCAGCAGGAAGTGGAGTGAGCCCGCCCCAGCCTGCTCTGTGCCACCAGTGAGTGCTGGGGGGAGGTTCCCTCACTCCCCCAAACTCTGGGAGCCAGGGGAGCAGAGCAGAGCAGGCTGGGGCTGGGTCACTCCACTTCCCATTGCCCCCTGAGTGAGGGATTGGACCTGCCTTGCAGTCACCGGGCGGCAGAAGTGGAGCGACCTGGACCCAACCTGCTTCACTGACTCGTGCGGGGGGCCGGTTTTCACCCTGCCTCCCAAGCCTGGGGAGGAGATGGAGCAGTGGGGAAGGGGCATGGGATGGGGATAGAGGAAGCAGGGACAGGGGCTGGAGCCCAGCATGCGCCATCCCTTTGGCAGAAACTGGGGCTCCGCTGTTAAGCAGGCTTACTGAACCCTCACCCTGACAAGCCCTACCTCTCCTGCATCTGTACCACCCTGATGAGCCCCCCCAGACACCCTCCCCACTGAGCCCCAACCACCTGGACCCCCACCCAAATGAACCCCACCTCCCCTGCACCTAGACCCCTCCGCTGAGCCCCAAATGCCTTCACCTGGATTCCCTGCAGAGTCCCATTGCCCCTGCACCTGGAACCAGGCAATGAGCTTTTATGCATCCAGATCTCCCACCGAGCCACCCGCAGCCAGACTGCACTACAGCGAACTTTCTTACCCCCACCTGGATCCCCCCACACTAAGTCCCTCTGCACTTGGATCCTGCTGCTGGGCTGAGCCTGCTCATCCACACCTGGTGCGCCTGGCACAGGGGGGCAGGGCCCCAGGGTGTTTCTGGGGCAGGCCTGGCCCTTGTACTGTGTCAGGGTCGGGTGCAGCCTCACTGCTGAGTCCTTGTCCTGGGGTGGGGAGGGGTGAGGCTGCAGGGTGATCTCCTTCCTCCATGCAACCAGTGGCCTGTGGTCCCACTGCCATGCTAGAGCCTCCACATTTATTTGTTGACAAATAACATTTGCAGAATTTTAAAATATTGTGCACAGAATTTTTAATTTTTTGGTGCAGAATCCCCTCAGGAATATGGGGTGCTGTGATGGTGGGACTGTGAGAGAGATGATGGGCAGTGGGGAGGTCTATGGGCAGGGGGTACTGGGCAAGTAGTGTGGTGTGCAGGGTGCTGTGCAGTAGTGGTGGGAGGCCCACAGGGGAGGTCTCTGGGAGGGGTGGGGGCTTGGGCATAGTGATCTGTGGTGGAGGTCTCTGGATGAGGGCACATTGGGCATAAGGGTGGGGGCACTGGGAAAGAAGGGCGGTGTGGTGCGGGCTCACCCTCAAGGGGAAGGGGCATGCTGGCAGCACAGGGCTGGGCAGGCCAGTGTGCATCTGGCAGCTGCAGGTTTGTAAACAGTGCCCTCCTGCTGGGCTGCATGGAGCGGGGCTGCTCCCACTGCACTGTGCCTCATTGCCCCCTGCCTGCCCTTCACTCTGGAGACTGACCATCCTGCCCCCCTGCACCTTGCTCCATGGGGGCCCACAAATATGTTTGGTGCTGGGCCCACAAAAAGTTAATCTGGCCCAGGCCAGACAGCCTGAAGGAGCAGCTGAAAGCAGTTTGGCTGACTCTAGAAGAAACCTGGGAGGAGGTTTTTAGATTGGGGGTACGGGCTGAAAAGGGTGCTCCTGGTGTGATCAAAAGAGGTTGTGGGCTGCTAGGGAGCCTGGTGTTCCAGGGTCCATGGATCTGAGGTAGCTCTGCTGTGCAGACTGCCTTGAGATCAGGACCCCAGAATACCAGGCTCTGTGGCTTTAGGGCAGCCCTACCATACCATGGCTTCCAGGCTCCCTGCCATGGAGAGAGAGCCTGGAAGCTCTGGCTCTAATGGGGCTCAGCTCCTGACTCCACAGCAGGTAGCCTGGAAGTGCTGGGAAGCTAAATGGTTGGTTTACGAGGTGTAGAATAAAATTCATCAGTGTAAGGAAGGTCCTGTGCATAATTATGCTCCATTAAGGACCGAAATGTGACTGAAGTGATGCAAAGGACTTTGTGCTGGGCTTCTGCTCTGGACAGACCCTTTAGTGAGTGTTCCTCACATTTCCTTGCGCACATACACAGTGTCACACACTGCATGGTATAAAATACTGTGCTGTAAAATGTTCTGTGACTTTTTGTGAAGGACACTATAAATATAGGCCTAGATGTTAGACAGTGGTGCAAGTAGACATCATTTCTTGCTGGTACTGCACTCATGGGAGGGACACAAGGGGGGACATGTGATGTGATGACCCTCCATGTGGCTCTGCCCTGCACCCTGCCTGAGCCCCCCACGCTCTTCTCATCCTTTCCGACACTCCCCTTACCTGTCTAAAATTTAAACAGATGCAGTTGCAAAATGATGCTTTGGGCCCCTGGTGCCACCTGTACTTCCAGGTGTCACTGAGGATCCAGCAGCACCCCAAATTGTCCTTCCTATCTTTCTTCCATTTAAGAAGTTTTCAATCACCCCACTTTCCCTTAACACACTTATGTCCTTATGTCCAAACTAAGCTTCTGTCAATTTGCCTTTATCTAAGTATTGCTCTCCGCCAGGCACTAGGAAAGCAAAGAGAAAGTCAGCAGACATCTGATCTTTGTCCATTGCAAGGGAGAAATCAGCAATCAATGAGGCTAGAACAGTGTCTGTACCATATCCAACTCATAAGTCCACCTGCAAAGGATCAAAGAAATATGAAGGCTCCAGATTACCTTAAAGTCCCCAGTCCCTTGATTAGAATGCTCCCATTAGTATATGTTCATAGTTCAGAGACTGGAGCAGGAAAGAGGCAAAATGGAGATGTTTCCAGGCCAGGGTCTTTTAGCTTCTGCCAAGTAAAGGGAAATCTTTCTCCCTGTGAAAGATAGTGTTTGGAGTCACATGGGCAAGTTACATGTCCATCACCCCGACCCATATTCTAGTTAGAATGTTCACAAAAAATCCATTAAGTGTAGACAGGCATTTTACAGGGTCCATTGTGAGTGAAGTGTTCCTTAATGGACCATTCAGCTTGACTTGTCTCTTCACGTGCTGGCTAAATACCTTGTGGGTGTTACCACAGGAGCAAACATGTAGTAAGCATAGCTAATATTCATAACTTCAGATACCAAGATGAATATACATGCATAAAAACAGCTTAATTATAAGTACCAGCTATTTTACCTACATGACTATTCCCAAGAGATTCTGAAAAATCACACTACCTACCTGAGACCCTATGTGTTAGCACCATGCCCCACTGGAGTTTTGTTATCTGTTATGTAACAAGTGAGATGGAGCCAGTGACATGACTCTGTTTAGCCTAAAAGGGCAAGGCTAATTTTTAGCTGTTCAGGTGTTACTGCACGTTTAGTCAGTGAGGGTATAATGGCCGGCACACATTCAGGTTAATGGGCTTCAGAGTTCCTTTGCAGTTAACTTTTTAATGTTCATAAACCTCATATGTGCTGAGGTGGGTTAAAGCATAACACAGGTTTTTATGTTTGCAGATCTGTGAACCTCTGCCTCTTTGACATGAATGTAATAGATAATTCAGACCAATGGGGAGAAACAGAATCAAAAACACTGTTTAAATTCCTTCCTTCTTCCCCCGCCCCCCACTCCCCTCTTGAGGACTCCTGACCAGCTTAACAGCACAATACAGATGCTAACAAACTTTAAAAAGGCCTTTGTTTAAGTTTGTTAGCATATGCATTGTGCTGTTAAAGCCATATAAAGAATGAATGCCCTCCCTATTAGTGTTCTGCTCCTTTAAGAAGCAGAATGCATTCCCCCCACCCCACAGATGGGGGTGCTAGCTCCAAGTCTTTCTGGTACCCTGTACCAGCTAAAAATCCCTTGCTGGTACTGTATACCGGAGAGTACTACCCTACTTGCACTAATGATGTTAGAGTACACGATATCCAATGAATACACCAATATACTAGTCCTGTTTAGAAAATCTGATAAATTTAAAATTACTTAAAAACAAAATTAGAACTTTCACTCAGTTAACTTAATCTAGTATGAGTATGGGTAGTATGAGGTGCAAGTAGTATGAGTAGTGAATGGATGGTTTACACTGTCATACGTGATGAGACACTACACTACACTACATGCTGTAGAAAATGTTCCATAATAGAAACTGAATCAAACATTCAGATTCCCTGTAGTGTCACTGTGCCAAGTGAATTCAGTTGCTGTAAATGCACTCTAGCACATCAGCAGAATGACACAGAGAACTGTTAGCTAAAGCATTCACCAGGAAATAAGGTCATATGGAGTCTTAGACATCTGTTCTCTATTTCTTAGCTTTCCTTAATTGAAAAAAAATGTTTGGTCAAGGAGGATTCAGTTATATAAACAGAAGGTTACTTACTACTCATGCTGACTTTCCCTTGGACTTTTTTATTTTATGTAAGATTCTGTTTATTTTGTCTCAGCTTGAATGATTCAGGACATGTCTGGTTTTTCTGGGATTGTTAGAATGTTGAAATGATTCCAGGGAGCAGGCTGTATGAATAGTGTCTGATGCTTCCTACGAAAAGGAGACTAGATTCCACATTTTAATGTCCAACTGAATGTGCTTTAATTGAGCTTTCTCTTCTTAGTACAGCACCAAATTAGGACTGTGAGCTCTCTGTTCTGAACTCTTTTAGACAACGGTGGTCTCGAGAGCTAGCTGTAATGCCAGTGCGCAGAATAACATAAAACAGAAGTGGGGGGGGGGGAGGTAGGTAAAGAGCCTCAAATCTCTGAAACAGGAGTGGGGGAAAGGAATCTATCTATTGGTTATAAATTATCAAATCTCCATATATAAATATCACTACATTATGCCTTCTTTTATACAAAGAATAATTTTGGGACATGAAAGTATAGGTCTCGGGAGGTTTTGATTCTCACCTGAGACACTGAGGCTGTGTTGCAAGGTTCTCTGCCACAGTGAATCCAGAGGCCTGCATAGAGCTCATTGCAGGAACAGGACCATAGTGTGGTACTACTATATATTTCTGAAGAACTCCTCTAAAATCCTCTAAGGCTGTCGCTGATGTTCAAAAATAGGTAGGGATGAATACCTGAGTATCTCAGGTTAGGATCAAGTTCATTCTCTTCCTAGGGACTTATTAAAAAGCCATCACTTCTCTGAAGGTCCATCTGTTGTCTATTTCCTGACGTATGAAGACTTTGAAGTCTACTGACAACTTTCAGCTGGACTGGATGAGCTGCTTTTAATAATCTCTGATAATATGCAATTTATGTTGGGTTCTAAAATGTTTTTAGTATAATTCCTTATTGAGATGGCGGGCCCAGAACTGAAGAGAGCACTTGAAGTGAGAGCAACCATTGGTCTCTATAACAAATTGTAATATTTTCATTAATACTTTTTCCCCCCATTATCTATACATCTGAATAACATTTTGGTTTGCATTTTTTGACTGCTGCTGCATGTTGACTAGAAGTTTTAATTAACTGTCTACAGTAAAGGCCAGATCCTTTTCCTGAGTGGTTTCAGTTAATTTAGAACTCAGAAATGTGGTTACATAGTTACATAGACTAGTTACCTGCCCAACTGAGTTAAAGTTTTCTAATGAAGTACGTATCGGCAATCCCCACTGGCCAGCTACCTTCTCATAGTGTATTAGCCATATAATTAGCCTTAGTATGTTTATCACTTTAATGCAGAAAGTTACACAAAGCTGGACTAAATAACTGGAGCTTCAGTCATGTGATGTATAAGAGCTTTGCAGGACTGAACTACCCTCCCCTCCAATATATTGATTCTATGGGGCTGCTAACCTACAGAAAGCTAGTGCTTCAATTATACAGAACTCAGGAGCTTCACAAAACCAAATCTCCAGCCCTATGGAGTTTTAAACCACCACAGCAGGGAAATTCTAGCTGTCTAGTTCTTAGCAGCTCTTTGGAGTCAGAATTACAGAGGCAATTAGCCTTTGGGTAGCTGGTTGGCGCTGAGGTGTGTGCTCAGAATCATTTAAACTTGCACACACTTAAAAGTCTGAGGAGAATCACCTAATAATCGGAATCTTCTGAGATCTTCAGACAAGCAAGGTTGTACTACATTCATTTTTTCAGTCTATAAAGCAGCTTCCACCACAGATTTTTCTCTAACTTATCTCTTGGGTGCCTTTCTTAACAGTCCATTCAAGTTCATTCTTGTATTAGTAAGCAAGTCTTTCCTTAACTAGTCTTTCATTTAGGATTAGAGATTTCTACATTCAGTTGGACAAAAATGATTAAATAGGAATAGGTGAATTTGTTTGGATAAACTTAAAAACCAACCAAAACCGGATTTGAAACCAAATAGAATCTTTTCTGCCATTTAGACAAATGTGTTTACTTCTGTTTTTAAATAAGAGTTACATTTTTTCATTTTTCACACACCTCTGCACTTCCTGATGGTTGCCAGGATTGCAAGTGGAAGTAGCAAAATAATATGAGAAATGTTATTCTTTTGATATTTTCTGTCTATCAGAAAATGGAAAATGCCGGGATATCTCTCAAAGAAAGTCTTTTCCTGCTAGATTTCTTGGCTGAGTAAAGCCAAGTAACTTAATAGTTTTATCTGTTTATTTTTTCACAAGCCTTTCCCCGCCACCCTTAAGGGAGCCATTTGAATAACACTTGAAATAACACTACCCTGTTCCAGGATTTCTGGTAGAACTACTTGTGGGAAAGGGAATGTGGTCCGCTGAGGGAGAGGAAGTGGCCTCAGAGGGCAGTGAGAGTTTGGGGGAAAAACAGAGACTGCTCTGGGCCTGAGTCTAGATTTCCAAGATCCAGGGTGGTCTGGAACTCTCCTCTTCCCTCAGTGACTGCACTTCCACCCCCTCGCTGGTTCTCTCAGGGTGAGATGCCACTGCTCAACAGAACCCTGATCCCTGAAGCCACAATAGGGGAAAAGACTTGCTAAAAATACAAACAGTAGACTTGATGAGAACTTCACAGCATGCTTCCTATAGGCCTGATTCTGTAACCCTTACTCAGGTGTAGTACTTACTCTCAAACGCAGTGGGGCTGCTTGTCTGAATAAGGTTTGCAGAAACAGGCCCTGAGTAACTTAAAATAATTGCTTGTCTGTGTCTCTGCTCTCTTTCCTGGCTGCTGGCTCTGACTCTTTGCTTTCTGATTTCCTAATCTCCTGGCACCACTGCTGACTATGTTATGACATCTTCCAAGTTTTAGCTGCAGGCAGGAGGGATGTGTGTGTGAGGCTAGTTGAAGATGAGGACTTCTTATGAGTGTATCAATTATGCAAGGCTATTGGTCAGTATGTTGATGCCCGCATGCTGAATGTCACCAGTTGGAAAGTATAGAATCATGGAACTGGAAGGGACCTCAAAAGGTCATCTAGTTCAGTTCCCTGCCCTCTTGGAAGGACTAATTATCTAGACCCTTCCTGTCTAACCTTCTTTTAAAAGTCTCCAAGGATGGAGATTCCACAACCTTCCTAGGTAGTTTATTTCCGTGCTTAATCACTGTGACACTCTACCTCGGGGGAACACCCTACATCCTATGTTCATCTTTATAAAATGATTGTGTGATATCCAGTGCAAAGTCTCTCATGTTGGGGTGTCTTCGGAAGGCTCATGATGCATTGAGCATTGTTATAGTGATGTCATAGTAATGTTACAATAATGTTATAGTAAGTTTATAGGTTATAATTTCATATATATAGTTATAAGGCTGAAATTGTATCCTAATGGCTTAAAGCAAACCCAGGCAAAAACTCTCCAAGAGCAGAGAGGCAGTTCATACCTCATCAGGGCAGGTATGGGACAAACCCAGCCCAGCCTCACAGGAACAAAGGAAGCTGGCCTAGGCAGCAACAAAAGAATCTGTTAGACTCTTAAGGGAGTCATCTCCCTTCCTTTGGTCAGTTTGGAACAGTGATGAGGTAATGCTCACCTGACTCTGAAGGAGGGACCAAAGCCAAGAGGGAAGAAAGGACATTATAAAAGGAAGAGGCGTTTGTCATGCTCTTTCTCTCTCTTACACCTACAGCTACAGACACCATGACTGAAGTGCTGATCAAAGGGGAGAGCCTGGTTTAAAGGCAACCAGTCAGCCTGTGGTGAGAAGCGTCTAAGTTTGTAAGGGCATTGAAAGTGTTAAAATCAGCTTAGAATGTGTTTTTGCTTTTATTTCATTTGAGTAAATCTGACTTGTTATGCTTTGACTTATAATCACTTAGAATCTATCTTTCATAGTTAATAAATTTGTCTATTCTACCTGAAGCAGTGAGCTTGGTTTGACGTATGTCAGAGGCTTCCCTGGGGATAACAAGCCTGGTGCATATAAATTTCTTCATTAAATTGATGAACTCTTATAAGCTTGCAGTGTTCAGCAAGCATAACTTGAGACTGCAAGACAGAGGTTGTGTCTGGGACTGGAGATACTGACTGGTGTCATTCTGTCACACAATCCAAGGAGCAGCTTACATGCCAGAGGCTGTACATGAACAGCCCAAAAGTGAGCGTTCTCACAGAAGAGCAGGTAAGGCTGGCTCCCAAAGTCAAGGATTGGAGTGACTTAGCAGATCATCAGTCCAGATAACACCAGAGGGGAATGTCACAACCACCCTGACAGGAAGTTTTTTCTAATGTCCACCCTAAACCTCCTTTGCTGCAATTTAAGCCCATTGCCTCTTGTCCTAGCCTCAGAGGTTGAGAAATTTTTTCTTCCTCCTCCTTTTTGTGTACTTGAAAATTATCATGTCCCCTCTCAGTTGTCTGTTTTGCAGACTAAGCAAACACATTTTTTTCAATCTTCCCTCATAGGTCATGTTTTCTAGATCTTTAATCATGTTTGTTGCTCTTCACTGAACTCTCTCTAGTTTGTCCACATCATTCCTGAAATGTAGAAACCAGAAATAAACACAATACTCCAGTTGAGGCCTAATCAGCGAAGAATAGAGCAGAAGAATTACTTCTCGTTTCTTGCTTACAACAGTCCTGCTAATACATCCCAGAATGATGTTTGCTTATTATGCCACAGCGTTACACTGTTGACTCTCATTTGAGCTTCTGGTCCACAATGTCGCCCAGATCCCTTTCTGCAGTGCTCCTTCCTAGGTAGTCATTTCCCATTTTGTATGTGTGCAACTGATTGTTCCTTCCTAAATGGAGCACTTTACATTTGTCCATATTGAATTTCATCCTATTTACTTCAAACCATTTCTGCAGTTTGTCCAGGTCACTTTGAATTTTAATCCTATTCTCCAAAGCACTTGCAACCCCTTGCAGGTTGGTATCATCTTCAAACTTTATAAGAGTATTCTATATGCCATTATCTAAATCCTTGATGAAGATATTGAACAGAACCAGACCCAGAACTGATCCTGTGGGACCCCACTCATTATGCCCTTTGAGCATGACTGTGAACCACTGATAAACACTCCCTGGGAACGGTTTTCCAACCAGTTTTGCACCCACCTTGTAGTAGCTTCCCTCGTAGCTTCCCTAGTTTCATTGAGACAGTATCAAAAGCTTTGCTGAAGTCAAAATATACCATGTCTACCATTTTCCCTCATCAACAAGACTTGTTACCCCTGTCAAAGAAAGCTGTCAGGTTGGTTTGACACAATTTGTTTTTGACAAATCCATGCTGACGGTTACTTATCACCTTATTATCTTTTAGATGTTTGCAAATTGATTGCTTAATTATTTGCTCCATTATCTTTCCAGGTACAGAAGTTAAGTTAACCAGTCTGTAATTCCCCAGGTTGTCCTTATTTCCCTTTTTATAGATGGGCACTATATTTGTCCTTTTCCAGTCTTCCGGAATCTCTCCCGTCTTCCATGACTTCTCAAAGATAAATAATGCTATACCTCTGAGCACAAGTACATGTGGCTTTATTTTTTCAGAGATGCTGAACCTCCACAGTTCCCATTGACAAATCAGGACACAATTATTTGGTACCTAAAATATGGAATTAAGACCGTATCCTTAGTCACCGAAACTTGAAAAGTTTGGTTTAAGTTTCTTGTTTATGTACATCAAAATTTCTACAATTTGAAATTTTGTTGGTGCAAATGTTAGCAAAATACAGTAGATGGCTCACTTACTGAGGTTAGTTTAATAAAAAAACTAATTTTTGTTTTGGAATGAAAGAAAACTTGCCTTTGGCAGAAGTGGAAATAAGTTTATAAAGATTAGATTATCAGATCAGGGAACAGGAACAAATGGCCTATATAACTGGTGTAAAAGAAAAGACTAGAAAAACATATTCCAATTATTGAATGTTTGAGGGAATATGCAATATAAACAGTTCACAAACAATATATGGCCCAAATGCTATTGACTGGTGAACAAATTTGATAAATAACAAGTTAAATTAAGTATTTGTATAGATTCTTCACGAACAGAAAGGGTAAATTTCATCTAATGTGGTGTTGTTGCAGGCCAGTAAGCCTCACTTCAATATTGTGCAAATTGGTTGAAACTATTGTAAAGAACAAAATTGTCAGATGAACATAATTTGGGAAATAGTCAACATGGTTTTTGTAAAGGGAAATCCTGCCTCATCAATCTAATAGAATTCTTTGGGTTCAACAAGCATGTGGACAAAGGAGATCCAGTGGATATAGTGTATTTAGATTTTCAGAAAGCCTTTGACAAGATCTCTCACCAAAGGCTCTTAAGCAAAATAAGCAGTCATGGAATAAGAAGGAAGATTCTCTCATGGATTGGTTACTGGTTAAAAGAGAGGAAATAAAGGGTAGTAATAAATGGTCAGTTTTCAGAATAGAGAGAGGTAAATAGTGCTGGGCTCAGTCCTATTTAACATATTCATAAATGATCTGGAAAAAGGGGTAAACAGTTAGGTGGCAAAATTTCTAGATGATACAAAACTACTCAAGATAGTTAAGTCCTAGGCAGACTGCAAAAAGCTACAAAAGGATCTCTCAAAACTGGGTGACTGGGCAACAAAATAGCAGATGGAATTTAATGTTGAAAAATGCAAAGTAATGCACATTGGAAAACATAATCCTAGCTATACATATACAATGATGGGGTCTAAATTAGCTGTTACCACTCAAGAAAGAGATCTTGGAGTCATGGATAGTTCTCTTAAATCATCCACTCAATGTGCAGCGGCAGTCAAAAAAGCAAACAGAATGTTGGGAATCATCAAGAAAAGGATAGATAATAAGACATAAAATATCATATTGCCTCTATATAAATTCAGGTATGCCCACATCTTGAATATTGAGTGCAGATATTGTTGCCCCATCTCAAAATAGATGTATTCGACTTGGAAAAGGTTCAGAAAAGGGCAACAACATGATTAGGGGTATAGAATGGCTTCTGTATGAGGAGAGATTAATAAGACTGGGACTTTTCAGCTATTAGCCAGGATGGGCAGGAATGGTGTCTCTAGCCTCCATTTGCCAGAAGCTGGGATTGGGTTACAGGGCACTGATCACTTGATGATAACCTGTCTGTTCAGTCCCTTTGGGGCACAAACCAGACCCCCAGAGATAAAAGGCTATCAACACGTCAGCCAGGTGTCAACAAAGTCAAATGGATTATCACCTGGTTGAGTGGCCAGTCTTTGGCAGGAAAACGGATATGAGTGACGATTTACAATTTGACAAAGAAACAGCTGGGGATTTCCATCCGCACAGACTTTGTCTCCTGAACCTCAGCTGGAGATGATTCTCAAAAAAGGAAAAATATAAGATGGAAAGTGCAAAGGCTCCAAATTATGTCATATTCCCTTTTTCTCTATTCATGGCATCCACAACACCAGAAGAACAAAGAAAATAGCTTTGGACTGGCGGAGGCATCCTGACTGACAGAATGAGCCACTAAGACTGCTAAAATGAGAGAGACCTTTGTTTTGAATTCACTCTAACTTGTTAAATTAGGCATTACCTTTTGTGACCAATTCTGATTTTTATGCTTCATTACTTGTAATTGCTTAAAATCTATCTTTTGTAGTTATTAAACTTGTTTTTTGTTTAATCTAATCTGATATGTTTGGATTGAAGTGTTTGGGGAGCTCCATTAGGAATAACAGAATCTGTGCATATCATTTTCTATTAATAAAATGACAGACTTCATATGAGCTTGTATTGATCAGGAGAGAGCTGGGCAGTACAAAATGTACATTTCTGGGGGACTGTCTGGGACTAGGAATTTGTTGGTGTTCCTCTGAACTGTAATTCAAGGGTGACTGGCTGTAGCACTCTTGCAGTATATTTAGGAGTCATTTAAGTGCTGGGGGCTGTGTGTGAGCAGACCAGGAGGGGTTACTCTCACAGCAAAGCAGTGTAAAAAGCATCTCAGGTTGGAGAATTGGGGGGCAACAGCTGTTCATTGGTCTAGACTGTACCCTTTAGTGCTGAGTGGTAAATCCAATCCATCCAATCCTTGGTTTTCCACAACAAGCAGGCCCATTAGTGCCTGTTGTGATGGTGTTCTGGTGACATTGGCACCATACCACTAAGAACTGAACTGAGATTGCCAACTTGCTTCACTTAGATTAGTGGTTCTCAACCAGGGGTACATATACCTGTAGGGTTACGCCAAGCTCTTCCATGAGGTACTCAACTCCTCTAGATCAGTGGTTCTCAACCTCACGTTACGGGACAGGTTTTATGGGGATCACAAATGCAGGCCTGGAATTATGGGGTGGAAAGCAGGGCAGTTGCCTCTTATCCAAAGCCACAGGGGTCCCCGTGAAGCTAAGTACATGCTTCAGCCCTGCTGCTTGGGACTCGGGCTTCAGACAAGGCTCACAAGTGAAAAATAGGCTCAAGTATCACACTAAAATGTAAATACAATATTTATATTTTGATCAATTTATTTTATAATTATATGGTAAAAATAAGAAAGTAAGCAATTTTTCAGTAATAGCGTGCTGTGACACTTCTGTATTTTTATGTCTGATTTTGTAAGCAAGTAGATTTTTAGTGAGGTGAAACAATGTATGCAAGACAAATCAGACTCCTGAGGGCGGGAGGGGTATAGTAGTCCGGAAAGGTTGAGAATCACTGACCTAGGGCCTTGAACACCTGACAGATGGTAAATGACTTTGTCAAAATTGAACTAGCGACCTTCCATATTGGTGGAACGCTTCATATTTCCTGTATGTTTATGGAGAGATGCTTGTTCCAAAATCTCTCTTAAACTCGAGGGTGGTTGCAGTCATCTCCAGTTAGTGAAATTAAGTACCACTAACTGGAATCTGGAAGTTGTCAGTGCAGCCTTTGGCTGGGCAAATGGTTTTGTTAGATGTCATAGCATCCTATGCCGACGACCTCATCAGGGGTGACTCTAGGTATTTTGCCGCCCCAAGCATGGCAGGCAGGCTGCCTTCGGTGGCTTGCCTGTGGGAGGTCCCCAGTCCCGCAGATTTGGTGGCATGTCTGCGGGAGGTCTGCTGAAGCTGCGGGAGCAGCGGACCCTCCGCAGGCATGCCGCCAAAGGCAACCTGCCTGCTGCCCTTGTGGCAACCGGCAGAGCGCCCCCCATGGCTTGCTGCCCCAAACACACACTTGGCATGCTGGTGCCTGGAGCCGTCCCTGGACCTCACCCTTCTACCTAACTATATTTCTGCATAATATGGTTCAGGCTATGTGGCAAGTTAAACTTGTAGTTTAAACTAGTTAAAAATATACTTCTCTTCCTCAGAACTCCTGCCAGTTTTTATTTAAGCAGTCCTTTGTGGGCAAATCTGTCATTTGTTGTCATAAAGTGTGTTTTAATATAGCTTAGACTGCAGCCAAGTGCCCTGGGATGATACTCCATTTCTCAGTACTGCTGCCAGTACTTTCTCTAAAAGGGGTCATGAGTTCTTTCTGAGGCTAGTTTAAGTGTTCAGGAATCTTTTCTGGCTCTGATTATATAGTTTTATGATTACTCAAGGGATGTTGGTATCTTGGAAGCATTCATCAAGGAACTGAAAGAAAAAGTATTCTGTGTAAAGAAAAAATTAGACCCATGAAAAGGTGAGAGAGAGGTGAAAAAACTGGAAAGCCACAATAATGGTGAACTTGATGGTTATTAAAATATTTCCTATGCATGCATCTCCATATACTTCATAAGTAAGATTACAAACATGATATAGCTACAGTTCAGTAAAGACTCTTTTGGGCAAGCTTCAGGTGCCTCTGTACACAGCGGCTGCCCATCAGGCCCTGAGTTAGGATATTTTACAACCCAGTCACTTTACATTCTCTCCATTTTATAGATAGAGAACCTGAGTGACAGAGAAGGGGAGTGACTTACCTGAGCAGAGATCAAGTTTCCTGTGTTGTAGTTCAGTGCTCAGTCAACTTGACCTGTACTTATAGACGATGTGCATCTGGATGTCTCTTTCAAACTGCTGAAGATAGGTAGCAAGAAGTCTTTTCAGTGCTTGGTGCTGCTTGAACCAAGGCAGAGGACCTCTCACAGACGATTAGGATGAATGTGATATGGAGACCTCGACCCCACAACTGAATAACTTTTACTGTACCCAGTATTGGATGAGCTTCAGAATGTTTGGATAACACCAGAAAGCTTGGCTGCCCTTCAACTTTATTATAACCTCTTCTGGAGTACAACACTTGACCAGAAATCTTTCCAAGACAGGCTGGAAGTCTTTCCAAGGCAAGCTTTTTCATGAGATTTCTCTTTTTCAGGCTTTATGAATGGGCAAATAGATTTGGAAACTAACTTCCACTGCCACATCACTAACCACCACTCCATATTCACACCAGCTGCATGGGTTCCACTTTCTCTTTCTGCATTGTTTCCTGTGAGCTTAGCAATTTTCAGATGTAGACTTAACTTCACACTGTTTTTGTGTCCCCAGTTCTGAATCTGGCCGAATTTAAATGGGAAGTTGTATTATGTTCCACTACTCAGTCGTAATGTCAAATTTCTCAACCACCCTGAATGTCTGCAAATGACTAGCTACCTCTTTTTCTCTAACACTCAGATCATTTTAGTGAGGATTGACTTGTAGAGCTTCCGTGTTTGCTTTGTTATACTTCACTACAGCTAATGCCTCTCTCTTTAGGAAACAATAGAGATAATGTTCTTCAAGGGATTGTTTAGTTTATCTCATGATAAAGAAGGCTTTTTGTTACTTGGTATATCGAAGCAATACCAGAATTTAAGATCAGTGATTAAGAATTTTTTAAAAACTGAGAATGTGCCCATTTTTGCTACTTAAGGATATATAAAGAGGACCTGATTTTTATTTTCCCTCCATTTTTTTATGTTAGAAATATCACACAAATTCTGATCTTCCTTGGTTTTGCTGGAGGGATCTACTAGATGTCTTGGATCATCTATGCTGTGATTCCTCAGACTTTTAATTGTAGAGATGTGTGTGATGCATCTTTAAGAAAGACTTCATTTCTCCACAATATTGATTAGTAACTGTAGTTCATTAAGTGTTTACACAAACAAACTAAAACCGAAGGGCTTTTAAAAGTAAGAATTAAGAATCTCCAGGTTTGATTCTCTTTAATTATGATGTCATTGATTTTTTAGTTCTCCATTCAGAAGTATCTGCCATGGTAGACGGTACCTGAATTTCTAATATAAAAATAAGCAAGGGAACAAATCCTCTAATATTTTAAAAACAAACCAACCATCCCTCCTTGTCTTTTTATACTCACGAATAGCTAAAACTGTCAGATGCAAATGCTGCTACATTTATCCATGCCTTCATCATTTCAAAATTAGGAATGAAGGGATGCATGCTAGCTTTTTCTTTTTCACTATTTAATTTTTATTTGCATTATTTGATTATGTTGGATACTATCCTGTTTTAACACTGTAATGGTGTTCAGAGTATAAGATGGGTGCCTGTTGTTTGTACTGTGGTAGCACTTAGTGGTCCCAGTCAGGGATCAGGGCCACGTTGTGTGAGGCATTGTGAAAAAGTCAAATGTGATGGTGGGATAGGGATAGGGAAGCATTAATGCCACAATAGCAAGACATCATTTGGAATATGATGTATGATTCTGGTCACCCATGCTTCAGAAAGATGAATTCAAACTGGAGCAGATGCAGAGAACGGTGGCTAGGATGATCAGTGGACTGGAGAGGCTATTTTGTGAGAGGAGACTAGAGAGCTTGGCTAGACAAGCCTAGCAGAAAGAAGGCTGAGAAGGGATCTTATTGCCCTCTATAAATACATCAGAGGCTAAGCACGAGGTTGTCTGAAGAGCTATTTTCAATTAAAAGAAAATGTTGGCACAAGAACAAATAAGTATAAAATGGCCATGAGTAAATTTAGGCTGGAAATTAGAAAATGGTTTCGAACCATCAGAGGAGAAAGTAACAGCTGTGGGAGCAAATAACCTAATTAGCTTTAAGATAGAGCTTGATAAATTTGAGTAGGATTGTATAACATGACTGCCTCCTATAGCAGTGGGCTGGGATCAGTGGCCCAAAGGGTCCCTTTTGGTCCTATGTTTTATGTTCTAAATGTCATGCTTCAGCCGGTATCCCACAGGGGTTAGGAAGGAACTCCCTCCCCTCAACATATTTCCTTTATTTTCTCTTCCACTGAAGCATCAGCGATGGTTACAGCTGGAGCAGGGACAGTGGATGGGGTTGGCCAGTGCTCTGAGGAGGTACTAAGAATTCTTTCTCAGCTGCTCAAATGCCCAGGGTCTAACTGATCACCAGATTCAAGGTTGGGAAGGAATTTCCCCACAGGTCAGACTGGCAGGGAATTTTCACTTTCCTCTGCAGCATGGGGAATGGGTCCCTTGCTAGGATCATCTGGGTGAATATCTCACAAAATAAATTCTCTGCCGTTGTAGGGGCCTCTGGCATTGGTATACTTCATTGATGCCTATTCTCTGTTTGTGGCACACAAATAGTTGACTCTTTAGAGGACTGTAATTCTTTAGACTAATCAGTGTTATTGGGCTCAGTGCAGTGGTAACTGGGAAGGTTTAGTGGCCTGTGATTTACAGGAGGTCAAACTAGATTTTCTGCTGATCTCTTCTGGCCTTAAGTTCTAGTATTACTGCTCAAACAAACTTGTGGCAGCACAAAGGATGCTGTAACATAATCCTTAGCACCATAATGCTTTACTATGAGACATTACAGATTTGCCCCAGAAAAATTCCATTAATAGTGGAATTTACCTAGAGGCATGAAAAGACAATTGAGAGTGGGGAGGATGACGTGTTATTAACAAAATATTTTGCTGTTACCCAGAAATAAATTCTTCCTTTAGTATTGAAGCTGCTCAAATTGCAGATATCCTTTGAAATATCTGTGGCAGCAGATGTTGTTCAGTTAAGGGTGAAAAATTCTATCGGACATTCTTAATCTTGTGGTGTGGGAAGGGGGCTGGATGAAACAATTTCTAATTAACATGTGAAAGGGTGCTTTGGAGGAAAATTCCTCATATTACAGGTTTCCTTGTTGCATCACCCACACTTGTAATATAAGATTGGCACACCCACTGAGAGTGCATGATCTAGCTATGTATAAGTCAAAGCAAGCTGGGAGCTTCTACATGCTCTCTATCCTGCTTCATAACCTTCTGACATCAACAGAACCAGTCCCACGAGTAGAGCACACAGGATCTAGCCAGTCTCACAACAAGCTGATGCTGGGTTTATTTGTTTATTTGAAGGAGGGAGTCAATAAATGGGGGGTTTCTCTCCTCTCATATTTCTCAAACGGGGCATGTAGCCCATTATGTTCATTTCAGTCTAGACGATGTGAGAATGAGGCAGAGAAAACCCTTGTGACGTTTCAGAGATAACCGGCAATATCCAGTCCAGTAATGGCAGCTCTGAACTGTACGGCACCTATTTTGAAGTGCCTGCCAGTAACTACTGTTTTCAGCAAAACACTTTATTTAAAAAAGAGAGAGAGAAAAGAGCAGAATGTACCCATAATCAGGGGTGGGGTAGAAGGAAATGGCCTGGGGAGGAGAGTCGCTGATGAAGATGACATTTTGAAAAGAAAACAAAAAAATGGTCAAACATCAGTGTGAATGTTTGTTTGTTTGTTTTTTTAAAAGTTTCCACAGAGTCGTTTGAGCAAACCCTGGGATGAAGTGGTGATAAAGTTGAGAGTCTGAATAACTGAATATTTCAGAGATATAGCACCACAGTTGGCCAAAAATTAGTTTTCTTCAAATTATTTCCAACATAAATTAGTTCCAGAGCCAAGTTATTTCCTGTGTCAGGCTATTTTCCTTGTCATTTCATTAGTAATTCAAATCATGCTTCACTTTTCTCTTTTTTGGGGGGAGGAGAAAATGACAAAGGGATGGAAAACTAGTAAATATTGCTCACAGCTCAGAATATTGTTGATTGTCACCTGGATAGGGTTGCCAACTCTCTAACAGCACAAAACCAAACACCCTTGCCCTGCCCCATGCCCCACCCCTTCCCAGAGGCCACACCCATGCCCAGCCCCTTCTTTGAGGCCCTGCCCCTGCTCGCAACATCCCCCTCTCTCTCCATTGCTCGCTCTCCCCCCCCTCACTCACTTTCACTGGGCTGGGGCAAGGAGTTGGGGTGTTGGGGGGGGTGCAAGGCCTCCCTGTGGGGGTGCGGGCTCTGGTGTGGGGCTGGGAATGAGGGGTTTTGGGTGCAGGAGAGGGCTCTGGACTTGGGAAGGGGGTTGGGGTGTGTGTGTGTGGGACTCCCAGGAAGTGGCTGCCAGGTCCTTGCTGCCCCCATTCACATAGGCAGCCAGGGAGGCTCCTGGTGCCACATGCTGCCCTTGTGCCCTCAGGCATTGCCCCCAAAGTTCC